>NC_042960.1:61869927-62225574 GCF_901001165.1 Salmo trutta
TGTACAAGGTTGCAGATGTAATTACAGGGTACAGTGAAAGTCTTGAGCTCTGAGTTCCAACAATGCAGTGAAATAAAACATTTATAATAATAAAAATAAAAAAAAGAATAAGATACATATTAACAACTCTAGCAATGATAAACCATTTCAGCTCCTCGGAGATGTGTACCAGCCTGGATCCAACTGAAGTCCACAATCAGCACCTTTGTTTTGCTGACGTTGAGGGAGAGGTTGTTTACCTGGCTGCCTACCTCCCCGTGTTGAGAATCAGTGTTGAGGAGGTGATGTTGTCTACCTTCACCACCTGGGGACGGCCCTTCAGGAAGTCCAGGATCCAGTTGCATAGGGAGGAGTTCAGTCCCAGGGCCATGAGCTTTGTGGTGAGCTTAGAGGACACTATGGTATTGAAGTCCAAGCTGTAGTTGATGAACAGCGTCCTCACATATGCATTCCCTTTGTCCAGGTGGGTAAGGGCAGTGTGCAGTGCAATGGCGATTGCATCGTCCGTGGATCTGTCAGGGCGGTAGACGAATTGGAGAGGGTTGAGTGTGTCAGGGAGGGAAGAGGTGATGTGGTCTTTGTCTAGCCTCTCGAATCACTTCATGATGATGGACGTGAGTACTACGGGTCAGTAATCATTCAGTTCAGTTACTTTCCGTTTCTTGGCACGGGGAAGATCGTGGACATCTTGAAGCAGGTGGGGATCGTCTCCATAGGACTTGACATCCGCCCCCTAGACCTCTTAAAATCTAAAATATAAGAACATTTTCAATAAATATCATATGGACACAAGTTGTACCAAGAGAAGCGCCTGGGCCCTGTGAGTTGTATGGTATATTGTCCATGTCGGTCAGAGGGAGCCAACGCTGGTGTTATGAGAATTTATGGGAATGGGATGTATTATTTTTTACAATTACGCATAGCTTCCCAATACATTTGAACAGTATAAGACAAATAATCCTTCATGTCAGGAACCCTCTGTTTGAAACAATATTTGTAAAGCACTCTAAGGGTTAATAATTATATTAATCATTTATATGATGTTTTATTTGATACAAGGTTTTTATAGGGGAAACAAATATTTTTAGGATGTATTTGGGCCTGTGCTGTGCCAATTCAGATCTGTTTTCTCCTAACAGAACTCGGCTAGGTAGAAGCTAGCCCAAGAATTTTACACACAATACCCCATAATAACAAAGTGAAAACGTGTTTAGAAATGTTTGCAAATGTATTAAAAATGAAGTACAGGATTATCTAATTGACATACAGTACTAGTAAAAAGTTTGGATACATGTACTCATTCAAGGTGTTTTCTTTATTTTTACTATTTTCTACATTGTATAACAAGAAGACATCAAAACTATGAAATAGTTGACAAAGAAGGAGAGTGATGGAGTGCTGCATCAGATCACCTGGCCTCCACAATCACTTGGCCTCCACAATCACCCGACCTCAACCCAATTGAGATGCTTTGAGATGAGTTGGAATGCAGAGTGAAGGAAAAGTAGCCAACAAGTGCTCAGCATCTGTTGGAACGAACTCCTTCAAGACTGTTGGAAAAGCATTCCAGGTGAAGCTGATTGAGAGTTTGCCAAGAGTGTGTAAAGCTGTCATCAAGGCAAAGGGTAAATACTTTGAAGAATCTAAAATATATTTTGATTTAACACTTTTTTGTTTCCTACATGATCCCATATGTATTTCATAGTTTTGATGTCTTCACTATTATTCTATATTGTAGAAAATTGTCAAAATATAGACAAACCCTTGAATGAGTAGGTGTGTCCAAACTTTTGACTGGTACTGTAAGTTTTCACACCCGAGTCAATACTTTGTAGAAGCATCTTTGGAAGTCTCTATGGGTAAGTCTCTAACAGCTTCCCACCACTGGATTGTGCAACATTTGCCCCTTATTGTTTTCACAATTCTTAAAGCTCTGTAAAATTGGTTGTTGATCATTACTAGGCAACCATTTTCAGGTCTTGCCATAGATTTTCAAGCAGATTTAAGTAAAAACTAACTCAGTCACTCAGGAACATTCACTGTTTTCTTGCTAAGCAACTCCAGTGTAGATTTGGCTTTGTGTTTTATTTTATCGTTCTGCTGAAAGGTGAATCCATCTCCTAGTGTGGAAAGCAGACTGATCCAGTTGGTGCTCTAGGATTTTACCTGTGCTTAGCTCCATTACATTTCTTTTTTATCCTGAAAAACTCCCCAGTCCTTAACAATTACAAGCATACCTATAACACTATGCAGCCACCACTATGCTTGAAAATGTGTAAAAGGAAAGGGGGTTACCAAGTCAGTCGTACAACTGAATGCATTCAACTGAAATGTGTCTTCCGCATTTAACTCAACCCCTCTGAATCAGAGAGGTGCGGAGGGCATAATTATATGTGTGGGGTACCGAGATGAGGTAGTCATTCAAAAATCATGTTGTTGACCTTGCTGTAACCCAGGCAAACCGAATCTGAGTTTTAAATGCCTCCTAAAGCGAAGCTGTCGATGAGTTGGTTGATCGGGCCCAATCCAACGGACAGACGTTAAGCTCAACTCCGCAGCCCATGAGAGACTGGACACTCTCAAGGCGTAGGAGGTCGGGGAGGCAGTGTGGCCACCCATCTATCCGAGAAGATCTGACCCAGCTATCAAACAGCTTTTCGCCGCTTGAGACAGACCTACCAGCACCGGGAGTCAGCACGGATCCTGGGTGTATACCAACACCCGCGGCCACCCAGTGGCACCCTCCTCCACAGCCACCACAGTTCAGCAGGTTTTTTCCCCCCCATCGGATTCCATCACTAGCACCATCATTGTGGGCAGCTCGATGGTGAGAGATTTTGGCCTGCCTACAGTCTGTGGACCGACTAAGGTCCACTGTCACCCAGGAGCCTGTGTCCATGACTTTCTCCTGCCTACAGTTCGTCACTCACGTAGGTTTTAACAACCTTCGTTTTAGGCGACCTTCCAGAACTGAGGGAGGACTACAATTTTTTTTTAAAGACCCTCGCTAGCACAGGGAAGATAATAATTATCTCTGGCCCCTCCCCTGCTACCAAAGGGGTTTGGAACATTTCAGCCGACTCTTTGCCCTAAATGAATACCTGAAGAAACTTTGCAACGACAGGAATGTCTCTTTTTGTGACCACTTTGGTTTGCTGTGGGAGCAACGAGCACTTTTTAAAAGAGACATGATTCACCCTAACCGCAGGGGTTCCATGATTATTTCCAGCAACATCGCAAACTGTTTTAGAGACTGACAGTCAGGGTCTTGTAGTGCTCCAGTTCTCCCTGTCAGAATGAGCAACAGAGGACTTGGAAACCACATTAACTCCTATTGAAATGGCACTATGGTTATTGTGAGTAACCTAATTTATGTTCCTTTAACTCCGCCTTCCAGTGAGTTTATACAAACTGTCGTCCTACCATTCTGATAGATTGGAGATTGTCAGAAAACGTGGTTGTTATTCTATGGGTTACCTCTAGGCAGATACCAGAGTGCCCACACTCATTGAATATGGCAATTTTAAATGTTAGAGCAATCACTTGTAAAACCTTTTTCGTGAATGACCTCATTACTGATCGCAAAGTTGATTGCATGTTTCTCACGGTCTTTAGACTGTAGCGTCTCCCCCCAGGACTACAGCTTTTCATACTCTTTTAGAGAAGGGAAAAAGGGTGGGGGAAAGGCCTCTATTTTTACTAATGCTCTCAGCTGTAATTTGGCAACTTTGGGTCTTTTGAGCATCATGCTATACTGTTTAAATGTCAGCCACCAGTGCTGGCCTGTATAGGCCACCAAAGCACTGCCCCACTTTATTTACTGATTTCTCTGAACTATTGTCCTTGAGAACTATGATAAAATCATTGTGCTGGGTGATTTTAATATTCATGTGGACAAAGAGACTGACTCCAAGGTACTTGGATTTCTGTATCTTTTGAGCTCTATGGACTTTATCCAACATGTTACTGGGCCCCCCCATAACCGCAGCCATACTCTGGACCTGATTATTACCAAGGGGTTTTCTATTGACATTTTCACTAATTGTTGATGTTGCGTTATTTGAACACCACTGTGTATTTTTTACTACCTTGTTGCCCTTAGCACCGTGTAATACTGAACACATTAAGAAATTATATCTTACCTCTGAAGTTGCTACAGATTTTGAGTGTATGAACAATACTCCATCACCTATTCTGCCTTTCTCTTGTGATGATTTTGTTGACTTAACTTTAATAGCAAATTAAGGGCAACCATTGATGCCATAGCTCCAGTAAAGTTGAAAAAGGCCACATCCAAACAGAGAGCCCCTTGGATGAGTGAGGACACTAATCAATTAAAGAGAAATTGCAGAAAGGCAGAGAGGAAGTGGAGAAAGTCAGTTGCAGGGTCCATTATGATATTCTGAGAGAGCAACTTGGCATATATAACAAGGCGATTAGAAATGCCAGACGGGCTCATTTTTCTAACTTGATCACTAATAATCCAAAATAATTATTCTCGACCATTGATGGCCTGATAAATCCTAACCCTGCAAACCTATGTGAACTTTCCTCCACATCTAAATGTGATGAGTTTGCGGCAAATTTCAGAGATAAAACATTAGGCTGGGTATCAGTCTAGCAAGACCTGATGAGAAGTTGGATGATATGTGCCCTAGCCTACCATGCAAAGGCACTATGGATTTATTTGCCTTGGTTGACACAGACATGCTCAGGAAAGTGATATCACAACTTAAGCCTTCTACCTGCCTTCTCGATCCTATCCCCACCAC
The DNA here is from genome assembly GCF_901001165.1 of Salmo trutta. Taxonomy (NCBI): domain Eukaryota; kingdom Metazoa; phylum Chordata; class Actinopteri; order Salmoniformes; family Salmonidae; genus Salmo; species Salmo trutta. The sequence goes on from NC_042960.1 coordinate 61,874,700, forward strand.
CTTCAAAACAGTTTTTAATTGCACATCTGAAGTGCAAGTTATTGTTAATCACTCCCTGTTCACAGGCACTTTCCCCACTGCACTAACAACTTATATGGTGAAACCCCTTCTGAAGAAAAGTAATGTAGATTCTTCAAATATTAAAAATGGTTTGGACAATCTCCAACTTTCCATTCTTAAGTAAAATTCTGGAGAAAATCGTTTTTAAAACAGCTAAATGATTAAGTGCCAACTGTATTTTCGGGCCCACCACAGCACAGAGACCACCTGAGTTAAAGTGGTAAATAATCTTAGAGCCAACATAGATGCCAAACAGCTTTCTGTCCTTGTACTCTTATATTTAAGTGCTGCATTCGACACTTGACCATGATGTTCTTCTGAACAGTCTGGAGAGGTGGGTTGGCCTCTCCGGTCCAGTATTTAACCAGCTGAGAGTTTGTCACCCTTGGTGAACGTAACTCAGAGAAAATACACATCACATGTGGCATTCCACAAGGTTTGATTTTGGATATATACAGTGCATTCGGAAAGTATTCAGACCCCTTGACTTTTTCCAAATTTTGTTACGTTACAGCCTTATTCTAAAATGGATAACAAAAAAAATCTACACAAAATACCCCATAATGACAAAGCAAAAACAGGTTTTTAGAAATGTTTGCTAATTTATAAAAATATAAAATATAAATACTTTAATCACATAAATCTGCAGACGCTTTCCTATGAGACTCGAAATTGAGCTTAGGTGCAACCTGTTTCCATTGATCATCCTTGAGATGTTTCTACAACTTGGAGTCCACCTGTGGTAAATTCAATTGATTGGACATGATTTGGAAAGGCACACACCGGTCTATAAGGCCCCACAGTTGACAGTGGATGTCAGAGTAAGAACCAAGCCATGTGGTCGAAGGAATTGTCCATAGAGCTCCGAGACAAGATTGTGGAGGCACAGATCTAGGGCAGGGTACCAAAAAAAATTGAAGGTCCCAAGAACACAGTAGCCTCCATCATTCTTAAATGGAAGAAGTTTGGAACCACCAAGACTCTTCCTAGAGCTGGCCGCCCAGTCAAACTGAGCAATCGGGGAGAAGGGCCTTGTTCGGGGAGGTGACCAAGAACGCGATGGTCGCTTTGACAGAGCTCCAGAGTTCCACTGTGGAGATGGGAGAACCTTCCAGAAGGACAACCATCTCTGCAGTACTCCACCAATCAGGCCTTTATGGTAGAGTGCGCAGACGAAAGCCACTCCTCAGTAAAACGTACAAGACAGACCACTTGGAGTTTGCCAAAAGGCACCTAAAGGACTCGCAGACAATGAGAAACAAGATTCTCTGGCCTGATGTAACCAAGATTGAACACTCAGGCCTGAATGCCAAGCGTCATGTCTGGAGGAAACCTGGCACCATCCCTACTGTGAAACATGGTGGTGGCAGCATCATGCTGTGGGGATGTTTTTCAGCGGCAGGAACTGGGAGAAAAGTCAGGATCGAGGGAAATATGAATGAAGCAAAATACAGAGATCCTTGATACAAACCTGCTCCAAAGCGCTCAGGGCCTCAGACTGGGGCAAAGGTTCACCTTCCAACAGGACAACGACCCTAAACACACAGTCAAGACAATGCAGGAGTCTATTCATGTCCGTGTGTGACCCAGCCAGAGCCCGGACTTGATCTCGATCGAGCATCTCTGGAGAGACCTGAAAATAGCTGTGCAGCAATACTCCCCATCCAACCTGACAGAGCTTGAGAGGATCTGTAGTGAAGAATGGGAGAAACTAGCGTTATACCCAAAAAGACTCGAGGCTGTAATCGCTGCCAAAGGTTCCTCAACAAAGTACTGAGTAAAGGGTCTGAATACTTATGCAAATGTGATACGGTTGTAAAAATTAATACATTTGCTAAAATGTCTAAACCAGTTTTTGCTTTGTCATTATGGTTTGTGTCTATATTGATGAGGGGGGAATGATTTAATCCATTTCAGAATAAGGCTGTAACGTAACAAAATGTGGAAAAGGTCAAGGGGTTTGAATACTTTCCGAATGCACTGTATGTTAACAAATGTTTCATTTTGACATTATAATAAGGTTGGTAGCAACATAGAATATTGTTGTGGAAATCTGTTGCAGGTCAAGTCGACTACAAAATTCACAATGCAATGCAATGCTCTCTACGGGCTAGGTTGCTAGCTCGCAAACGTACCTACACACAATAATAACAATGACAACATCAACATGTAAAGTAGCTAGTTCACTGTAAAATCGCCTATCAATTTAGGAGTCTACAATCTCACCCTGTTCAACATGCAGATCACAGAGTGAAGTCTAACATTCACGATGGCAGATATCATTTTGAGAAGATGGGAAACATTGCCCATGCTACGTCAAATGGGCCGCACGGTGCATTCTGGGACAATGGCCACTCTCCTTTAAGGAGTGAATGGGAGTTGTGTCTATTGGGCGCTAGCTCAAAAACACAACATTAGCATGAATATCGTCAACAATAAGTACAACATTACAAATCTTTTCCACGACGTGAGATAATTAACTTGCGATCTGTAGTCTCCTCCATTTCCACTGAATGATGTTAACTGTAAGGATTTATTTCCTAATAATAATGTAAAATTAACAACATTTCCAGAAAGACCTGTGTGAAGGCCAACTTACAGAAGAGGAACTTTGAGGCGTTAGAGGGATATCAGACCTTTTTGATGTACTCAAAGATCCATTATTAGCATGTTTTAATTACTCTTATACAAATGGTAGACTTTCAGGTACTCAACAAGGTCTGATTTCATTACTACTAAAACAGGACCCAGGTGGTAAGTATGAAGATCCGGTCCATTTAAAAAACTGGACGCCTCTAATACTTCAATGTTGCAATGCGAAAATACGGGCGAAATGCATATCACATAGAATAAAAAAGGTTTTATCAGCTATTGTTCATCCTGATCAGACAGGTTTTTTATACGACAATATACGAAAATTACTTGAAACAATTGAATATTATGAAACATCGAAAATACCAGGCCTGGTCTTCATAGCAGATTTTGAAAAGGCATTTGATTAAGTACAACTAGAATTTATATATAAATGATTGGATTACTTTAATTTTGGTGAATCTCTTATAAAATGGGTTATAGTTTTGTACAGTAACCCCATATGTAAAATAGTAAATAATGGTTACTTTTCAGAAAGTATTGAGCTTTTAAGAGGAGTAAAACAAGGCTGTCTGTTGTCGCCATATCTATTTATTTTGGCTATTGAAATGCTAGCTATTAAAATTAGATCCAACAAGAACATCAAGGGGTTAGAAATCCAGGGGATAAAAACAAGTGTCAATGTATGCCGATGACCTTAGTTTTTTCTTAAATCCACAATCTGGATTCCTGCACAGTCTCATTGAAGATCTTGATCACTTTTCTATCCTCTCTGGATTAAAACCTAATTTTGACAATGTACCATATTACGTATTGGATCGTTAATAAAATAGTGTTTACACTACCTTGTAGTTTACCAATAAAATGGGCGGATGGTGAAGTAGACATATTCACATCTCAAAAAATATAAATTAATTTACCAGAACTAATTTCAATAGAAAGTTAGCAAAAATAGATAAGATTCTTCAACTATGGAGAAGTAAATACTTGTCTATTTATGGAAAAATCCCATTGATTAACTCTTTACTTACTAACTAATGGCACTGCCTACTCCAGATGACTCGCTTTTTAAATCATATGAACAAAAAATATTAAATTTTCTTTGGAATGCTAAGCCAGACAAAATGAAACATGCCTATTTATATAATGAATATGAGTTGGGGGCTACAATTATTAAATATTAAAGCTTTAAACCTCTTACTAAAAGCTTCACTCATACATAAGTTAATAATCTACTGGAGAACCATTTTGGGTTTAAGAAAGGCTCATTCTTCGTTCAAAAATGGCCTTCACAACTTCTCATTTCCTACTAATTGAAAATGAAATTTTGTTTAAAGTATCGCCCTTTCTTAAACAAGCCGTACATAGCTGGTTACGATTTCCGTTTTATCCTCCAGAAAAGATAGAACAAATATTACAACAAATGTTATGTTTAAACTCAAATATACTGATTAATAAAAAAAAATCTTTATGCAATACATTTTTTAAATTAATTATATTATGTAAATATAATGTAAATGAGTTATGTGAAAAATGCAGTTATTGAAAATGTATGGGAATATCTGCTCAATCCAAACTTATTGCAGCACTACCACAAAAATGGAGGAGGCAAGTGGAAAAGGTAGGGAACTTGTTTGCCTGACATATATTAAAAGATACAAAATTGTCTGGAAGGAACTGGCATAAATAGAAAAATACACCAGTTTCATCTGAGGACAAAAATGTTGACAGCTGCATCATACAGGTTGCAAAATAAATGGGAGGAGATTTTCAATGTACCAATTCTATGGAATATGGTTTATGAGCTGGTCCAAAAAATTACACTTGATACAACACTTAGAGTTTTTCCATTGAAATTATATAAAATTATTGCCACCAACAGAATTATATAGAAGTCATACAACAATCTTAGCTCTGTAGATTTTGCTGTGAAGAGACAGAATCAATAGATAATTTATTCTGGTATTGCCCCTATGTGGCTTGTTTCTGATCACAGTTTCAGGAATGGTAAAAAATAAATAATAATCACATGTACTTAACATTAACCTTACGAATAGCAGTGTGGGGAGATTTGGAAAGCCATAGTCAGTCAATAAATAATACTCGTAGGAAAGGTTTATCTTTAGCTCACAATGTGTGGATAATATACGATTAGAAAGGGTCAAAAATGCTGTAAAACATCACAGCACAATTGAAAAATATATGGCACATGGAAACCAAACGAGGGTGGTCTATGGTGATAGGTGGGATGGGCTGAGAATGGCTGAGGGTTGGGATTAAATAGCTTATGTTTAGTAATGTATTATTGTGATGCCACTGCTTTATATAAAAGTACCATGTATGTCAAATGTATATGTAGCAAAAAACCTGGAAAAAAACAAAGATATTTGTCCTCCGAAGAGGGGGGGGTGGTGGAGGGGTTAAAATTTATTTTTTAAACACTTGCTATCTGTAGTATTGTATAGCTTTGGAATCGTGACATCATGTACTTTCGAGGAAAAGAGGCACGTTTCCCCAACATATACACTGACTTCGAGAAGGGATTGCAAGACGATTAGCTTAGCAATTGGTCGACAGTCTGTTGGTTGGGGCATTATACACTGCTCAAAAAATAAAGGGAACACTAAAATAACAAATCCTAGATCTGAATGAATGAAATAATCTTAAATACTTTTTTCTTTAGATAGTTCAATGTGCTGACAACAAAATCACACAAAAATAATCAATGGAAATCCAATTTATCAACCCATGGAGGTCTGGATTTGGAGACACACTCAAAATTAAAGTGGAAAACCACACTACAGGCCGATCCAACTTTGATGTAATGTCCTTAAAACAAGTAAAATTGAGGCTCAGTAGTGTGTGTGGCCTCCACGTGCCTGTATGACCTCCCTACAACGCCTGGGCATGCTCCTGATGAGGTGGCGGATGGTCTCCTGAGGGATCTCCTCCCAGACCTGGACTAAAGCAGCCGCCAACTCCTGGACAGTCTGTGGTGCAACGTGGCGTTGGTGGATGGAGCGAGACATGTTGTCCCAGATGTGCTCAATTGGATTCAGGTCTGGGGAACGGGCGGGCCAGTCCATAGCATCAATGACTTCCTCTTGCAGGAACTGCTGACACACTCCAGCCACATGAGGTCTAGCATTGTCTTGCATTAGGAGGAACCCAGGGCCAACCGCACCAGCATATGGACTCACAAGGGGTCTGAGGATCTCATCTCAGTACCTAATGGCAGTCAGGCTACCTCTGGCGAGCACATGGAAGGCTGTGCGGCCCACCAAAGAAATGCCACCCCACACCATGACTGACCCACCGCCAAACCGGTCATGCTGGAGGATGTTGCAGGCAGCAGAACGTTCTCCACGGCGTCTCCAGACTGTCACGTCTGTCACGTGCTCAGTGTGAACCTGCTTTCATCTGTGAAGAGCACAGGGCGTCAGTGGCGAATTTGCCAATCTTGGTGTTCTCTGGCAAATGTCAAACGTCCTGCACGGTGTTGGGCTGTAAGCACAACCCCCACCTGTGGACGTCGGGCCCTCATACCACCCTCATGGAGTCGGTTTCTGACCGTTTGAGCAGACACATGCACATTTGTGGCCTGCTGGAGGTCATTTTGCAGGGCTCTGGCAGTGCTCCTCCTGCTCCTCCTTGCACAAAGGCGGAGGTAGCGGTCCTGCTGCTGGGTTGTTGCCCTCCTACGGCCTCCTCCACATCTCCTGATGTACTGGCCTGTCTCCTGGTAGCGCCTCCATGCTCTGGACACTACGCTGACAGACACAGCAAACCTTCTTGCCACAGCTCGCATTGATGTGCAATCCTGGATGAGCTACACTACCTGAGCCACTTGTGTGGGTTGTAGACTCCGTCTCATGCTACCACTAGAGTGAAAGCACCGCCAGCATTCAAAAGTGACCAAAACATCAGCCAGGAAGCATAGGAACTGAGAAGTGGTCTGTGGTCACCACCTACAGAACCACTCCTTTATTGGGGGTGTCTTGCTAATTGCCTATAATTTCCACCTGTTGTCTATTCCATTTGCACAACAGCATGTGAAATTTATTGTCAATCAGTGTTGCTTCCTAAGTGGACAGTTTGATTTCACAGAAGTGTGATTGACTTGGAGTTACATTGTGTTGTTTAAGTGTTCCCTTTATTTTTTGGAGCAGTGCATGTCCCTTACCGAGAAAAACAGGTTTCTAGCAAACAGTTGTGACAAACCTTTGGCCAATGTGCCGCTAGCTCATATTTTCACTTGCAAAGGAGTTTAGTGCCAAACTGTTCCAGTAAACTTGCGGCAACATTTGATAATTCTGGCAAACAATTCTGAGAAACTTGTGAACATTGTTTACTGCAAACTCAGTATGAATATGCAAATTTGATCAGGTTTTTGGTTACTGTGTGTTATACATTGAGATGTAGCTAAATAAACCAAATCACAACTTTATATGAACTTACATCAGAGACAAAAAAACTAAACATACTAAATGTAGTAAATATACTAAACAACATGTATTCAATGTCTTTAACAGATCAAAATAAACCCAATACAACTTGAAATCATCAGCATTGTAATGAAGAAAATAGCAAAGACTGGATATTTCCCAAATAAATAATTGTATGTTTTTATGTAGCTACAGAATTTACATGAGAGAAATGTGATGTATGGACATGTTGACCTTAGGATGTTTAAAGGAGCTACTACATCATTATTTGCATGAGCCTAGTGATAACTGAGCAATAGATTAACCAATGGAAGTTTGATAGGATATTAACACAATTGTAATAATTTAAACAACAAAAACCAAATCAAACCCAGTTTAGAATTATTGCCTTTGAGTGAACTTTGGAAATGGCAGCTCTGTGGAAGTCCTTCATCCAAAGCTTGTTGAATGCATTCACAAACTGAAAACAATCTATTTTGAGTTATGCCTAATAATATAATTTTTACAAAATGATTTATTGTTACTCTAAAGAATGCTGGGTTAAAAATATCCCAATTTGGGTCATTTTGACAACCCAGCACTAGGTCTATGTTGGACAAACAGCATTGGGTTAATTGAACCCAGTGAGGTTGGGTTTTGATTCTTATCCAGCGCCTTGGGTTGAGCACTTCACCCAACTGCTGGGTAAATTATACTATATTACTGGGTTATGTAATCCTTGGCTTATTTTCAGTGTCGTCCTAATTTAAAAAACGTTGTATATCTTGCATATTTTTGCCTTCACTACCACCCCCCTCCCACCCACAATGTTGAATTTCAAATATATATATATATATATATATATAATTTTATTGCTTGCATTTCAGAACATACATCACGTCAGAGAATGTACAAGAAAATATAAAACATTTAAATAGCACATTGAAACAAAGCCCTATTGTCTAAATACAGTTGAAGTCGGAAGTTTACATACACTTAGGTTGGAGTCATTAAAACTCGTTTTTCAACCACTCCACAAATTTCTTGTTAACAAACTATAGTTTTGGAAAGTCGGTTAGGACATCTACTTTGTGCATGACAAGTCATTTTTCCAACACTTGTTTACAGACAGATTATGTCACTTATAATTCACTGTATCACAATTCCAGTGGGTCAGAAGTTTACATACACTAAGTTGACTGTGCCTTTAAACAGCTTGGAAAATTACATGGCTTTAGAAGCTTCTGATAGGCTAGTTGACATCACTGAATCAATTGGAGGTGTACCTGTGGCTATATTTCAAGGCCTACCTTCAAACTCAGTGCCTCTTTGCTTGACATCATGGGAAAAATAAAAATAGATCAGCGAAGACCTCAGAAGAAAAATTGTAGACCTCCACAAGTCTGGCTCATCCTTGGGAGAAATCACTTCACTCCTGTCACTTCTCACAAGAGCAGATACTTATCCACTATTGTTCAGTGAAAAATGTGATTCCTGGCAGCTGATACACTGTGGTCTTTAGGAGTTCCCATGCTGGGGCACAGTGGGAAAGTTGATATCAAACACATAATAGGACTTGAATCACACATCCAGTGCCCCATGCAGTGTACCTTGCTCCAATGCCTGTCCACTAATTACTGTAAACAAAATGTCAGCATTCCCCAAGAGCCAACACAAATGGGTGGTGTCTCGTCACCTCCGCCTGGTGCAGGTACTCAACCATGTTGGTCCCAACCTGTTAAGAGAAATCATTTGATTTTAGAATATGAGGACTTATGCAAAGCCTGGAGGCACACTGACAATGCCATCACATACAATTTATTTTGTATATTTTATAGCCATTTACATGAATCAACACCCAATCCGTTTGATGCCTACATCTTCCATTTATTTGGGTCTGGGGCTCATAGGTTAATTTACACAACACTAACCACGTTTCCATCCAACCATTTCATGTGGATGAATTACCTGACGCATGAAATCACGACCAGGCTGATAGTAACACTAAATGCCGGTACAATTTTATAAATGCTTACAGACAATTTGTTTTCATCGGCTTGGTGGGATCTTTTTGTGTCATTAAAATTACTTGTGGGAGAAATGGCGGTGGAAACTCCTTTATGCGCAAATATTGATATAATAACCATCATATTTAAGTAAACTTGGGAGTCATGTGATCATATGTTGTGTGGTCCTCCCACTACGACTTGGGAAAGCATGTAGTTTATTAGACTACAGATTAAATCAATGATGAACTTCACAGGATGGTGAATGTGCAAGGTCATGAGCTTGATGCTCCTTTCCAATAAATTATTCTGGTGACATTATGATTGATGCTTGGCTGCAGTTTGACAAATATTGCTCTTATCCATAATAATCTCATAATGTAGGTAGCCTACCCCCACTGTTTGTGCGAGCTGTTGGCTAGAGCGCATGTGCCAAGACCAGAGTGGGCACATTTGCTATATAATGCAACAGTTTGTGACAAAACCATCAGCAGAATTGAAAATGCGATGGAAACCCCTTTTACTTGCATTTTTTTATTTGGCACATGGGAATTTCACTGCAAAAGTTATTTCTATGTGCACTACGTCATCACGCACAGCCTTTAATCCGCAAAAAGTCAGTTTGTTGGAAATATCTCTGGCGGGAAAATGCTCATATTGTGTTATGCAGAGTTTTTTATATTTACATGAAAATCTGTCGCAAATTGGATGGAAATCTACCTAATGTCTTGGAGTGTGCAGTTATGCATAACAGATTTTGGAATGCTGTTCCCTTCATTCAAGGTTTACAAAATGCAATCTAATTTCCCCATCAATATCCCAATGCCAATGCACTGTAAATGTACAGGCTGCAAGTCAATGAAGGACTTTCTGGTCTCATTGAAGCTGGATCGGAATGTCTACCTGCCCATCCTGTAGACTGGTGTTGGGAGGACCATTGGTAGAAATGTTAAAAAGATGTCACCTTGTGTATCTGCAGAGAAGAAGGTTTAGTGAATAACTTGATTGTTTCAGGTTAAAACTGAATGAGTATCTGAGGTACCGTGCCACCAGCAGGGTCATTTCTAACTATACCTGTACTTCCAAGAGAAGACCTTGGGCCTGCAAAACAAAGTTTGTCCTTGAAGACCGAGTTTCCCTAAGCAGTCCGGGTTTAAAATGTAGAAGTCCTGAGCAATCTGTAGTAAAGCAGACAATTACTTTCTTTGTAATATTTTGTTTTTACAAACAAAAGCATACATTGACAAAAACAGACATTTACATACATATCCACAAAAATGTATGACACTTGCTAAGATCCACATCTTCCCCCCCCGTATCCACACCCAATGCTGTTTCTAAACATTGTGAGACTGCCACAAATTACTTAAGATTCTGTTATGTTGTATCTAGACAAACAACTTTTCCATTGCAGTTAATCATTAACCTGGCTAACAGTTTAACACCTCTGACTCTCAAAGCCCTCCTGACCTCAATCTGGAATGGCTCTTCGATGTTGTCAGCACAATGTGTTGCTAATGAAGTGGGCTGTGCTTTTACTGGTTGGCTCTCCTCTGTGTCTCTCACTCAAACACCCACAGCGCTGCACCTTTCTATTACAATGGTTGGATTTTCAAATCCAAACAATGTCTCAAAAAACATTTGTGAGAACCAATCAAACCCTGTCACAACAATTTATTAGTGAATATTGCATTGACAATCAGCCTCCTTTCCAGACCAGTGTGGTCACAGCTCTCCCTGCACTGTGAGTCATGTGGGTTTTGTCAGCCAGGCTAGTTAATCACAGAAAATCAAATACATTTGAAGGCTAATGTTTTGTAAAAATAAATACATTTACCCACCATGCCTGAAGTATCCAGCAGACATGGATACTCTTGGACTATCGACTGTCTTGGCCCCATTCTGTCTGGACCACTGAGCCCTCTGGATCGCGGTCTCCTTCATGTGCCTGGCAAGATCAGGCTACTGCTCAAGCTTTGTCATGTCACTTGGTGTGTCCACAGTCCTATGGAGGGCTTAAAATTAACATCTGCCACCCACCAAATGTGGTAAGATTTTGGTATTGGCGGGTAAGATGTCTATTTTTTACCAGCCACATCTTTGCCGCCCAGGGAGCAGTTGTTAAGGGTTAACTACCTTGCTCAAAGGCAGAATGGCAGATTACACCTTGCTGGCTCAGGGATTCGAACCAGCAACCTATCAGTTACTGGTCCAACGCTCTTAACTGCTAGGGGGGAGATTAAGGGATAGATCACCAACATTTCTAAAATAAATACCTAGATGTAAGGGTTGATAAGCCAGGTCAAATGGTTAAACAAAGGCAAGGAACTGAGGAAAGATAAAAATGAATAGAGAATGAATAGGCAGTAGCTTCGAGGTTAGAAAGGCAAGCCGATATTCGAACCCCGAGCTGCCTGCGGGAAACCTGCAGGGAGTGATCAGTCAGCCAAAGGGTTACCAGCTACAATATTTCTGTATACTACCCACTGCGGTTGTGCCCTTGAGCAAGGTACTGTACCCCTAAGTGCCCATGAGCTGCTCCCAGCCTGTGATGTGTGTGTGTGTGTTGTGTCAGGTTGATCACTAAGGACCCTGGGACTAAACACCTCCCTCTGCAACTGGATCCTGGACTGCCTAACGGGCCGCCCCCAGGTGGTAAGGGTAGGTAACAACACATTCGCCACACTGATCCTCAACACAGGGGCCCCTCAGGGGTGTGTGCCCAGTCCCCTCCTGTACTCCCTGTTCACTTATGACTGCACGGCCAGGCACGACTCCAACCCCATCATTAAATTTGCTGATGACACTACAGTGGTAGGCCTGATCACCGACAACGCGAGACAGCCTATAGGGAGGAGGTCAGACCCTGGCTATGTGGTGCCAGGACAACAATCTCTCCCTCAACATGATCAAGACAAAGGAGATGATTGTGGACTACAGGACAAAGAGGACTGAGCACGTCCCCATTCTCATCTACGGGGCTGCAGTGGAGCAGGTTGAGAGCGTCAAGTTCCTTGGTGTCCACATCACCAACAAACTAACATGGTCCGAAGACAGTCGTGACGAGGGCACGACAAAACATATTCCCCCTCAGGAGACTGAAAAGATTTGGCAAGGGTCCTCAGATCCTCAAACAGGTTCTACAGCTGCACCATCGAGAGCATCTTGACTGGTTGCATCACTTCCTGGTATGGCAACTGCTCGGCCTCCGACCGCAAGGCACTAGAGGGTAATGCGAACAGCACAGTACATCATTGGGGCCAAGCTTCCTGCCATCCAGGACCTCTATACCAGGCGGTGTCAGAGGAAGGCCCTAAAAATGGTCAAATACTCCAGCCACCCTAGTCATAGATGGTTTCTCTCTGCTACCACTCGGCAAGCGGTACCGGAGCGCCAAGTCTAGGTCCAAGAGGCTTCTAAACAGCTTCTACCCCCAAGCCATAAGACTCCTGAACATCTAGTCAAATGGCTACCCAGACTATTTGCAGCCCCCCCTCCCTTACACCACTGCTACTCTCTGTTGTCATCTATGCATAGTCACTTTAATAACTACCTACATGTACATACTAGCTCAAATAACCGGTGCCCCCGCCCCATTGACTCTGTATCCGTACCCCCCTGTATATAGTCTCGCTATTGTTATTTCACTGCTGTCCAGACTATCTATGGTAGCTGTGCATGTAATGTATCTAGTCCCAAAGTGGCTGCATGGTTTTAAGAGGCTCTGGTGAAGTAAAGTTTTTCAAGTTTCCATTAAGGTTGTACTATTGATAACAATGTGGAAGACGTAGATGCTTGTTACATAAAGATGTAACTAGCTAACACTACCACAGCCAGAGATATTAGCACTTCAATCTCTCAAACATATGACTATTTTACACCATTTTAAAGACAAGACTCTCGTTAATCTAACCACATTGTCCGATTTCAAAAAGGCTTTACAGCGAAAGCAAAACATTAGATTATGTCAGGAGAGTACCCTGCCAAAAATAATCACACAGCCATTTTCAAAGCAAGCATATATGTCACAAAAACCAAAACCACAGCTAAATGCAGCACTAACCTTTGATGATCTTCATCAGATGACACTCCTAGGACATTATGTTATACAATACATGCATGTTTTGTTCAATCAAGTTCATATTTATATAAAAAAAACAGCTTTTTACATTAGCATGTGATGTTCAGAACTAGCATACCCACTGCAAACTTCCGGTGAATTTACTAAATTACTCACGATTAACATTCACAAAATACAGAAATTATTTTAAGAATTATAGATACAGAACTCCTTTATGCAATCGTGGTGTCAGATTTTAAAATAGCTTTTTGGCGAAAGCACATTTTGCAATATTCTGAGTACATAGCCCGGTCATCACGGCTAGCTAATTTGACACCCACCAAGTTTGGCCCTCACCAAACTCAGATTTACTATAAGAAAAATTGGATTACCTTTGCTGTTCTTTGTCCGAATGCACTCCCAGGACTTCTACTTCAACAACAAATGTTGTTTTGGTTCCAAATAATCCATAGTTATATTGAAATAGCTCCGTTTTGTTCGTGCGTTCAGGTCACAATCCGAAGGGTGACGCGCAAGCGCATTTCGTGACAAAGAATTTCAAAATATTCCATTACCGTACTTTGAAGCATGTCAAACGCTGTTTAAAATCTATTTTTATGCAATTTTTCTCGTAAAATAGCGATAATATTCCAAACGGGCGACATTGTATTCATTCAAATGCTGAAAGAAAACCATGGCGACTTCTCGTGACTGCGCATCTCCAGTGTCACTGTCCCCAGGCAGGCCAGTAACAAACAGAGCTGCTGTACTTCACCCAGAGACTGCAGACCTCTCATTCCACTTTCTGGCGCCTTCTGAGAGCCAATGGAAGCCTTAGAAAATGTCACGTTACAGCAGAGATGCTGTATTTTCGATAGAGATGCAACAGAAGGATAACAAATTGTCAGACAGGGCACTTCCTGTATGGAATCTTCTCAGGTTTTGGCCTGCCATATGAGTTCTGTTATACTCACCGACACCATTCAAACAGTTTTAGAAACTTTAGAGTGTTTCCTATCCAAATCTACTAATTATATGCATATCCTTGTTTCTGGGCAAGAGTAGTAACCAGTTTAAATCGGGTACGTTTTTTATCCGGCCGTGCAAATACTGCCCCCTAGCCCCAACAGTGTAAAGGGTAGGAAGCATGAGTTTTTGCTCACCAATGTAACAACAGTGTGGCCAAGACTTAGTCATGATCTGGTTACCTATAAGTACAAAAGTAGTTATATTTTTGGGTTATTGCATATTTATTAAATTATTTCTGGATATCTTCTAAACTACCACAATGCACTATTTCTCAACGTCATATGGATGATCTAATCTGCTACAGAGTTCGTATGCTAGCTCGGTAGCTAGCTCAAACTGGCTAACATAGAACCTCATCTGATCTCCTTTTTGTTTTGTCAACTTTTTTGGCATGTTCTCTGTGAAGTAGGCTACATGAGTATTGTAACTTTTTCCACCTTGGCTTAGTTCTAGCACGTTAAAGTACTAAAGTAGTTTTTTGGGGTATTTGTACTTTACTATTCATATTTTTGACAACTTTTACTTCACTACATTCCTAAAGAAAATAATGTACTTTTTACTCCATACGTTTTCCCTGACACTCAAAAGTGCTCGTTACATTTTGAATGCTTAGCAGTACAGGAAAATGGTCAAATTCACACACTTAGCAAGAGAACATCCCTGGTCATCCCTACTGCCTCTGATCTGGAGGACTCACTAAACACAAATGCTTAGTTTGTAAATTATGTCTGACTGTTGGAGTGTGTCCCTGTCTAGCGCACGAGATGACTGACATCGGGAATACATTTTTTTCCTCGCTCTATAGTTAGTTATTGGATTTCCCTCATTGACTCTCCCTCGGCCCGATGAAGCGCCCGCCTCCCCCGGCATTGGTAGCTAACTCATCCTGCACTCCTAATCTTTCACTACATTGGGCTAAATCAGGGTCACACAGAGTGATTCTTGTCAGTCAAACAAAATCTACTTTGAAACAGAAGTATACACCTCACACACATGGTTATTGGTTTAGAAAAAAAGAAGACACCTGTACTATGTCCGATAGAGTTCAAATTTATTCAATTGAGTTTGCATTCGAATATTAAAAACTTTCTATACATCACAGAAGACTGAAATAACAAAACTGTTTGAAATAGAAACACCCAATGTCTTTTTTTGTAATAATCTTTATTAATTATGAAAAATATTAATAACAATCCACCCATGAGGCCAAAGAGTGCACTTTTGGTCACTGACTGCAGGACAGAGCTAAACGTTTTACCATCAGATGGGCCCCAGCCATCAGTTTGTAAGTCTCTGCTCTTTCTTTGCTTTTGATCTGCGGTTGTTTTAATTGTGTTAGTGTTCGAGCTAGTCTCCAGTTGTTGGGCTCTGGCTTGCCCACCATAACCATGGTGGTTGGCTAGGCTAATAGCTAGTTGGCTAAATAGCTAATGTTAGCTGTCTGGCTAAGAACTGCATATAGCTAACAATCTTTGATAACTGGTTAGATGGCCTTCTGTATTTCCAAGACATTGGTTTAGTTTAAAGTAGCTGTAAGCTAGGTGTTGATAGCAACTGGCTGACTCATGCAGTGCTAACATAACGTTAGCAGGCTGGGAGGCCTACCATTAGTTGGCTAGCAACCTTGCAAGTTGATTTGTAACCAATTCATAAAAGTATTTGCTTGTAAGTTGGCTGAAAATGTTAGGGGCAACTTCACCCTACTCCGTAACCAAGCATCTACTGTACATCATGTACAGAGTGACTGGCATGACATAACAGCCAGCAGAGGGGGCCCGAGTAACACAAAGGGGTCGCTTCACTTTCAATCCAACAAGTGAAGCGATAAAGAAGTACATAGCAGTAATGTCCCCTAGGTCTTTGCTAATGGCTAATAATGAGCCAGAATGTAAGAGTTTTTATTTAAAACAATTGGCGAGATGGTGTTGTTTTCTAGAGATAAAAGTTTAGCATCAAACTATCTGTGTTAGTAATGTGGTACACATTGTATATTTGTATTGTGATGCACAAGACAGGAAAAGGTTCCTTCAGGGCTGCTTGGAAATTTCACTGTTACGTAAGTCGCAAGTGCATGCATTATTCACACTACATTTACATAAGAGACAATAGGGAAATTTGTGCCGAAAGTGTGTGCGCGAGCGTGTTGGTGTGGCTGTTAAATTCTCTGAAATGCTTTACCTTTCGAGCATCTCGAAATAAATACTCCCAACGGTTTTGCTGATGCAAAGTTGTGGAGCTGGGCAAATGCCCCCAGACATCACTGTCTCCTACCAAGCTGGAGGTGGGGAAAATCAAGGATTAAACAATAGAGAATCCATGTATACCAAATGGGTCAGTCTGTCTCGATCACATTATTTATTCTGCTCGTCACTTTCTCTCATGCTCACATTTTCTTCTATTTTTTGTCTCTCTCACACACACACACTGGATCCTGTCTCTCAGGGAGGTCCATGTTGAAGCTTGTCCAAGCAATGGCAGACTGAGGTTTCATTAAACAAACAGTGGCTGGATTAGTAAAGGATTAGTTCTGGATTACTTTAGCAGGCAACAAGCTTCCCCTGAGAGCGTCGGGCTGTCTCACCGCCTGGTATGGAAATTGCACCGTCTGCAACCACAGAGCTTTCTAGAGGGTGGTGCGGTCAGTCCAAAGCATCAGTGGGCGCACACTGCCTGCCCTCCAGGACATCTACAGCACCCGGTGTCACAGGAAGACCTAAAAGATCATCAAGGACCTCAGCCACCTGAGCCACGGCCTATTCACCCCGCTAGCATCTAGAAGGAAGAGAGTACAGGTCCATCAAAGCTGGGACCGAGAGACTGAAACGGCTTCCATCTTTAGGCCATCAGACTATTAAACAGTCCCCCCATCAGACTATTAAACAGTCCTCCCCTAACCCGGATGACGCTGGGCCAATTGTGCACCACCCTATGGGAATCTCGTGACGGCCGGTTGTGACACAGCCTGGGATCAAACCCCAGGCTGTAGTGACGCCGCAACACTGCGATGCATTGCCTTAGACCGCTGCACCACTCAGGAGGCTCTGTTAACATATTGTTTTACCCACTTTATATGTATATACAGTGGGGGGAAAAGTATTTGATCTCCTGCTGATTTCGTACGTTTGCCCACTGACAAAGAAAGGATCAGTTTATCTTTTTAATGGTAGGTTTATTTGAACAGTGAGAGAGAGAATAACAACAAAAATATCCAGAAAAACGCATGTCAAAAATGTTATAAATTGATTTGCATTGGACATTCTCTCTTTCTCCCCTGACCCATCTGTCTATCTCCTATTTTGAATTCCATGCTGTCACAATCACTAGCCCATTCAAGCTTAACATCCTTACCATTTATCGCCCTCCAGGTTCCCTTGGCGAGTTCATCAATGAGCTTGACGCCTTGATAAGTTCCTTTCCTAAGGATGGCTCACCCCTCACAGTTCTGGGTGACTTTAACCTCCCTACGTCTACCTTTGACTCATTTCTATCTGCCGCCTCCTTTCCACTCCTCTCCTCTTTTGACCTCACCCTCTCACCGTCCCCCCCTACTCACAAGGCAGGCAATACGCTTGACCTCATCTTCACTAGATGCTGCTCTTCTACTAATCTCACTGCAACTCCCCTCCAAGTCTCCGATCACTACCTTGTATCCTTTTCCCTCTCGCTCTCCTCCAACACTACTCACTCTGCCCCTACTCAGATGGTATTGCGCCGTCGCAACCTTCGCTCTCTCTCTCCTGCTACTCTCTCCTCTTCCATCCTATCATCTCTTCCCTCTGTTCAATCCTTCTCCAACCAATCTCCTGATTCTGCCTCCTCAACCCTCCTCTCCTCCCTTTCTGCATCCTTTGACTCTCCATGTGCCCTATCCTCCCGACCGGCTCGGTCCTCCCCTCCTGCTCCGTGGCTTGACGACTCATTGCGAGCTCACAGAACAGGGCTCCGGGCAGCCGAGCGGAAATGGAGGAAAACTAGCCTCCCTGCGGACCTGGCATCTTTTCACTCCCTCCTCTACATTTTCCTCCTGTTTCTGCTGCTAAAGCCACTTTCTACCACTATAACTTCCAACTACAGACCAGTATCCCTTCTTTATTTTCTCTCCAAAACTCTTGAACGTGCCGTCCTTGGCCAGCTCTCCTACTATCTCTCTCAGAATGACCTTCTCGATCCAAATCAGTCAGGTTAAGGCTGGTCATTCAACTGAGACTGCTCTTCTCTGTGTCACGGAGGCTCTCCGCACTGCTAAAGCTAACTCTCTCTCCTCTGCTCTCATCCTTCTAGACCTATCTGCTGCCTTTGATACTGTGAACCATCAGATCCTCCTCTCCACCCTCTCCGAGTGGGTATCTCCGGCGCGGCTCACTCTTGGATTGCGTCCTACCTGACAGGTCGCTCCTACCAGGTGGCGTGGCGAGAATCTGTCTCCGCACCACGTGCTCTCACCACTGGTGTCCCCCAAGGCTCAGTTCTAGGCCCTCTCCTATTCTCGCTATACACCAAGTCACTTGGCTCTGTCATATCCTCACATGGTCTCTCCTATCATTGCTACGCAGACGACACACAATTAATCTTCTCCTTTCCCCCTTCTGATAACCAGGTGGCGAATTGCATCTCTGCATGTCTGGCAGACATATCAGTGTGGATGACGGACCACCACCTCAAGCTGAACCTTGGCAAGACAGAGCTGCTCTTCCTCCCGGGGAAGGACTGCCCTTTCCATGATCTCGCAATCACGGTGGACAACTCCATTGTGTCCTCCTCCCAGAGTGCTAAGAGCCTCGGCGTGACCCTGGACAACACCCTGTCGTTCTCCGCTAACATCAAGGCGGTGAACCGATCCTGTAGGTTCATGCTATACAACATTCGCAGAGTACGACCCTGCCTTACACAGGAAGCGGCGCAGGTCCTAATCCAGTCTGGATTACTGCAACTCCCTGTTGGCGGGGCTCCCTGCCTGTGCCATTAAACCCCTACAACTCATCCAGAACGCCGCAGCCCGTCTGGTGTTCAACCATCCCAAGTTCTCTCACGTCACCCCGCTCCTCCGCACACTCCACTGGCTTCCAGTTGAAGCTCGCATCTGCTACAAGACCATGGTGCTTGCCTACGGAGCTGTGAGGGGAACGGCACCTCCGTACCTTCAGGCTCTGATCAGGCCCTACACCCAAACAAGGGCACTGCATTCATCCACCTCTGGCCTGCTGGCCCCCCTACCTCTGCGGAAGCACAGTTCCCGCTCAGCCCAGTCAAAAATGTTTGCTGCTCTGGCACCCCAATGGTGGAACAAGCTCCCTCACGACGCCAGGACAGCAGAGTCAATCACCACCTTCCGTAGACACCTGTAACCCCACCTCTTTAAGGAATACCTGGGATAGGATATAGTAATCCTTCTAACCCCCCCCCCCCCCAAAAAAAGATATAGATGTACTATTGTAAAGTGGTTGGATATCATAAGGTGAATGCACCAATTTGTAAGTCGCTCTGGATAAGAGCATCTGCTAAATTATGTAAATGTAAATACATTTATTACATCCATTTTTAATTATTGAAGTGGCTATAGATTTGAGTCAGTATGTTGGCAGCAGCCACTAAATGTTAGTGATGGCTGTTTAACAGTCTGATGGCCTTGCGATAGAAGTTGTTTTTCAGTCTCTCGGTCCCAGCTTTGATGCATCTGTACTGACCTCGCCTTCTGGATGATAGCGGGATGAACAGGCAGTGGCTCGGGTGGTGGTTGTCCTTGATGAGCTTTTTGAACTTCCTGTGACATCGGGTGGTGTAGGTGTGCTGGAGGGCAGGTAGTTTGCCCCCGGTGATGCGTTGTGCTGACCTCACTACCCTCTGGAGAGCCTTACGGTTGTGGGCGGAGCAGTTGCCGTACCAGGCAGTGATACGGCCTGACAGGATGCTCTCGATTGTGCATCTGTAAAAGTTTGTGAGTGTTTTTGGTGATAAGCCAAATTTCTTCAGCCTCCTGAGGCTTCTTCACGACGCTCTCTGTGTGGGTGGATCATTTCAGTTTGTCCGTGATGTGTACACCGAGGAACTTTCCACCTTCTCCACTATTGTCCCGTCGATGTGGTTGGGGAGTGCTCCTTCTGCTGCTTCCTGAAGTCAACGATCATCTCCTTTGTTTGGTTGACGTTGAGGGTGAGGTTATTTTCCTGACACCACACTCCGAGGGTCCTCACCTCCTCCCTGTAGGCCATCTCGTCGTTGTTGGAATCAAGCCTACCACTGTAGTGCCGTCTGCAAACTTGATTGAGTTGGAGGCGTGCATGGCCACAGTCATGGGTGAACAGGGAGTACAGGAGAGGGCTGAGAACGCACCCTTGTGGGGCCCCAGTGTTGAGGATCAGCGGGGTGGAGATGTTACCTACCCTCACCACCTGGGGGCGGCCCGTCAGAAAGTCCAGGACCCAGTTGCACAGGGCGGGGTCAAGACCCAGGGTCTCGAGCTTAATGACGAGTTTGGAGGGTACTATGGTGTTAAATGCTGAGCTGTAATCGATGAACAGCATTCTTATATTGGTATTCCTCTTGTCCAGATGGGTTAGGGCAGTCTGCAGTGTGATTGCGATTGTGTCGTCTGTGGACCTATTGGGGCGGTAAGCAAATTGGAGTGGGTCTAGGGTGACTAGTCTCTCAAAGCACTTCATGATGATGGAAGTGAGTGCTACGGGGCGATCGTCGTTTAGCTCAGTTACCTTAACTTTCTTGGGAACAGGAACAGTGGTGGCCCTTTTGAAGCATGTGGGAACAGCAGACTGGGATAGGGATTGATTGAATACGTCCATGAACACACCAGGCAGCTGGTCTGCGCATGCTCTGAGGACGCGGATAGGGATGCCGTCTGGGCCGGCAGCCTTGCGAGGGTTAACACGTTTAAATGTTTTATTCACGTTGGCTGCGGTGAAGGAGAGCCCACAGGTTTAGGTAGTGGGCCATGTCAGTGGCACTGTATTGTCCTCAAAGCGAGCAAAGAAGTTGTTAAGTTTGTCTGGGGGCAAGACATCGTGGTCCACGACGGGGTTGGTTATTTTTGTAATCTGTGATTGACTGTAGACCCTGCCACATATGTCTCGTGTCTGAGCCGTTGAATTGTGACTCTACTTTGTCTCTATAATGACGCTTAGTTAGTTTGATTGCCTTGCGGAGGGAATAGCTACACTGTTTGTATTCGGTCATGTTTCCGGTCGCCTTGCCCTGATAAAAAGCAGTGGTTCACGCTTTCAGCTTTGCGCAAATGCTGCCATCAATCCACGGTTTCTGGTTGGGGGAGGTTTTAATAATCACCGTGGGTACAACATCACCGATGCACTTGCTAATAAACTCGCTCACTGAATCAGCGTATACATCAATGTTGTTGTCTGAGGCTATCCGGAACATATCCCAGTCCATGTGATTGAAGCAATCTTGAAGTGTAGAATCAGATTGGTCGGACCAATGTTGGTCGGACCAGTGTTGAACAGACCTGAGCATGGGCATTTCCTGTTTTAGTTTCTGTCTATAGGCTGGGAGCAACAAAATGGAGTCGTGATCAGATTTGCCGAAAGGAGGGCGAGGGAGGGCTTTGCATACGTCGAGGGAAGTTAGAGTAGCAATGATCCAGAATTTTGCCAACCCGGGTCGCGCATTCGATATGCTGATAACATTTAGGGAGCCTTGTTTTCAAATTAGCATTGTTAAAATCCCCAGCTACAATAAATGCAGCCTCAGGATATGTGGTTTCCAGTTTACAGAGTCGAATGAACTTCTTTCAGGGCCATCGAGGTGTCTGCTTGGGGGGGGAAATATACACGGCTGTGATTATAATCGAAGAGAATTCTCATGGTAGATAATGCGGTCGGCATTTGATTGTAAGGAATTCTAGGTCAGGTGAACAAAAGGACTTGAGTTCCTGTATGCTGTTGTCGTGACGTTGTATTAGTTAATGTGACGACTGTTGCTCATCGAATGATTAACGGTTTATAATTGCGTGATTAAATGAATTAAGCAATGAATCAAGCAATTATTAACTCATTAACCTGGGGCACCATGGGAACTTTGTTTTGATTGAGTTTCTATTTCCCAAATTAACTCAAAGGATATCAGAATATCGATTACAACAGTCGCTAAATTAATCAATTTCCTCTACAGTCTCATAATCTGAACGTCGTATAATCCGGGAATCTGCACGGACCCGGGCTTTACCACTGAATTTACCACACCAATCTTAGTTGATTATTTATTTACTAGCAAGCTAAAATGATGATAAAAATACACATACACAAAACACAGTCTAGCTATTGATTAGGACTTAGTATAACGGGCCAACACACTATGGCGCTTGTTACCCAAAATGGGGATTTTAAAGAGAGAGAAATAAAGGAAGTACACGAGAGAAATATACATTTGGGTTCATTTGTCAGCCATGCTTATTTAACTAGCCTCGCCCCGAACTGCCGCTCTTATGGGTCAGAATATAATGATGTAATTACGTGTTGGAGGTCTCAGGTGGGAAGCTCCGCGTGGGTCGTTTAGGCTTCTAAATGATGCACTTCTCCGGCGCAACTCTCTGGTTGTCCTCACGATGTCAGTGTCCTTCTTGGCTAAATGGTCTGATCCCTCACCCTTGATCTGAAAGGGGTCTTCTGAGGACAGACAGCTCTGTAGCTCAGAGCTCACAGCTTCGGCCCGAACGGGGTCGATACCACGATTCAATGGAGAGTGGAGGCTGGGTGGTTCGGCTTGAATTCACCCGCTTAGACACAGCTACTCGTCCGTAGCTCGTGTAGAAAAAGATTTCTTTGTCTTCAACCTTGTGTTTCGTTTTGGGGTTCGTCGACTTTGTTAGACCTTAGCTGCAGCTTGGGGTCAATTAGTCTCCCATGTTAATTCTTCACTCTCCTGTCTTATACCCTCGGGTCAGAAGTGGGTGTAACCGCCTTTAGGGCAATTCTCTGGGTGGACCAAGTAAAAGGGGGCAAGGCTTAGATTTGGCTAAAAATCCGATTTTAGACACTAACTTCACATTTCATCTTTACCAAAACATTCTGTTTGATTTGGATATTTTCCAAACAGCGTACAATGTATAAACATCAGGCATATACTGGGAAAACTCTTAAAGGTACAATGTTTTCATAATAACGTCATCTCTTAACCTTTAAAAACAATACAAAAGTTACATACATTTTAATATTCCACCTCTCGTCATGACCACCATTGTGGCTGACGGAAACCATTGTTCCAAAGTCCCTTTATTGCATGTTTAATGTTCTGAGGCCAGTTCTCCATTGTTAGGACAAAGGAATTTCTCTGTGGCCTAAGTTTTATTATGGGCGTGAGGTGTCATAAAACCCCCACATCTTCAGACCCCTAGATCTCTCCTCCTCTGTTGGGGGTTTGGGAGATAATCTGTAGGGTGGTGGTCTCCTGTACCCTGACCTGATCAGGACAGTCATGACACTGTATTGATCACACCACGACTTGTTAATTATAAGGCATACACCCCCGCCCTTCTTCTTACCAGAGAGATGTTTTTTTCTGTCGGCGCGATGCGTGAAGAAACCGGGTGGCTGTACCGACTAACATATCCCGAGTGAGCCATTTTTCCGTGAAACAGAGAATGTTACAATCTCTGATGTCTCTCTGGAAGGCAACCCTTGCTCGAATTTCGTCTACCTTGTTGTCAAGAGACTGAACATTGGCGAGTAGTATACTCGTGAGTGATGTGCCCGTCTACAGAGCCTGAACAGAACCCCGCTCCATCTTGCCCTTCTGCGGCGCCGTTGTTTTGGGTCGCCTACTGGGATCCAATCCATTGTCCTGGGCCAAACAGAGGATCCGCTTCGGGAAAGTTGTATTCCTGGTCGTAATGTTGGTAAGTTGACGTTGCTCTTATATCCAATAGTTCTTTCTGGCTGTATGTATTAAGACTTAAGATTTCCTGGGGTAACAATGTAAGAAATAATACATAAAAACAAAATACTGCATAGTTTCCTAAGAACGCAAACACTTTTGGGTGTCAGGGAAAATGTATGGAGTAGAAAGTACATTATTTTCTTTAGAAATGTAGTGGAGTAAAAGTAGTTAAAAATATAAATAGTAAAGTACAGATACCCCACGACTCAAGTAGTACTTTAAAGTATTTTTACTTAAGTACTTTACACTACTGCCAGCCTGCTAACGTTACTGCATGGGTCAGCCAGTTGCTATCAACACCTAGCTTACAGCTACATTAAAGTAAACCAAGGTTTTTAAATACATCATCTAACTGGTTATCAAAATAATGTTACCGATATATGCCAACTATCATGGTCAACATAGCTAAGTAGTAAGCCAGAGAACAACAAAACTAGTCTAACACTGTCAGGAACCCATAGAACACAACAAAAAGCCAGTGGAGATAAAATAGAGAGAGCAGAGTCTAACCGATTGACGGCCGAGTTAGCTACCAAAGAAGAGCCAAGAAAAGGCATTTCAGAGTGAGAGGCTGTTTCACCAGCCTAGGGAGAGTCCGCTAATCCAATAGCGATATACTGAGGTAAATCCAATGTAGATAGATTCCAGAGGCAGCATTGGGCACAGGAGACAATGGGAAGAATCAACAATAAGACTGCGATCAGAGTAAGGCTCCAGCAGATAGAAATGATCACAAGAGCAGTGAGTCAGCTACTGTAGCGGGCTAGTACTAAGCCTAGTTTGATAATCTCTGGTAACCTACTTTGAGGAGAACTGGTCAAAAAAGTTGACCAAACAAATTGGAGGATGGAAGATACAAAGAAGAGACAAGGTACTAAACAATTAGACAGGAATGATTTTCCACTTTACTTTTGAGCCATAGGCAAGCCTGCTGGTGGTGCAGGAGAAGTCAGATCTGCCTAGACTGGAGCAGCCGAGCTGAATCACGCGGCCCCCATGTGTGGGGAATCTGATTGGTTGTTTACGTCACACCTCACTATAGATGGATTGTAGCTCACCACTGCCAACACTCGTATGCATGGGTAGTGGCTAACATTAGCCAGCTCGAGCTAGCTAACACAGAGTAGATTCTCCATATGACATTGAGAAATAGTGCATTGTGGGTAGTTTAGAAGATATCCAGAAGTTAATTAATATAAAATAAAAATAATGTTTGTAGTTATAGGTAATCAGAATGTGACGACAACTAAGTTAAAAGTCTTTGACCAGTGTGCTACTTTGGTGAGTAAAAACTCACTCGCTTCCTACCCTTTAATTTTCCTGAATGCACTGGTTTTCAGTGTTGGGGAAGCTGCTCTGAAAATATAGTTTACCAAGCTACCAATTACTATACACTACAAGTTAAGCTAAACTAAAGCTACCCTTCAGAAAAATATAGTTTACTTAACTAAAGTTACTTTGAAAAAGTAGTTAACTACCTTGTGATACATTATCATTTCTACATCTGAAACATCACACTACACATTGTAAGAACAAATCACTCTGGAGTCAGATGTTAACGGAATGTGTAATTTAGCCTATTAAACACAAAGTATGTTTCAAGGGAGAATGAGGCAGGTCTGATGCCGAAGAAGAAAGGAAATTGCTTACTTCTTTTTGCAAAAACAGTAGTGTGTAGTTCCAGTAGTTAGCTACACCGCTACATAGCAAAAAAAGTAATTACATTCTGAAAAGACCTCTCCATCACGGTCTCCCCCTCCCAGAGTGAAAAGAATCCTGGCTTGACCCTGGACAACATCCTGTCGTTCTCTGCAAACATCAAAACAGTGACTCGCTCCTGCAGGTTCATGCTCTACAACAAACTTTTCTCACACAGGAAGCTGCGCAGGTCCTAATCCAGGCACTCGTCATATTCCGTCTGGGCTACCGCAAATCTGTTGGCTGGGCTCCGTGCTTGTCCCATCGAACCCTCGCAACTTATCCACAACACCGCAGCCCATCTGGTGTTCAACCTTCCCAAGTTCTCCCATGTCTCTCTGCTCCTCTGAACACTCAATTGGTTTCTAGTCGAAGCGCACATCCACTACAAGACCATAGTGCTTGCCTACGGAGCCTAAGGGGAACTGCCCCTCCCTACCTTCAGGTTATACTGAAATTTACACCCGAACCAGAGCACGTCATTCCACCACCTCTGGTCTCTTGGCTGCAAAATGTAATTAAATTACTAGTTAAACGACATGTAGTTCACTACTCCCCAACACTGCTGGTTTGGAAAGTTGCCTCACATGAATTGTATCATACTTTCCCTACTGATATGATCCGATGTTATTGGGCATCATACAGCAGGCGATAACTATGTAAATCATTAGTGCTCTATTGATAAATACTTGCCTGACAAATGTACAGTACTTCCTTATACTTTAAGTGATAGCCCTCTGGCCCAACCAATCGACTGACTGTTTCAAACAAAGGACTGCACTCCAACTGCCCCATCTAAATCGATAAACAAGTTCCAGACAGACACGGTAAAAGACACTACAATAAGTGATTAGAAGGTAAAAGAGCAACATGGAAAAGTAATTCACTTCCAGCACAAGGGCGCACTCTATCTACTGTGAGCGGTCCATTTGTTGAAGCCCACAAATGGACTTGGCTTTAAATTTGTCTTGGATATGTGATGTGGAGGCACAGCCTCACTCTACAAGTGCTGCTTTTAGTCTAATTAAATGACTATTTTCACCATCTCTCACACACACTCTCTCCCGCTCTTCTTTCTAATTGATGGACACCCTGTAATGGAATCCAGGCAGAAGCCAGACAATACTCACCTGTCTGTTGTTACAAAGCTTGAAGGGCTTTACAAGAATCAATAATGTCCTGGAATACCGTTCCTAAGGAGCTAAACGATAGAGTGCTCTGTTTCTTAACAATCCTAGCTCATCCCTACCACAGGGATTTTATCTATGATCCCTCGCCTGAATCCCGGAACTGGTTGTGCTCTCTTGCCAACTCCTATGGCATGACAATGACAACTGGGACTCGGGCTACCTCATCACATTTTGTATTTCATACTGTAAAAATGCATACTGTACAATAAATATTGTATTTTATACTGTAAAAATACATACTGTATTTTCCCCCTCTTTTAGGATTTATTTCTAAGAATATCTACAAAAACCTTGTCCCTAGAGTTACACTAAGTAATGGTCAGGAACATACAGTATACAAGGGGGTAAACAAAGCTCTTAGTTACTCATGTTTCCTGATCCTGTTCCTTGTCAGGTGGCATGTGTGTTTACCCTCAGAGAAACCTTTGCCTTTACGATGTTGTCTTTCAGCACCTGACCTCTCCCAGAATGAGAGATCCCGAGGCAACACTAATAATGCTGCTGCTCTACCTCAGAACAGCAGGGACTCACCTTGAAATACCACGGAATTTCAGCAGTAGGCTATCGGAATGGAACCGGATAATATGCAATGAACTTTGCATTCACCTCAGTTGTTCGTTTTCCAAAGATAAGGATAAGGCGTAAAACTAGACTGGATGGAACAACTCCAAAGTAATATGAGACATTATATACAATGTGTCCTGCAAACACCATCATGCCAAACTGAACAATTATGGTGCACTTTAACTGCATGCTAATTTCCCAATCAGAAATTGCTGCATGTTGCATCAAACTAGGCCATGGACTAAAAAGACATGAGTTTAGCCAAATGCTTTATTGTCCCAGATGATAGGATGTGGAGACGAGGGTAAATACGAACGGCTTTACCCGAATTTGGCGCGTGCGCGTGTGACTTTGAGGGTTAGAGCCATCACTGTTGAGCTAAGCGTTCTAATGTGCACTGTACGGTGTCATGGATAAGGGGGTCCTCTGTCGAGCCACAACAACAACGATGAAGACCACACACACACACACACACACACACACACACACACACACACACACACACACACACACACACACACACTTTATAAGACTTTGCGTTCTGCAGCTACCATAACCTCTCTCTGCCCTTGATCCCATCTTGCCGTGTCAGGCATTTCTTTTGTTCTTGCTGTTGTTGTGCCTGTGTGAACACTGCTGCCCACTGCAACCCAATAGGGGAGAGGAGAGGAAATCAAAGCCACCGAATGCCTCCAGTCTTCACTCACACAAACCACAACATAAGGCCTTTAATTCACCACCCCCGGGTAAGGAGCCGCAGAGACCCACAGAATAAAAGCTAACTATAGCTAGGCTACACATGATGTATTGCTAGTTTGCTTTTTGTTTTAGAAGTGCTGTCAGATTGTTATGAAAAGCACTATAGAAATGTAATTAATTATTATTATTAAAGGCTGAAGGAGTTTATGTACTCTTTGATTCAGTCAAGTAGAGTCTGTGATTCACCAGCGAGCTGTTGCTAAGAGATTACCTCGGCTGTGAGAACGTCAACGGAGGAGAAAGTTACTTGGGATGATAATGATTTTGTTCCAATTATCTCAAGAGGTCCAAAGTCACAATGTGTTCACAAAGCCAAAAATAGGGCAGGTGGACCTTTGTTTCCAGACTTGGAATTCCAAAACACTAGGTTTCATAAAGTTGTTATGTCACAAACAGTATGATGGAAAAAAACAAGTTACCTTGTCCTCAGGAACAAGCTGACAAAGGCCCTCACATCTCTCACTCTTGTCATATGACCGCATGTTTCCTGACAAGGCTCAAAACATGTTTGTCTTTCTATGCTGTGTTCTGGGGGCTTTATGTTCTGTATATGGCCAATTGAAGGTATAAAATACATGTACCACGTGTGCGTATTCTAATGCATGGGAAATGGAAAGAATAGCACTGAGTTTATTTAAACTCTTATATAACATTCACATAGGTGACAATCATTGTGCGGTGGTTGTATGGAAAGCAAGGCAATAAAATGCTTATGGCATGTCTGGGGGGCATGTAGCCTACTGTTATCTGTTTGTAAAGAAACAGACATATCCATTAATTTTGTCACGTGGGGGCCAACAGACAGGGTTAACATGAGGGGTCCTACGGCGACCATGAATCAAAGAATGGTTGCGTCCAAAATGGCACCCGATTCCCTATATATAATGCACGACTTTTGACCAGGGCCCATATGGCTCTGGTCAAAAGTAGTGCACTATGTAGGGAATAGGGTGCCATTTGGGATGCAGACGATGTCTCAAACTATCTGGTGATACAGATCTATCATCTCACTCACTGCTTATTTCAGATGGAACATGGTAGGCTATAATAATTATACATTATTCAAGTTTGTGGCCGTTTCAGAAATCTGTCTTGCCTACTAAACTGCATACTGTTTACTAATCATAACATTTTAGCACACTGTTTATCAGTGGAGGCTAGTGGGAGGAGCTATAGGAGGAGGGCTCATTGTAATGGCTGGAATTGAATAAATGGAACAGTCAAATGTGGTTTCCATATAGTTGATGTGTTTGATACCATTCCATTGATTCCATTCCAGCCATTACAATGAGCCTGTCCTCCTATAGCTCCTCCCACCAGCCTCCACTGCTGTTAAGTAAAAAGTATGCCCTCTGCCGAAAACATACTATTTTTGGTGCGTTCAAGACAACTGGGAATTCGGACACAAAATGAGCTCAGACTGGGAAAAATCATGATATCTGACCTGAAGATCACTGACAAGTCAGAGCTCTATGATAATTCTCGAGTTTGAGTTGTAATTCCAAGTTGGAAGACCACCCAAAAGATTTTTACCAGTCGAAGCACGTTCTAAATAGAACTTGAATCAAACAAATAAACACAATATTATTTTAAAAAGGGACAGTGCAGTCCAAAACTTGGATTTTACATGTTTTTGTTTGTTTCTGAAATGAGTATAACATCCTGGCATTTAGCCTGTTGAGGCCAGGGGGCAGGATCTTATCCCGGTATTGGGATTCATTGTCATGTGACCATGGCGGGGAATTCAAAACTGCAAGAGTAATCATTTCAAATAATCAAATAATCAACTATTTTCCTCCATTTGAAAGATATATCTCCTAAATCTAACCACGCTGTCCGATTTTCAGAGGCTTTTTACGGAGAATGCATAAAGTTAGGTTATGTGAGGAGAGTACATTGACAATAGCTGCGTGTAATGTTTAGCCAATTCAAAGAAGGGCATCAACAGACAGAAAACTAGCTAGAATTATGCACTTACCTTTGACAATCTGCATCAGATGACACTCATAGGACATTATGTTATACAATACATGCATTTTTAGTTCCATCAAGTTCATATTTATATCCAAAAACAGCATTTACAGTCGCGGTGAAATTCAGAATTTTTTTCGGCTTGAATGCTCCCAGTGAATCTAGCATTACAAATCACGGAATTACTATTCGAAAACATTGGTAAATTATAATATTGTCATTCAAAGAATAATATATTATCATCTCGTAATTGCTACCGAATGGCCAGATCTCAAAATAACTTTACTGGGAAATCACATTTTGCAATAAACTTGGTACTATGCTAACAACAATAAGCTATAAGCTAAGCTAAGCTATACCGTTAGCATTAGCATCATCTAATATCGATAATAACATTCTAAATATCCCCTTACTTTTGATTATCTCCATCAGAAGGCGCTGCCAGAGATCCCAGGTCCAGAACAAATGTGGTTTCTTTTGACAAAGTTCATAATTTATGTCCAAATAGTTAGCGTTCAGTAGGCTCCCACAAAATGAGGTGGGCAGTGTAAAGTCACGCCGAAAAGCTAAAGAAAACCTAGTAAATAATCTATTTACGTTTCTTCAAACATGTCAAACGTTGTTTAGCATTAATCTTTTGGTCCATTTTTAACGTGAAACATCAGTAAACATCAGTAATATTTTCACACAACCTATCAAGTGTCTAGAATAAACGATTATGACAAAGACACTCTTCTCAGATTTATGCGCAGGCGCAAAAAATGAAGTGATGACGTGTCAACTTGTAAGCATTCTAATTCGGTCTGTATTCATCACAGATGCTTCAAACAACTTTCTAAAGATCGTTGACATCTAGTGGAAGCAGTAGGAGTTGCGAACTGAATCCTTTCTCACTGTGGTATCTGTAAAACAATGACACTAAATAGTACAGTCACAAAATTCTCATTTTTTTAAAATCTATTTTTCACAGGTTTTTGCCTGCAATATGAGTTTTGTTATACTTACAGACACCATTCAAACTGTTTTAGAAAATTCAGAGTGTTTTCTATCCAAATCTGGTAATAATATGCATATCCTAGCTTCTGAGTTGGTGTAGGAGGCAGTTAAAAATGGGCACATATTTTTTTCAAAATTCTCAATACTGCCCCCGTGGCCCGTAGAGGTTAAAGCGTACTTTATTTTAGAAAATTCACATAACACTTTCTATTTTCGCATACTGAGAATGAGTCATGCGCGAATTCGTTGATTTTTGGAGCGCATCCCCATTTCTAATTGATCGAAGCCGAAATGAGTATGACATCTGATCTCCTGAGTGGCGCAGTAGTCTAAGGCACTTACATCTCAGTGCCAGAGGCATCACTACAGACCCTGGTTCGATTCCAGGCTGTCACAACCGGCCGTGATTCGGACTCCCATAGGGCGGCGCACAATTGGCCCAGCGTCGTCCGGGTTAGGGTTTGGCCGTCATTGTAAATAAGAATTTGTTCTTAACGGACTTCCCTAGTTAAATACTCGATTTTTGAAACGTCACATACAGTACTAGTAAACTTTTTTGCATACTCAAACGGCCTACTATTTAGGATGCAAGTATGGTTATTCAGACACAACCACTCTGAAAGTTCATGCACAGAGGAGCTGGTGGGTGTCTAGTTTGTAACTAACGACCCAGGGTTTTAAAAAGAAGGCCTCATTCCATTTTTCCAAAGATTCTCTTAAGAGATTCCAAAATATCTTTGTGCAGCTCTTCATGTTGCAGTGCGAGCTATGCAGTTGGCTAATTCAGTACCCTTTCATTGTGCTTGAGATATTTGTGAAAACTAATAGTAACCATTGTGCCATTGGATGATAATAAAATTGAGGAGCATGGCACATTCTCACTAAAACATTCCCCATTATGTGTAAAATGTGAGAGAGTGTGCTAGGGACACTACTTAAATATGAACATAAGCAACCATTTAAAAAAGGCACACTGTGCAGAAATCACTGCCATTTCTTGGTTGCTAAAATTCTAATAGTTGGTCTAATTTCAGCTTATGTGGCAAAACAAGTATTGTGTGGAGAATTATTGTACCATCTAAACCGATGTGAAATACTGTATATTTTCCATATTGCTTTGTGATATGGCCAAAATATCATATCACGTTTTTAATTACTTTTAAAAAATATAAATAAGGACGTTATGGATGGTATTTTTTTAAATAATAAAAGATCTGAATTAGCTTTTTGAGTAGTGCGTGACGCTAGGGTGGCAGCACATACAGTTGAAGTCGGAAGTTGACATACACTTAGGTTGGAGTCATTAAAACTCATTTTTCAACCACTCCACAAATTTCTTGTTAACAAACTATAGTTTTGGCAAGTCAGTTAGGACATCTACTTTGTGCATGACAAGTAATTTTTCCAACAATTGTTTACAGACGGATTATTTTACTGTATCACAACTCCAGTGGGTCAGAAGTTTACATATACTAAGATGACTGTGCCTTAAAACAGCTTGGAAAATGCCAGAAAATGATGTCATGGCTTTAGAAGCTTCTGATAGGCTAATTGACAGCAATTGAGTCAATTGGAGGTGTATCTGTGGATGTATTTCAAGGCCTACCTTCAAACTCAGTGCCTCTTTGTGTGACATGATGGCCAAGACCTCAGATATAAAATTGTATAGCTCCACGAGTCTGGTTCATCCTTGGGAGAAATTTCCAAACGCCTGAAGGTACCACGTTCATCTGTACAAACAATAGTATGCAAGTATAAACACCACGCAGGGTGCTTATGGGACCACGCAGCCGTCATACCGCTCAGAAAGGAGGCGTGTTCTGTCTCCTAGAGATTAACGTACTTTGGTGTGAAAAGTGCAAATCAATCCGAGAACAATAGCAAAGGACATTGTGAAGATGCTGGAGAAAACGGGTACAAAAGTATCTATATTCACAGTAAAACGAGTCCTATATTGACATAACCTGAAAGGCCGCTCAGCAAGGAAGAAGCCACTGCTCCAAAACCGCCATAAAAAAGCCAGCCTAAGGTTTGCAACTGCACATGGGGACAAAGATCGTACTTTTTGGAGAAATGTCCTCTGGTCTGATGAAACATAAATAGACCTGTTTGGCCATAATGACCATCGTTATGTTTGGAGGAAGAAGGGGGAGGCTTGCAAGTCGAAGAACACCATCCCAACCGTGAAGCATGGGGGTGGCAGCATCATGTTGTGGGGGTGCTTTGCTGCAGGAGGGACTGGTGCACTTCACAAAATAGATGGCATCATGAGGATGAAAAATTAAGTGGCTATATTGAAGCAACATCTCAAGACATCAGTCAGGAAGTTAAAGCTTGGTCACAAATGGGTCTTCCAAATGGACAATGGCCCCAAGCATACTTCCAAAGTTGTGGCAAAATGGCTTAAGGACAACAAAGTCAAGGTATTGGAGTGGCCATCACAAAGCCCTGACCTCAATCCTATAGAACATTTGTGGGCAGAACTGAAAAAGCGTGTGCGAGCAAGGAGGCCTACAAACCTGACTCAGTTACACCAGCTCTGTCAGGAGGAATGGGCCAAAATTCACGCAACTTATTGTGGGAAGCTTGTGGAAGGCTTCCTGAAACGTTTGACTAATTTAAAGGCAATGCTACCAAATACTAACAGTGTATGTAAACTTCTGACCCACTGGGAATGTGACAAAATAAATAAAAGCTGAAATAAATCCCTCTACTATTATTCTGACATTTCACACTCTTAAAATAAAAGTGGTGATCCTAACTGACCTGAGATGGAATTTTTACTAGGATTAAATGTCAGGAATTGTGAAAACGTTTAAATATTTTTGGCTAAGGTGTATGTAAACTTCAGACTTCAACTGTACATTATAAGTGATTTCAATGTGTCTTTCTCCATTCTGTTTGTTTTATACTGTTACATTTCTGCATATATTTGAGATAATTTCGACATAGGACTGCACGATATGGGCAGGATTATCCATAATCATGGTAGCATCCACATTCATGTTGAAATGTTTAGAAACATATATTATTTTTTACAATAAAAGTGACCACAAAGGGGTCAGTGTAGATTGTGTAGAAATGTAGGAAATTAGCTTTAGATACCCAAAGAAATTCTGAGGGAGGACCCTCAGACACCCACCTGGTTCTGTCTCCTCCACTTCTAAAACCAATGTTGTGCCCCAGGTTTTTAGTGTGTAGGGTTAGATGGTAGGGTATTTGTTTTATTTTCAAGCAAAGTATACACCAGTCTATGTGGCGGTAATGCAAAATTTGTTGGATGCCAACCTCCATTAAAAGGAATAGAAGAAGCAGTAGTTAGTTACTAGTTGGAAGCAAGGACAGAGGAGAGCATTTGTTTTAGTTACATTTTTGTACTCCTTGTTTTAGCCTAATTTTAACCGGTTGTATTTATTTAATTTTTGTTTGGAACTGGTTCTGGCTTTGATGTCTAATTGCATAGATTCCCATGCACAGATTATTATGGGGACACTCGTAAATTAAGAAATACCTCTAAAAATACTTCGAGCAGATTAGGCCATTTCTAAATTGGATAATATGGAAATAGACCCTAATACTACAGTCGCAATTCCTGTTAAATCATTGAAATATTTGCACTACACGTGTAGGCCATACCAACAAAAACCTTATATTATGCAAAGCCGCTGTAACTTTGTTTCCAATTGAATAATTGTAATTCATGCATCATTCTATTTTATATCGGCGAAGGAAAGTACTCACTCATTTATCCGTCAACTGACTGGCCGAAAGGCCTCCCCTTTAATAGTCTCTTCGCCCTAGCGGTGAACATTGGGCTCCAGCTCCTTGGAGACCATGTAGTGGAGAGTGAACGAAATAGGACTTCAAAACGGGATCATGGCGGCGCCGTTCGGGCGCGACACCTTACCTGAGCAATGGTCTTTCGGTGTCTGCGGAGATGGCAGGGTGTTTTTCGTTCAGTGAGTCGGATATGTGCTTCGGCGACATACAAATGTGGTCGTTCTTTTTGTATCTTTAATGAGAGTTCGCTTGTCTAGTGTTTCTTGCCTCTAACAGGTGTTTTTGTCTTTCTGGCAGCGATGAAACGAGCACCACTACTTGGCTCCATCCGCGAACGGGTGAACCTGTCAATTCCGGACATATGATACGGTCAGGTATGCATGTATTCGTCTCTAATGCATTTGACCAGCAGCCTATTGGTGCTGTTTACTTTGCAGAATAAAACGGGTTGATTTTTGTGAGTTGTTGATATAGCCCAATGAAGCAGAAAACTTTCACGGAAGGCGCCTACTCTCCAAGGTAACGCACCTTATTTCTACTCGCCCATTGCAGATTTACCTCGAGGATGGGAAGAGGGTTTCACGGACGAAGGGGCCGGCTACTTCATAAAGTAAGTGAAAGCAATTGAAGTCGACTTTATTCTGTTGGGCGGTTGTCGTGAGTGGCTTATTACCTGAGTGCAGTACTGCGGTTTAGGATACCTACATATGGCTCCCTCTAGCCTACTCATTCGTCAACACAGCAGACTTCTTAACTGGTGTGTGAATTTAAAGGTATAGGGCAACGTTTCCAAACTCGGTCCAGTGGGTGCACGTTTTGTTTTTTTAACCTAATACTACACAGCTGATTTTAAAATAACGAAATCATAATCAATATTTGATTATTTGAATCAGCTGTGTAGTGCTAGGACAAAAACCAAAACGTGCACAAAACGCTGGTATGGGGCTGTCCCCATGACCAGCTAATGACCCTACCAGGGACTGTATTGGTAGCTTAGCCTACTGTTGGATAACAGGCCTACTACGTTTTGTCTTTATTGGATTGCATGCCATGCCTCTGTGGTACTGCTGACAGAGGTGTGTTTATAGGATCAAAGTCTCCAGTTGGGGATGTTGTAAAACGTCTGCATCTCTTGTTGACTTGGTTGTTCATTGAACCCAGTTGAGGCTATTGTTTGACTATTTAAAAAATTGGTTGTTCAATATCACACAAAGATGCAAAAGTGTGTGTGTGTGTGTGTGTGTGTGTGTGTGTGTGTGTGTGTGTGTGTGAGAATCTGTTTCAGAATGTTTTCTGACACTTTCTGATCTTGAATCTTGATGTGAGGCTTGATTTGTGTACCTCCATGATATTAGTTTGAATCAGGTGTATTAGGCTACTGTCCATTATAGATCTACACCCTATTTGAGATTTCACATTGATTTACCCCAGCAAGCTTGTCTTGTGCTGTCCGTAGCTAGGTTTCCATCCAGTTGGCGACAGATTTTCATGTGATTATTCTCAAATCCGCATTAAAAAGAGTATGTGCATTTTCAAACAGATGTTTCCAATCAAATTGACTAATTGCAGATTAAAGGCTGTGCATGTTGATGTAGTGCACATAAAAATAACATTTGAGGTTCAATTCCCATGTACCAAATAAGCCATTGCCTACTAAGGCATATTATTTGCTAATGTCTGTGTACAAT
This sequence comes from Salmo trutta, assembly GCF_901001165.1. Taxonomy (NCBI): domain Eukaryota; kingdom Metazoa; phylum Chordata; class Actinopteri; order Salmoniformes; family Salmonidae; genus Salmo; species Salmo trutta. Next base: position 61,911,420 of record NC_042960.1, read on the forward strand.
TGAGTTCTATTTTGACTGTGACTTTGTACTTCCTTTTCCAATGTTGGTCTCCACTCTTATCCGCCAGGCACCTGCCGCTCCTTACCATTATATAATGTTATGCTAGGATGCCAAATAACCCTACCGTGACATAGTGTCTGCTGTGGGTGACATAATGTTATTATGCAACTCAGGGATACTGCAGGATCAATACTCTCTGGGGATCCTGTGGTGAAATGAATGATAGTGAGTGACTTCATTATAGTTGTCCTTTTTGAGAGAGATTCCATCCTCGGAGGCCTGGACCTCACCTATAGCCCTCGTTTGACGTCCATCAACCTGTTCTGTCAGTATTCGTCCTTGGGAGTTTGTGCTCTTTGTATCCCTTTTGTCTGGCTGTACGAGTGGGAACCTTGTGTAGAAATAACAAGCTGAAGTAATAACATCCTCACAGTCCAATATCCTATTCTAATGGGGAGGACTACTTCCAAAGGTTGTGTTTCTAGAACATCTCTAGAGATATGTCTGCTCTGGCCAGCACTGCTACTGACTGACTGAGCATGTTTTCATATTTTTTACAATAGCAAAGAGCGCTCTCCAGTATAATGTGTTTTTCATTGTCTTTGAATGCTCTCTCAGTTGTCTAAATGATGACCTTCTCCCCCTGTGGTCTGACTGTCCACTTGAAGTTATGCCCTTAGAACAGTGCAGTCTGTTTTTATTGTATGTGTGTGTATGCCTTAACCCCCACATGTCTTGTATAATCCCGTAACAAGACAATTTCCCCCCCCCCCCCCCCCCCCCCCCACCTTCAATTTACTATTGTCTATTTCTGGAATTCTCTTAAGAGACATGGATACCACAGACAACGTGGAAGAGTTCTGGTGAAATGCCTTCAGTGTTTCTCTCTCAGGAGTAGTGTGGTCTTACCTGATCCCTGATCTGTTTGTGTTGTTTTACCAACTCCTATGATCATTGTCACGCCATTTGGAGAGAAAATAAATAATCTGAGACCAGGCTAATTGTGGCGGCCTGTGTAATAATTTGCAGACCACTAAGCCACAAACTTTCTCAATCTGATAGCATGTTGGTAGCTTGATTAAATGCCACCATAATCTCCCTCAGGGTGCCCACACCAGCTCTAAATGTGGGATTGGCATAGACATTTGCCTTTATAATCCAGGGTTGTGTTCATTAGGCACCAACCGGAAGAAAAGGGACTGAAACAGTGATGGGCTACTTGGACTTGCTCATTTTCATTTTAAAACCGTTTCTGTTGCCCAATTGAACATGGCCCAGAGTATAGGTACTGTACCTTCTCCAGGTACCTGGTCTGGCCTCTCCAGTTTGTCTGTCAACTCCCTGTTTGTAAATCAACTACTTATACTGAATAAAAATATGTGTTGGTCCCATGTTTCATGAGCTGAAATTAAAGATCCCAGAAAAGTTTCACATGCACAAAGTACTTATTTCTCTCAAATTCTGTGCACGAATTTGGTTACATCCCTATTAGTGAGCATTTCTCCTTTGCCAAGATAATCCCTCCACCTGACATGTGTGGCATATCAAGAAGCTAATTGGACAGCATGATCATTACACAGGTACACCTTGTGCTGGGGACAATAAAAGGCCGCTCTAAAATGTGCAGTTTTGTCACACAACACAATGCCACAGATGTCTCGAGGGAGCGTGCAATTGGCCTGCTGACTACAGGAATGTCCACCAGAGCTGTTGCCAGATAATTTTATGTTTATTTCTCTATTATAAGCCGCCTCCAATGTAGCTTTAGAGAATTTGTCAGTACGTCCAACCAGCCTCACAACTGCAGACCATGTGTAACCACGCCAGCCCAGGACCTCCACATCCGGCTTCTTCACCTGCGGGTTTGTCTGACACCAGCCAGCCGGACAGCTGATGAAATGGAACAGTATTTCTGTCTGTAATAAAGCCCTTTTGTGGGGAAAAACTAATTCTGATTGAGCCCCTGCCCAGTCATGTGAAATCCATAGATTAGGGCCTCATGAATTTATTTCAATTGACTGATTTCCTTCTATTAAATCTGACTTAGTAAAATTGTTGAAATATTTTAAGTGGAACTGGCTACCAAGTGTACCCACTTTTAGACCACCAAAACACATCCATCCCAAACCCCATTCTTTTACTTACTTTATAGATCAACAGAACATGGACTGAGCACATAGTTGAGGATGAGCTCATTGTGGGATGGGAAGGCCAGATTGGGTCTTATCTGTGTCTTTTGGCTGTTTGCATTGGACCACATTCATGTCTTTGCTGTTTTTCCCCTCCAGACTCGTATTTGCCTGGGCTTGTGGCGAATAATCCCCTTTACGCTCCAGGGGAGGACACACACACACACACACACACACCCACACCCTCCTACCTTTGGACATCAGTGAGGGGGTTACATGCGTGGGTAGCTCCTTCAGGAGTCACCTGTGCCACAAGCGGGTGCTGGCTACCCCAACCCCGGCCAACAGCTCCACACCCCCCGCAGCTACTTGCCCGAGCCTCCCCAGCTTCTCCTTCACCCAAATCCAGATCGCAGATGTTCTGAAAGAGCTGCAAAACCTGGACCCGTACAAATCAGCTGGGCTAGACAATGTGGACCCTCTCTAAAATTATCCGCCGCCATTGTTGCAACCCCTATTACCAGTCTGTTCAACCTCTCTTTCGTATCGTCCGAGATCCCTAAAGATTGGAAAGCTGCCGCGGTCATCCCCCTCTTCAAAGGGGGGAGACACTCTAGACCCAAACTGTTATAGACCTATATCCATCCTGCCTTTCTAAAGTCTTTGAAAGCCAAGTTAATAAACAGATCACTGACCATTTCGAATCCCACCCTACCTTCTCCGCTGTGCATTCCGGTTTCTGAGCTGGACATGGGTGCACCTCAGCCACGCTCAAGGTAATAAACTATATCATAACCGCCATCGATAAGAGACCGTACTGTGCAGCCATCTTCATCGACCTGGCCAAGGCTTTCGACTCTGTCAATCACCGTATTCTTATCGGCAGACTCAATAGCCTTGGTTTCTCAAATGACTGCCTCGCCTGTCACCAACTACTACTCAGACAGAGTTCAGTGTGTCAAATCGGAGGGCCTGTTGTCCGGACCTCTGGCAGTCTCTATGGGGGTACCACAGGGTTCAATTCTCGGGCCGACTCTTTTCTCTGTATATATCAATGATGTCGCTCTTGCTGCGGGTGATTCCCTGATCCACTTCTACGCAGACGACACCATTCTGTATACTTCTGGCCCCTCTTTGGACATTGTGTTAACAAACCTCCAAACAAGCTTCAATGCCATACAACACTCCTTCCGTGGCCACCAACTGCTCGAAAAACGCTAGTAAAATCAAATGCATGCTTTTCAACCATTTGCTACCCGCACCCGCCCGCCCGCCCGACTAGCATCACTACTCTGGACGGTTCTGACCTAGAACACGTGGACAACTACAAATACCTAGGTGTCTGGTAAGACTGTAAACTCTCCTTCCAGACTCATATCAAACATCTCCAATCCAAAATCAAATCTAGAATTGTCTTTCTATTTCGCAACAAAGTCTCCTTCACTCACACCGCCAAACTTACCCTAGTAAAACTGACTATCCTACTGATCCTCGACTTCGGCGACATCATTTACAAAATCGCTTACAATACTCTACTCAGCAAACTGGATGCAGTCTATCACAGTGCCATCTGTTTTGTTACCAAAGCCCCTTATACCATCCACCACTGCGACCTGTATGCTCTAATCGGCTGGCCCTCGCTACATATTCGTCGCCAGACCCACTGGCTCCAGGTCATCTATAAGGCGGAGCTTTACCTAGCATAGATTTATCTCAGCTCACTGGTCACGATAACAACACCCACCCATAGCACGCGCTCCAGCAGGTATCTCACTGGTCATCCCCAAAGCCAACACCTCCTTTGGCTGCCTTTCCTTCCAGTTCTCTGCTGCCAGTGACTGGAACGAATTGCAAAAATCGCTGAAGCTGGAGACTTACATTTCCCTCACTAACTTTAAACATCAGCTATCTGAGCAACTAACCGATCGCTGCAGTTGAACATAGTCTACCTACCTCGTCCCCATATTGTTTTTATTTACTTTGCTGCTCTCTTGCACACCACTATCACTACTTACACACCATCATCTGCTCATCATCATCTGCTTATCTATCACTCCAGTGTTAATCTGTTAAATTGTAATTACTTTGCTACTATGGCCTATTTTATTGCCTTACCACCTCATGCCATTTGCACACACTGTATATAGACTTTCTTTTTTTCCCCTATTGTGTTATTGACTGTACTGTTTATTCCATGTGTAACTCTGTTGTTTGTGTCGCACTGCTTTGCTTTATCCTGGCCAGGTCGCAGTTGTAAATGAGAACTTGTTCTCAACTAGCTTACCTGCTTAAATAAAGGTAAAATAAAAAAGATCAAATCCCAGGGATGGACGAAAATCAGGGGACAAATCTCTTGCAGGAGTGGCAGAGGAATCATACAGTGCATTCGGAAAGTATGCAGACCCCTTGACTTTTTCCATATTTTGTTACATTAAAGCCTTGTTCTAAAATGGATTCAATTATTATTTTTCCTCATCAATCTTCACACAATACCCCATAATGACAATGTGAAAACAGGTTTTTAGACATTTTTGCCAAAGTATATGAAAAATAAGTCATACCTTAAGTATTCAGACCCTTTGCTATGTGAATCGAAATTGAGCTCAGGTGCATCCTATTTCTATTTGTCATTCTTGAGATGTTTCTACAACTTGATTGGCGTCCACCTGTGGTAAATTAAATTGATTGGACATGATTTGGAAAGCCACACACCTGTCTAGATAAGTCCCACAGTTGACAGTGCATGTCAGAGCAAAAACCAAGCCATGAGGTCGAAGGAATTGTCCATAGAGGTCCGAGATAGGATTGTGTTGAAGCACAGATCTGGGGAAGGGTACCAAAACATTTATGCAGCATTGAAAGTCCCTGAGAACACAGTGGCCTCCATCATTTTTAAATTGAAAAAGTTTGGAACCACCAAGACTCTTCCTAGAGCTGGCTGCCCGGCCAAACTGAGCAATCTGGGGCGAAGAGCCTTGGTCAGGGAGGTGACCAAGAATCCGATGGTCACTCTGACAGAGCTCTAGAGTTCCTCTGTGGAGATGGGAGAACCTTCCAGAAGGACAATCATCTCTGCAGCACTTTACCAATCAGGCCTTGGTAGAGTGGCCAGACAAAAGCCACTCTTCACTCAAACCTGGCACCATCCCTATGATGAAGCATGGTGTTGGCAGCATCATGCTGTGGGGATGTTTTTCAGTGGCAGGGACTGGGAGACTAGTTCTGATCAAGGGAAAGATGAACAGAGCAAAGTACAGAGAGATCCTTGATGAAAACCTGCTGCAGAGCACTCAGGACCTCAGACTGGGGCGAAGGTTCACCTTCCAACAGGACAACGACCCTAAGCACACAGCGAAGACAATGCAGGAGTGGCTTCAGGACAAGTCTCTGAATGTCCTTGGGCGTTCCAGCCAGAGCCATGACTTGAACCTGATCGAACATCTTTGGAGAGACCTGAAACTAGCTATGCAGCGATGCTCCCCATCCAACCTGACAGAGCTTGAGAGGATCTCCAGAGAAGTATGGGAGAAACTCCCGAAATACTCAGATTCAGATCAACTTTATTATCCCACCAGGGGGAAATTCAGGTGTGCCAAGCTTGTAGCGTCATACCCAAGAAGACTCGAGGCTGTAATCGCTGCCAAATGTGCTTCAGAAAAGCAAGCACTGAGTAAAGGGTCTGATATTTCAGCTTTTTATTACTTATTAATTTGCATGACTTTCTAAAAAAAAATGTTTTTCCTTTTTCATTATGGGGTATTGTGTGTAGATTAATTAGGGGAAAAAACATTTACATTTTTTTTTAGAATGAGGCTGTAAGGTAACAATGTGTAAAATGTCAAGGGGTCTGAATACTTTCCGAATGCACTGTAACTACGGCTGAGAGGAGAGGGGAGGGGAGAGGAGAGGGTTGGTATGGAGGGACTGGAGTGCTGCAGATGGCATAGCCAGGAGTGAGTGGTGGATGTCAGGGCCAATCAGGAGTGACTGGCGGCTGTCAGGGCCAATCTCTAATGTAGGATGACACTTCTAGCCCCCTCCTCCTAACCTCCTCATTTGGCTTGTTAGCAGCTCTGAAGGGACAATAGTACATGGGAGCAGATCTGAAGGGACTGGGTACATGGGAGCAGATCTGAAGGGACTGGGTACAAGGAAGAAGATCTGAAGGGACTGGGTACAAGGAAGAAGAGCTGAAGGGACTGGGTACAAGGAAGAAGAGCTGAAGGGACTGGGTACAAGGAAGAAGAGCTGAAGGGACTGGGTACAAGGAAGAAGAGCTGAAGGGACTGGGTACAAGGAAGAAGAGCTGAAGGGACTGGGTACAAGGAAGAAGAGCTGAAGGGACTGGGTACAAGGAAGAAGAGCTGAAGGGACTGGGTACAAGGAAGAAGAGCTGAAGGGACTGGGTACATGGAAGAAGAGCTGAAGGGACTGGGTACAAGGAAGAAGAGCTGAAGGGACTGGGTACAAGGAAGAAGAGCTGAAGGGACTGGGTACATGGGAGCAGAATGGTATGGCTTGGCTTAGACCTCCAAGGGGCATTGGAGAGCTTCAGCTGTGTGTCATGTGATCTATACTGAACAAAAATATAAACGCAACATCTGACAATTTCTAAAATGTTACTGAGTTACAGTTCATATAAGGAAATTGGTCAATTTAAATAAATTCATTAGGCTCTAATTTATGGATTTCAAACGACTGGGAATACAGATATGCATCGGTTGGTCACAGGTACCTTAAAAGGTAGGGGCGTGGATCAGAAAACCAGTCAGTATCTGGTGTGAACACCATTTGCCTCATGCATGCGACACATCTCCTTCTCATAGAGTTGATCAGGCTGTTGGTTGTGGCCTTTGGAATGTTGTCCCACTCCTCTTCAATGGCTGTGCGAAGTTGCTGGATGTTGGCGGGAACTGGAAGACGCTGTCGTACACGTCGATCTATTGTAGAGCATCCCAAACATGCTTATTGGTGACATGTCTGCTGAGAATGCAGGCCACAGAAGAAGTGGGACCTTTTCAGTTTCCAGGAATTGTGTACAGTTCCTTGTGACATGGTTCCGTGCATTATCATGCTGAAACATCGGTGATGACGGCGGATGAATGGCACAACAATGCTCCTCAGGATCTCATCATTCAAATTGCCATCAATAAAATGCAATTGTGTTCATTGTCAGTAGCTTATGCCTACCCATACCATAACCCCACTGCCACCATGTGGCACAGTTCACAATGTTGACATGAGCAGATCGCTCGCCCACATGACGCCATACACGTGGTCTGCGGTTGTGAGCCCGAATGGAGGTACAGACAAACGATTTAAAAACATTTACATTACATTTACATTTAAGTCATTTAGCAGACGCTCTTATCCAGAGCGACTAAAAACATTGTTGGTAGGTGGCTTATGGTAGAGAAATTAACATTCAATTCTCTGGCAACAGCTCTGGCGGACATTCCTGCTGTCAACATGCCAAACTTGAGACATCTGTAGCATTGTGTTGTGTGAAAAACTGCACATTTTAATGTGGCCTTTTAGTGTCCCTAGCCCAAGGTTCACCTCTATAATGATCATGCTGTTTAATCAGCTTCTTGAAATGCCACACCTGTCAGGTGGATGGATTATCTTGGCAAAGGAGAAATGCTCAATAACAGGGATGTAAACAAATTTCTGCCCAAAATTTTGAGAGAAATAATATTTTTGTGCGTATGGAACCAACACTTTACATGTTGCGTTTATATTTTTGTTCAGTGTATGTTTGCCTATATTAGTTCAATAACTAAGAATGGTGTAACTTTTAAATTAGATGTATTTATTGCTAACGTTGTGTGGCTTCACATTACAAGCAGCATACGAGAGACTGATGCTCTCCTGATCTAACCCACTTGACCCAGAGCCCTCGTTAGCATATGGCCACTCAGGATGCAATATGCAGATGTTATACAAATGACCTCATGTAGCATCTGCACTTGGATTCAATAGTGTGCTGCTCCCACCTGCAGCACTGCTCAGCTTCTACTGTTCAGAAACAACTTCAGGGTCGTATTCGTTAGGTCATACTGTACCAGAATGTTTTGCAACGAAAAATAAGGTGAGCGTTTTATTTGACCAGTTCAGATAGAACCATCCGTTTTGCACCACTTTCTTCAGTTTCATGCCTATTGAACATGACCCTGGTCTCAATGTCTCAAGGAAGGTTAAATGATGTTATTGTGCAGGCAAGGTTCTTATATAACATTTTTGCTTCAGAACTTTGTACAACTGTTCCTTTCCTACTATAACTACAACCTTGTGCATAACAAATATCGGTAACAGCAGCAAATATTCTAAAATCTGCATAAAACAGTATACACATTTTCCCACCAGAGATATTTCCATCAAACAGACTTTTGCGAATTAAAGGCTGTGAGTGATAACGTAGCGCACACAAACATTTATTTTACTGTTAAATTCCTGTGTACTGAATGAAAAATACAAGTTCAATGGGTTTTTATTCGCATTTTCAACTCTACTGATGGTTTTGTCGTAACTGTTGTGATGTATTGTAAATGTGCCCACTCTTGTCTTGGCACATGCGCTCTAGCCAACAGCTAGCAGACACAGTGCAGGTAGGCTGCCTACATTATGAGATTATTATGGATAAGGGCAATGTTATTTGTATTTGTCAAACGGCAGCCAAGCATTGATCATAATGTCACCAGAATAGGACCCTCGATATTTATTGGAAAGGAGCATCAAGCTCATCAATCACCTTGTGAAGTTCATAATTATTTCATCTGTAGCCTAATAAACCACACAACATATGGTGACTACAAGTTTACTATATCTACATTTGCGCATAATTTTACAGACACAAAAAGATCCCACCGTCGAACTAACATTGTCTGTAAGCATTTATAAAATTGTATCAAATTTAGTGTTTCCATCAGCCTGGTTGTGACTTTTTTTAATTCGTCAGGTAATTCATCCGCCTGAAATGGTTGGCTGGAAATGTGGGTACTGTCTAGTTTTTGTATTGGTGGTTGGTTATCAAAGATTATCTTATACATTTACATTTTACATTTACATTTTAGTCATTTAGCAGACGCTCTTATCCAGAGCGACTTACAGTAGTGAATGCATACATTTCACTTTTTTTGTTTTTTTTCCTGTGCTGGCCCCCCGTGGGAATCGAACCCACAACCCTGGCGTTGCAAACACCATGCTCTACCAACTGAGCTACAGGGAAGGATCTTATGAATATACAGCTCCATTATCTTTTCTACAGCAGAGGCTGTAACACATACCCAATTGTTGCTTTTGGGCTAGAGGCCATGGGTCCCTACTGTAGTAATACATATAGTATGTGTGCTTGCCAATGGAAGCATAATGGTAATAATATCATGGCCATGTCACAGATGGGCTTAGCCTAAAGCTGCTTACAAGGAACAAAAACACAGTCAGTAATATGGCTCTTGCAGGTATTAATCCACAATGTTCCTGATAGTGGGCATCATGCTCTACACAACTGAGTCATCTTTGTAAAACCGAATCTGTTGGTAATGGACTTAAATAAATGACATTAAATCAGACCACACGACGTTAATGAAAGCTCAGCAGGGTATTTTTCAGTCACTTACTGCCTGTCTTTATTCCAATTAAACAACCCTAGCTTGAAGCCAGTGGAGGCTGGTGGGAGGAGCTATAGGAGGACGGGCGCATTGTAACGGCTGGAATGGAATCAATGGAACAGTATCAAACATATGGAAACCATGTTTAACTCCGTTCCAAATATTCCTTGCCAGCTCTTACACAGAGCCCATCCTCCTATAGCTCCTCTCATCAGCCTCCATGGCTTGAAACAACCCTAGCTTGAAAAACATCACACTTGGATGGCTGCCGTTGACAGATAAAGTCTACATGAAACATTGTTATTTGCTGTATTGTCTTCGCGTAAGTAGTTGTATATCTTGGACTTCCTCTTTAAATGAATCCTACTAAAGACAAAGCTTCCTTTTTTATGGCACTCTGGCCTTGACTAGGGAGAAAGCCACAGTGCATTAGTATGACACCTGACTGCCCCCTGAGTTTGATCTTTGTATTGGTGCTGTGGCTTTTTACGACTAGGACAAGTCAACTATTGTAGAAGCCTTGTGATATAAAACAGGCTAAAACCATGTGGGAACACTTCATTGAGGTTTGACGCTGTTGTGATGACAGACGTAGCCTAATTTGAGTGTGATTGATTGTCCTGTTTTATTTCAGTGTTGTAAACCTTTTTTAGGTGCCCAGCCCATATGGGCTTACAATGTCGGCCTGTCACATGTTCTATCATTATTATGGTGTATATGTGGGTCTTGTGATGGAGGGTTCAACTCCAGTAAGTGCTAACTAAGATGAATTTAGTAGGCCTGTGGAAAGTCAAAGAGTATAGGGTCAGCTTGCTCTGGCTCTCTTTGTCACGACAAGGAACCAAAGGAGTCTCGAAGACCATAGGCAGCGTCCCAAATGGCACCCTATTCCCTATGTAGTGCATTACATTGGACCAAGGCCCATAGGGCTCTGGTCAAAAGTAGTTTACTCTATAGGGATAGGTACCATTTGGGATGAATAATACCATGGCTATTTCAAAGAGCAACAGTTTTCTGGCAGTTCAAAACAGCCCAACAGAGTTTGTTTGGTTGCGGCACCATTATTTGTTCTTTGGAAATGTACATGCAAGGATAATCTCCATGCACGTTTGTGGAATGTTGAATTGTTTAAGTGGATCTTTCTTTTGATGACGATCAACTTTTCGCTGCAACCTATGCACCAGCCATTTTGTATATTATCTGTGGTATACCATCTATCTGCCTGTCTGTTAGCTCGGAGAGAGGATGTACATCTCTGCTGGTGTGAGAATGATTAACCCATAGAGGAGTTACAGGTAAATCATTCCCCCCTCTCCCCACACTAACAGCTCTACGTTGCTCTGTAAATGAAACATGACCTTGGAGCCTGTAAAAGACTCATTGTTCAGTGTGATGTGCTGTATTTTTGGAAGGAATGATTTTGTATTCAGTTGCTGTCTGCAGTGCATTCAGCAAAGAGAATCGGCACGCACCACAGGACTGTCTGGATTGGAACAGACTAGAGCCAACTTGAATATTTGATGTTCTGTTCAGAAGGAGAGAACGCATTAAGGGAGGGAGGGAGGGGCAGGGGGAGGGAGGGAGGGAGGGGTTGGATGTCCTTGGATGTCTCTGAATCAGAGCTTCCCAGTTGGCTAGTTCTGTTGATGCTGCTTGCTCTCTCCCCAAAACACTGTCTCACACACATTCCTATACAGTCATGCACACCACTCTCTCCTTCCTCCATCCTGTCTCTCTCTCTCCCTCCATTTTTCTGTCAGTAAATAACAGATGCAGGGAGTTTCTGCTGGGGTTTAGCCAGGTGTTTCCAGAGTCAGGAGGAGAGAGGGACAGCAGAGCTAATAGCAACCGTGTGGAGAGGAGTCTTGGTCATACCCTCTACACCGCCTCTGCTCTCTGATAAATAAAAATACTTCATGGTTGATCTTTATATTAGAGGGTATTAGTAGAGGGACAATAACCAGTGGAGTATCTGTTTTTAATATTCAAGCCTTTACAAAGGTTCTGCTCCAAATGGCACCCAATTCCCTTTTGGAGTGCACTACTTTAAACCAGGGTTCTGGTCAAAAGTAGTGCACTCCATAGGGAATAGGGTGCCATTTGGGACAGAAGAAAGTATTTGCGGAGATGATTCATTCAGCCCAGTGCATTTAGCTAGAACACGACATGAGTGCTGTCCATTCCTTAACGTTTCTTGAACCCAAAAAGTTTTGGGATTGTTACTAGTATTCTACCAGAGGTTGAGACATTGATGGAGCATCACTGGTCCCATATTGTCTTGGGAGAGAATCGAGAGGATATTTGAAAAGTGAAGGAGAGGAGACATTGTGGAGGATCGTAGATGAGAGGATAGGTGAGTTGAGGAGGAGGGTTGCATGAGGACCTGGGGAGGTAGTGAGAAAAGAGGAGAGGATAGATGAAACGAGAGGAGAGAGGAAGGGGGGAATGACTCACTGTTTGTGCTGCCTGACTCACCGGATTTGCACTCTAGTGCTGAGCTCAGGGAGTTATTCAGCTGCTGGCTAATTATTGATCAACTGTTTGTGTGTGTGTTGGGTCAGGGCTGTGGCCGACCCTAAAGGCATGTGGAGCATGTAAAGCCAAATACCGCTTCTGTCATGCAAAAGAGTGTTGTGTGTTTCAAGTAGACTACCATAATATGTACTGAAATATTTACAGAAAGCCTTGCTGCCTCGCAGTTAGTTTGTTCAATGTATTTGAAGCTGTGATTCCATTCATACCAATGAGCCAATTGAAACATGCTCCTCTCATGTTGTCATAGAAGCCTATTCTTCTAATGTCCCAATAGTTGTATGATGGGATATATCCCTAAAGGGACCCTATGCACTATACAGGGAACGGGGCCAAAACTGGACTCCAGTATGTCATGGATAATGATGTCTATATCCTAGCATTCACTAATATTGACACTTGTTGATCTGCTGAGGGATTTTCTCTCGTTTCAGATGAAGAGAGCTGGACTGTCATTTTGTGTAAGTTCGTCATGTTTGAATCAGTGCGTAGGCATGGGTCAAGGTTTCTACACACACACACACACACACACACACACACACTACAGTGACCGTGAATTCTAGAATAGCTATGGTTGACAGTTCTTTCCTATATGAGCATTAACGTGTGTGTGTGTGTGTTCAAGCTGTTTCTCTCAGTATATCTCAGTGTGAGTGTGTGCGTAAGTGACACTGTATGTGTGTGTTTGTACTGCTTTCTGTATATACCTAGCCAGGTGTGCTGTCGTGACAACTGCCCTGGATCCCTGGTGTCTCTGTTGTGGCGAGAGGCCAGCTTGTTGTCTGCTGGGGTTCATGTTGAGGCTGGGGTCTGTGGTAGTTCCGGTGGTGGTGGACACATCCATGTTGAGGCTGGGGTCTGTGGTGGTGGTGGACACATCCATGTTGAGGCTGGGGTCTCTGGTGGTGGTGGACACATCCATGTTGAGGCTGGGGTCTCTGGTAGCTCTGGTGGTGGTGGACACGTCCATGTTGAGGCTGGGGTCTCTGGTGGTGGTGGACACGTCCATGTTGAGGCTGGGGTCTCTGGTAGCTCTGGCGGTGGTGGACACGTCCATGTTGAGGCTGGGGTCTGTGGTAGTTCTGGTGGTGGTGGTGGTGGACACGTTCATGTTGAGGCTGGGGACTGTGGTAGTTCCGGTGGTGCTGGACACGTCCATGTTGAGGCTGGGGTCTCTGGTGGTGCTGGACACGTCCATGTTGAGGCTGGGGTCTCTGGTAGTTCCGGTGGTGGTGGACACGTCCATGTTGAGACTGGAGTCTCTGGTGGTGGTGGACACGTTCATGTTGAGGCTGGGGTCTCTGGTAGTTCCGGTGGTGGTGGACACATTCGTGTTGAAGCTGTGGTCTGTGGTAGTTCTGGTGGTGCTGGACACATTTGTGTTGAGGCTGGGGTCTGTGGTAGTTCTGGTGGTGCTGGACACATTCATGTTGAAGCTGGGGTCTGTGGTAGTTCCGGTGGTGGTGGACACATTCGTGTTGAAGCTGGGGTCTCTGGTAGCTCCGGTGGTGCTGGACACGTCCATGTTGAGGCTGGGGTCTCTGGTGGTGGTGGACACGTCCATGTTGAGGCTGGGGTCTCTGGTAGTTCTGGTGGTGCTGGACACATTCGTGTTGAGGCTGGGGTCTCTGGTAGTTCTGGTGGTGCTGGACACATTCGTGTTGAAGCTGGGGTCTCTGGTAGTTCTGGTGGTGCTGGACACATTCGTGTTGAAGCTGGGGTCTCTGGTAGTTCCGGTGGTGAGAGCCAGAAGAATGCCTGATTTCTACATTTATGTCAGGTGTTTGGGTGTCAGGTGTTTGGGTGTGCATGTGCAGAGTGTGTGTTGACTAATGAGTAAGGTTCATACTAAAGATCTTCATGAGATATGATTCCTGATGCTTCTACATGAGATATGATTCCTGATGCTTCTACTTGAGATATGATTCCTGATGCTTCTTCATGAGATATGATTCCTGATGCTTCTACATGAGATATGATTCCTGATGATCCTACATGAGATATGATTCCTGATGATCCTACATGAGATATGACTCCTGATGCTTCTACATGAGATATGATTCCTGATGCTTCTACTTGAGATATGATTCCTGATGCTTCTTCATGAGATATGTTTCCTGATGCTTCTACATGAGATATGATTCCTGATGATCCTACATGAGATATGACTCCTGATGATCCTACATGAGATATGACTCCTGATGCTTCTACATGAGATATGATTCCTGATGCTTCTACTTGAGATATGATTCCTGATGCTTCTTCATGAGATATGTTTCCTGATGCTTCTACATGAGATATGATTCCTGATGATCCTACATGAGATATGACTCCTGATGCTTCTACATGAGATATGATTCCTGATGCTTCTACTTGAGATATGATTCCTGATGCTTCTACATGAGATATGATTCCTGATGCTGAAAGTAAGGATCCAACCTGACTCAAACAGTGTAATATGTTTGACTGGCGCCCATAGAGTACTTCATAAACTCAGCTTCCATCTTTAACTTTGTCCCGTTGCAAAGACAGCATTTTAATCTTGTAAAATATATTGAATGACTCATTATTACTTGGGGAGGGTGATGGATGCATCGTTTTAAATGGCACATTAAGAATGTATTAGATTCGAAAGAGTCATTGTTTATTCACATCTGTTTGCTAATAGACAATTTATTGTTGAGAGACCAGGCTAGTGGCTTTTGAGTTTTTTGGTGAATATGAAATTAAGTCTATATTGAAATGAAAATCCCCATTTGTCTGTTGTATATAACAATACAAACCTGCCAGGTTTTGCTTCCCACAACCTATGATTTTTATCTCCTAATAATTCATAAGCACTCCATAGTTATTGTGTGTGTTTGTGTGTGTTTTCTTCACTTCAGGCCTACTCTGTATAACATTATATTTGCTATGGTAAAGACTGTTTTTAGTACTGTACCTTGTATCTTGTCAGCATTGTAGGCTTCATGTTAGGATGGGAATATTTTAAACTGCGTCTCAAATGGCACCCCTATTCCCTATATTGTGCACTACTTTTGACCCGGACCCATAGGGCTCTGGTCAAATGTAAGGCACTATGTAGGGAATAAGGGTGCCTTTTGGGAGTCACATTATAATGACTGTGTTATTCCAGTTCTCTGACTGACTGACTGACAATGTCTTGGGTGGGCAGAGAGAAAAGACTGAAAGGCTCAAATGTAAATGTAACATTAAAACCACTTTCTTTGTTCCTGTCCACATTGAGTTGGAGAATGGCATCTAAAGATAAGCCTTCCTTGTGCATTTTGCGTGTGTGTGTATGTATTAAGGCCTTTCAGAGCTCGATAGGGGAATACAGAAATCGTGTTTGTGTGTCTGTAAGCAAGCGTGTGTGCGTATGTGTTTTTGTAAGTGTATGTGACTCACACTAAACAAAACCCAGATGTCAGAGTAGAATTAGCTTTATTTCTCCAGTTCACCCTCCTGCCTGTGCTTGTTACGCTGCATATCAGATCTCCATGGTTACACCTGTCTCATGATCTTAGTGTGGGATCTTTGCACATTGTTTCCATGCTGGGCACTTTTGATGTTTGCCATGTTGGGGGCATGGCCAGTTATGAGGCCCTGCATAGTCACTGATCCCACCACTGTGTGTGTGTGTGTGTGTGTGTGTGTGTGTGTGTGTGTGTGTGTGTTGTCAAAACATTTTACCATTCCGAAAATGATTAAAACATTTTTTATAATTATTATCATATTTTCGGGAGTGTCGGTAACGATTTAGCAGCGACGGCCCACTGCTATAATTTTCAGGATGGTAAAACGTTTTCAGCGTAAACTTAAACAACTAAAACCATATATAAAATATGTAGATAATGGAACTATACATTTTTTAATGAGATCATATTTGAGAACTAACAATCGAGACCAGGGGTCGGCAACCCTGTTCCTGGAGAGCCACAGGGTATGTAGTGCACTATAAAATCTGTTCCTGGAGAGCCGCAGGGTATGTAGTGCACTATAACATCTGTTCCTGGAGAGCCACAGGGTATGTAGTGCACTATAAACCCTGTTCCTGGAGAGCCACAGGGTATGTAGTGCACTATAAACCCTGTTCCTGGAGAGCCACAGGGTATGTAGTGCACTATAAACCCTGTTCCTGGAGAGCCACAGGGTATGTAGTGCACTATAAACCCTGTTCCTGGAGAGCCACAGGGTATGTAGTGCACTATAAAATCTGTTCCTGGAGAGCCACAGGGTATGTAGTGCACTATAAAATCTGTTCCTGGAGAGCCACAGGGTATGTAGTGCACTATAAAATCTGCAATACGGAATCCAGACAACACAATTCAACAATTTTCAAAAATGTATTGAACTTATTAGTAGGGAATCAACTAAAATGTATTAAATTAATTAATTTGCCCAGGTTTATCATAAGACATGAACAGAATGCATCAGTGATTTGTATTTCCTGAAGAGGCAAAGTGTATTCCCCGTCTGTGTATCTGCGGGGTGTGCACAGCTACCACGTTGTGTAGCCGTTAGCGACGATGCTAATGAAAAATCTTCTGGTAGATGGAAAGGCTTTCCCAAAAACCTTCTCAATTAAATGTTAACTACAAAGTAGGCAATGATATCATGATTATTTGCATCAATCCAGTGTTTATCAAGCTCTACCAACACGTGTGCTACAAAAACATGACCAAACAACAGCCTCTTGCTAGGGGTGCACTGGATTTAAAGGGTAGCTGCACCCCAACATTTTCCCAGACCTTAAAAGTGGTCACCTGATGTGGTTTAAGCATTGTTGTAGACTTAGAACATCCAATTTAGATATTTTTCAATAAAAACAAAATTGTGGAAACGTAATTTGGGGGAAAAAACTAAACGGAATCAATCAAAACATTTAAAAATATTTTATAGGGCCCTAGGTACTGTATGCAGGATTTTGCATAGACCAGGTGTTCATTTTAGTCAATCACTAAACTGACCAACTGAGCCCAGATTCATATGAGCCCAGATTCATATGAGCCCAGACCAACTGAGCCCAGATTCAACTGAGCCCAGATTCATATGCCCAGATTCACAAAACCTTCTTAAGAAGAAATATCTTCTTAACTGCCATTTTTTCCTTAACTATAGACTTATGGGCTCCCGAGTGGCACAGCGGTCTAAGGCACTGCATCTCAGTGCTAGAGGCGTCACTACAGACCCTGGTTTGAATCCAGGCTGTATCACAACCGGCCGTGATTGGGAGTCCCATAGGGCGGCGCACAGTTGGCCCAGCGTCGTCCGGGTTTGGCCGGTGTAGGCTGTCATTGTAAATAAGAATTTGTTCTAAACTGACTTGCCTAGTTAAATAATGGTTAAATAAAAAAATGTAAATGAAGAAAGTTAAGCAAAGTTGCTATTCCTCAATAAAGTTATTGGAAATGTTCTTAATTTTTTCCCTATGTTTCTTCCTAAGAAAAAAGTTAAGAAGAAATGGGATTCTTAAAAATATTTTAGGATTTCATCTTGGAAATGTACTTAACTTTAGGACAGCTAAACCCTTGTCTTGTGACGAATAGATACTTTTGTAACCATGAAAGTTTTCTTGCGCCACTGCCACAGACACAGTTGGCTACCGGACATTTAAATACAGCAACAAAACTATCTAGCTAGCTTGTAATTAACAATATATTACAATATTCTATAAGTGTTAAATAGCTAGCGTTAGCTCGTCAATTTGCAAAGAAGAACTTGGTTAACGTCTTCAAGTCCCTGCTTCTCTCAGCTCCCTTCTTCTTAGCAGCCGACTTGATGTCCACTTTGTTTTTTAACGGCGTCACTGTCCCTTGCCATACCCCAGACGGCAGAGACTCAGCCACTCTTGCCCATCCTCTCCTTTTGGTCTCTGCAGTGACCCCGCAGTTATCGAGTCTCCCCAACAGCAACCTTTTCCTGGGTGCTATTTCCTCCACCATCACCTCAAGGTCTTCTTTGCTGAAGTTTATATTGCACTTTCCTTGGTTATCCATTTTTGTTTTTGATATAGCTAGTCTGATGGCTATAATGTGTGAAAAATAAAGTTTGTTTTTGTGTATAAAGGGTTTGCGGGTTTTATTCTCGAGACATAAAGCAGATAAATGTAATACAATGTAAATATCAACACTTTGTTATAGTGGACCAAATCCGATCATCCCTGTCACATAGGCTTATTTATTGGTTTCAAGCACGTCACTAATGTAAATGACACATAATAAGATATTTATTAAGTTCCTAAGAAAACTGAATTATCTAAGAACATTTTGAGGAATTGCACTTACGAACTATCTTTTCCTTAACCTCTATGGGATCGACGTCCCTATACCAGGATGGTTTAGCTAACGTGCGCTTATGTGATTAGCATGACGTTGTAAGTAACAAGAACATTTCCCAAGATGCCTTATATGGGTAGAAAGATTAACAAGAATTTAAGCTAACTGAACTGTCCAATACAGTAGCTATTACAGTGAAAAAATATCATGCTATTGTTTGAGGAGAGGGCACAACAACAAAAAACTTTTATCACGGCAACTGGTTTGATACATTCACCTCTGAAGGTAAATAATGTAGGTACATTCAGTAATCTTGCTCTGATTTGTTATCCTGAGGGTCCCAGTGATTAAATGTAACATAGTTTGTATTTATATTCAAATGTAGGAACTGGGTTCTACAGTATGAACCCCTGCTGTCTCTGGCTCCACACCCACCCCGCCCGGCCATCTAGATGTGTGAAAGTTAGTGTGTAAGCTAATGATCCATCATGTATGACATTCCTGGGAGTGTGTAAACTTACATTTTGTATTACCATATTATTTTTGTATGTTCTCATATAGTTATGTACTTGAAAATGTTTCAATTGACCAATTCGGCACATTTGGGCAGACTTGATACAAAATATTGTCCAGTATTGTAATGCTTCACTGGATCAATCTGAAACTTTGCACACACTGCTTTCATCTAGTGGCCAAAATCTAAATTGTGCCTAAACGGCAATATTATATGATGGGCTTTGTCTTTTTTGATGGGGAAAAAAATAAATAATAGAAATTGCAAGTTTTTTTTGTTTGTATTATCTTTTACCAGATCTAATGTGTCATATTCTCCAACATTAATTTCACAAACTACCAAGTGTTTTCTTTCAAATGGTATCAATAATATGCATATCCTCGCTTCAGGTCCTGAGCTGCAGGCAGTTAGATTTGGGTATGTTATTTTTGGCGAAAATTGAAAAAACTTCTCACGTTTTTTCGTAAGTAGTGATTTGTGAATCTGGCCCCTGGTCTCCCAGTTCAGTTAAAGCATAAGTTTGCCACTGGTGCGCATGTGTGTGTGCCTCTGATAAAGTTAAGGTAATGAATAATAGACTATTGCCGTGTGTGTGTCCAGCTGTACCAGAGGTAAGACTGGGATTGAAACCCTTTCTCTAACTACCCCCAGCCGGTGCTCTCTTAGATTTCTTATCTATTAGTAGATTGTAGCCTATATCTCAACTCATATCCACAGATATATATATATATTTTTTAATAATCAGCAGAGCTGCTATTTGTAGTGTGAATTGAAATGTGCTTTCACATTATTTGCGTGTTTTTATGTGTGTAGAACTTGATGGTCATGAGAAGATAAACCTATGCACTCTGTTACAATAGCATATACTGTGTAGTGCAGTGGTATTCAACCCGGGGGTCCTCAAATATATATAAAAAAATGTTTGCTCGCAACAACAGAATAAACTGATTTTGAATTACATACCTACAGTAGAAAATAGGAGAATATCTTCTTTCAAATGATTTCTCCACTACTAAAATTGAGAAAACTACACTCATTGCAGACAATTAGACTCAGTGGCGAATCTGACAGACTGTGGAAAAGGAAATGGCCTACCATGAGGCGAGTACTGCTAGCTGCTGGTGAGATTTCTTGAATTGGACATACATTTCTGCCAACACACGGCTAACCTTTGTTTAACCAGCTAAACAGCTGTTCTTAGTGAAAATGTGTTTGCCGTTACCTTTCTAGCTAATAGGCTATGTTAAAGTTTACACTTCCTCTTTCAGTTATAATGTGGGGAGGTTGAAATGATGATCTACCAAATCTATTCATTTGAAAATGTTGATTACTTCCCCTTGCCATTATCATTCACCTGATAAGACAAAGACGTGACACTTTTTTTTATGTATGATGGGTTTCCTGGCTCGCCCGTTTGCCTGGGAGGGGGTCCCTGGGCAAGAAAAGGTTGTAGACCCCTGGTGTAGTAGTCTATAGAGTGCTGAGAATGGAGGTTGTAGACCCCTGGTGTAGTGCTGAGAATGGAGGCCTAACTGGAAACCAGGGTTACCAGAATATACATTCTATATCTGTTGTGCTGTTGCTCTAACATCATACCAGGGCTGTGTTTATTTCTGCTGTGAAGTTAGTGTTCTGATCAGTAACACTTGTTTATATACTGAACAAAAATTTCAAAGCAACATATAAAGTGTTGGTCCCATGTTTCATGAGCTGAAATAACAGATCCCAGGAATTTTCCATAAGCACAAAAAGCTTATCTCTCAAATGTGTTTATATCCCTGTTAGTGAGCATTTCTCCTTTGCCAAGATAATCTATCCACCTGACGGTTGCAACATATCAAGAAGCTGATTAAACAGCATGATCATTACACAGGTGCACCTTGTGCTGAGGACAATAAAAGGCCACTCTAAAATGTGCAGTTTTGTCACACAACACAATGCCACAGATGTCTCAAATTTTGAGGGAGCCCGAAATTGGCATGCTGACTGTAGGAATGTCCACCAGAGATGTTGCCAGAGAATTCAATTCTCTACCAGAAGCCACCTCCAATGTCATTTTAGAGAATTTGGCAGTACGTCCAACCGGCCTCACAACCGCAGGCCACGTGTATGGCGTCCCGTGGGCGAGCGTTTTCCTGATGTCAACGTTGTGAACAGAGTGCCCCATAGTGGCGGTGGGGAAATGGCAGTGGTGTGAAGTACTTAAATAAAAATACCCCAAAAAACTACTTTAAAGTATCTGTACTTTACTATTTATATTTTTACTTCACTACATTCCTAAAGAAAATCATGTATACGTACTCCATACATTCTCCCTGACACCCAAAAGTACTCGTTACATTTTGAATGCTTAGCAGGACAGAAAATGGTCCAATTCACACACTTAAAGAGAACAACCCTAGTCATTCCTACTGCCTCTGATCTGACTCACTAAACACAAATGCTTAATTTGTAAATTATGTCTTGAGTGTTGGAGCCGGCCCCTGGCTTTCCATAAATAAATAAACAAAACAATAAAGTTGTGCCGTTTTGCTAATATAAGGAATTTTTTATTATTCATACTTTTACTTTTGATACTTAAGTATATTTTAACAATTACATTTACTTTTGATACTTAAGTATATTTAAAACCTAATACTTTTAGACTTTTACTCAAGTAGTATTTTACTGGGTGACACTTACTTGAGTCAGACTCATTTTCTATTAAGGTATCTTTACTTTTACTCAAGTATGACAATTGGGTACTTTTTCCACCACTGGGTAATGGTATGGACAGGCATAGGCTACGGACAACAAACACAATTGCATTTTATCGATGGCAATTTGAATGCACAGAAATACCGTGACAAGATCCTGAGGCCCATTGTTGTGCCATTCATGTTTCAGCATGATAATGCACAGCGCCGTGTTGCAAGGATCTGTACACAATTCCTGGAAGCTGAAAATGTCCCAGTTCTTCCATGGCCAACATACTCACCAGACATGTTACCAATTGAGCATGTTTGGGATGCTCTGGATCGATTGGTACGACAGTGTGTTACAATTCTCGCCAATATCCAGCAACTTCGCACAGCCATTGAAGAGGAGTGGGACAACATTCAACAGCCTAATCAGCAAAGGAGATGTGTTGCGCTGCATGAGGTAAAAGGTGTTCAAAACAGACTGGTTTTCTGATCCACGGCGCTACTTTTTTAAGGTATCTGTGACCAAGAGATGTGTATCTGTATTCCCAGTCATGTGAACTCCATAGATTAGGGCCTAATGAATTTATTTCAATAGACTGATTTCCTTATATGAACTGTAACTCAGTAAAATCTTTTATATTTGTGTTTAGTGTAGTATAAATGCCCTGAGTCTTACACACTGTCAGTAGACTATCACCCTCTCGGCTACTCTACCCTTCTGTTTCTGTATATCTCATTCTTTCTCTCTAGTAAAGAAAGATGTACGCAAACAAACCTTGACGGGTATATTAAATGAAAACATCACTTGAAAATAAAGGATAATACCCACCCACAGTTTTGGGCTCTCTGAGTGGAATGTAGTTTCCACCAGCTCAGTTTTTTTCTCCAAATGGCGTGACAATGATCGTAGGAGTTGGTAAGACAGCACAAACAGATCTGGGACCAGGCAAGACCACACTACTGAGAGAGAAACATTGTGAGGGCATTTCACCAGAACTCTCCCACGTTGTCTGTGGTATTCATGTCTCTTAATTAGGGCTAGGCCCCTTTTTTTCCCCCTCAATTTCCGCCTGACTGACGTGTCCAAAGTAAACTGCCTGTTGCTCAGGCCCTGAAGCCAGGATATGCATATAATTGGTACCATTGGAAAGAAAAAATGTAGAAGTTTGTAGAAATGTTTAAATAATGTAGGAGAATATAACACAATAGATATGGTAGGAGAAAATCCAAAGAAAAACCAACTGGAATTATTTTTTTATATTTTCTTTGTTGCGATGAAGCTCTTACAATGGCAAGTATAGAGCATACTGAAAATTAGTGCCCAGGCTGCTATGGCTTCCACGGGGTGTTAGCAGTCTATGTTCGAGGTTTCAGGCTTGTAACTTCCAAAACGAATAAGAAATATCACTTTTAGAACAGGGACACAGTCTTGGAAATTCGTGTTTGGGCGCGCCATGAAGACAGGACGCACCTGTTGTAAAATCAGACTCCTATTGAACATACTACTTTCTGTAAGAAATACACTGCTCAAAAAAATAAAGGGAGCACTAAAATGAACACATCCTAGATCTGAATGAAATAATCTTATTAAATACTTTTTCTTTACATTGTTGAATGTGCTGACAACAAAATCACACACAAATAAATCAATGGAAATCCAATTTATCAACCCATGGAGGTCTGGATTTGGAGTCACACTCAAAATTAAAGTGGAAAACCACACTACAGGCTGATCCAACTTTGATGTAATGTCCTTAAAACAAGTCAAGATGAGGCTCAGTAGTGTGTGTGTGGCCTCCACGTGCCTGTATGACCTCCCTACAACGCCTGGGCATGCTCCTGATGAGGTGGCGGATGGTCTCCTGAGGGATCTCCTCCCAGACCTGGACTAAAGCATCCGCCAACTCCTGGACAGTCTGTGGTGCAACGTGGCGTTGGTGGATGGAGCGAGACATGATGTCCCAGATGTGCTCAATTGGATTCAGGTCTGGGGAACGGGCGGGCCAGTCCATAGCATCAATGCCTTCTTCTTGCAGGAACTGCTGACACACTCCAGCCACATGAGGTCTAGCATTGTCTTGCATTAGGAGGAACCCAGGGCCAACCGCACCAGCATATGGTCTCACAAGGGGTCTGAGGATCTCATCTCGGTACCTAATGGCAGTCAGGCTACCTCTGGCGAGCACATGGAGGCTGTGCGGCCCCCCAAAGAAATGCCACCCCACACCATGACTGACCCACCGCCAAACCGGTCATGCTGGAGGATGTTGCAGGCAACAGAACGTTCTCCACGGCGTCTCCAGACTCTGTCACGTCTGTCACATGTGCTCAGTGTGAACCTGCTTTCATCTATGAAGAGCACAGGGCGCCAGTGGTGAATTTGCCAATCTTGGTGTTCTCTGGCAAATGCCAAACGTCCTGCACGGTGTTGGGCTGTAAGCACAACCCCCACCTGTGGACGTCGGGCCCTCATACAACCCTCATGGAGTCTGTTTCTGACCGTTTGAGCAGACACATGCACATTTGTGGCCTGCTGGAGGTCATTTTGCAGGGCTCTGGCAGTGCTCCTCCTGCTCCTCCTTGCACAAAGGCGGAGGTAGCGGTCCTGCTGCTGGGTTGTTGCCCTCCTACGGCCTCCTCCACGTCTCCTGATGTACTGGCCTGTCTCCTGGTAGCGCCTCCATGCTCTGGACACTACGCTGACAGACACAGCAAACCTTCTTGCCACAGCTCGCATTGATGTGCCATCCTGGATGAGCTGCACTACCTGAGCCACTTGTGTGGGTTGTAGACTCCGTCTCATGCTACCACTAGAGTGAAAGCACCGGCAGCATTCAAAAGTGACCAAAACATCAGCCAGGAAGCATAGGAACTGAGAAGTGGTCTGTGGTCCCCACCTGCAGAACCACTCCTTTATTGGGGGTGTCTTGCTAATTGCCTATAATTTACACCTGTTGTCTATTCCATTTGCACAACAGCATGTGAAATTTATTGTCAATCAGTGTTGCTTCCTAAGTGGACAGTTTGATTTCACAGAAGTGTGATTGACTTGGAGTTACATTGTGTTGTTTAAGTGTTCCCTTTATTTTTTTGAGCAGTGTATTATAGTTTGATTACATTTTCGGGTATCTGAGGAGTAAATCGAAACGTATTTTGACTTGTTGAAACAAAGTTTAGGGGTAGATTTTTGGATTCCTTTCTCTGCGTGTTGAACGAGTGGATTACTCAAATCGATGGCGCCAACTAAACAGACTTTTTTGGGATATAAAGAAGGATTTATCGAACAAAATGACACTACATGTTATAGCTGGGACCCTTTGGATGACAAATCAGAGGAAGATTTTCAAAAAGCCAGTGAATATTTAATCGCTATTTGTGAATTCATGAAACCTGTGCCGGTGGAAAAAATATTTTGATGTGGGGAGCCGTCCTCAAACAATCGCATGGCATGTTTTCGCTGTAATAGCTACTGTAATTCGGACAGTACCGTTAGATTAACAAGAATTTAAGCTTTTAACCTCTATGGGACCGGCGGGACGAATTCGTCCCACCTACGTAACAGCCAGTTGAATCCAGTGGCGCGATTTTTAAAACGTTTGAAATACTATTACTTCAATTTCTCAAACATATGACTATTTTACAGCTATTTAAAGACCAGACTCTCGTTAATCTAACCACACTGTCCGATTTCAAAAAGGCTTTACAACGAAAGCAAAACATTAGATTATGTCAGGAGAGTGCCCAGCCAGAAATAATCAGACACCCATTTTTCAAGCTAGCATATAATGTCACAAAAACCCAAACCACAGCAAAATGCAGCACTAACCTTTTTATGATCTTCATCAGATGACACACCTAGGACATTATGTTATACAATACATGCATGTCTGTTCAATCAAGTTCATATTTATATCAAAAACCAGCTTTTTACATTAGCATGTGACGTTCAGAAAAAGCATACCCCCCGCAAACTTCCGGGGAATTTACTAACAATTTGCTAAATTACTCACAATAAACGTTCACAAAAAGCATAACAATTATTTTAAGAATTATAGATACATTACTCCTCTATGCACTCGATATGTCCGATTTTTAAAATAGCTTTTCGGATGAAGCACATTTTGCAATATTCTAAGTACATAGCCCAGCCATCACGGGCTAGCTATTTAGACACCCGGCAAGTTTAGCCTTCACCAAAATCACATTTCCTATAAGAAAAATGGTCTTACCTTTCCTGTTCTTCGTCAGAATGCACTCCCAGGACTTCTACTTCAATAACAAATGTAGGTTTGGTCCCAAATAATCCATCGTTATATCCAAACAGCGGCGTTTTGTTCGTGGGTTCTAGACACTATCAGAATGCTAAATCACGGTCGTGCGCATGGCGCAGAACGTGACAAAAAAATTCTAAATATTCCATTACCGTACTTCGAAGCATGTCAACCGCTGTTTAAAATCAATTTTTATGCAATTTATCTCGTAGAAAAGCGATAATATTCCGACCGGGAATCTGCAATTAGCTAAACAGCCGAAGGTAAATACTCCACGGGGTCGAATCGCGCACGCGCCTAATTCTATTGTCCTCTGATGCGACACTTGGAAAAGGGGATTCTGTGTTTCAGCCTGAGGCTGCCTCGTCATCGTTCAGGTTTTTCCCGGGTTCTGAGAGCCTATTGGAGCCCTAGGAATTGTCACGTTACAGCTAAGATCCTGACTCTTCAATAAACAGAAGCAAGAACAACAACACCTTGTCAGACAGGGTACTTCCTGCATGAAACCTTCTCAGGTTTTTGCCTGCCATAGGAGTTCTGTTATACTCACAGACACCATTCAAACAGTTTTAGAAACTTTAGGGTGTTTTCTATCCAAACCTGAACAATAATATGCATATTCTAGCTTCTGAGTTGGTGTACGAGGCAGTTAAAAATGGGCACATATTTTTTCCAAAATTCTCAATGCTGCCCCCTAGCCCATAGAGGTTAACCGATTTATAAGACACTTATATGTACCTAAATGTTTAATAACCATACTTTTTATGATTATTTATTTGAATTGCGCGCCCTCCAGTTTCACTGGAAGTTGTCACGCTAGCTGGACACCTAGGCTTAAGTTAAGAGAATGCCAGAAGTAGACAATAGTAAGGTGGAGGGGCGGGATTGTCTTGTTATGGAGTTATACAAGACATGTGGGGGTTAAGGCATACACACACATACAATAAAAACAGACTGCACTGTTCTAAGGGCATAACTTCAAGTGGACAGTCAGACCACAGGGGGAGAAGGTCATCATTTAGACAACTGAGAGAGCATTCAAAGACAATGAAAAACACATTATACTGGAGAGCGCTCTTTGCTATTGTAAAAAATATGAAAACATGCTCAGTCAGTCAGTAGCAGTGCTGGCCAGAGCAGACATATCTCTAGAGATGTTCTAGAAACACAACCTTTGGAAGTAGTCCTCCCCATTAGAATAGGATATTGGACTGTGAGGATGTTATTACTTCAGCTTGTTATTTCTACACAAGGTTCCCACTCGTACAGCCAGACAAAAGGGATACAAAGAGCACAAACTCCCAAGGACGAATACTGACAGAACAGGTTGATGGACGTCAAACGAGGGCTATAGGTGAGGTCCAGGCCTCCGAGGATGGAATCTCTCTCTCTCAATCTTTTTTTTCTTATTTTTCTCTCATTCTTTCTCTCTAGTAAAGAAAGATGTACGCAAACAAACCTTGACGGATATATTAAATGAAGACATCTCTTGAAAAGAAAGGATAATACCCACCCACTGTTTTGGGCTCTTGGAGTGGTAATCTAGTTTCTACCAGCTTGGACCTCTGTTGTGCAGTGTGGGATTGTTGTGTTGGCCACAAGCCTGACCGAGGGGAGAAAGCATAGAAATAGAATTACTAGAGCGGACAAAGCCCCTCACTCACACCACTTGAATGGAAATACCTATTCTAGTAATTCAAAAAGGGGCTGCAATTCTACATATTCTGCCATGGTGCTGAGAGAAAATATTGCAATTCTAGGCATAATGAGCATTACTAATTCTGTATTATTGTGCTCAAACATAATAACAAAATCTATCACGCTAAATTCATTATTTTTGGAATTTTCAATTATCCCTTACTAATGGACCTACACTACCGTTCAAAAGTTTGGGGTCACTTAGAAATGTCCTTATTTTTTAAAGAAAAGCACTTTTTTTGTGTCCTTTAAATAACATCGAATTGATCAGAAATACAGTGTAGACATTGTTAATGTTGTAAATGACTATTGTAGCTGGAAACGGCATATTTTTTTATGGAATATCTACATAGGCATACAGAGGCCCATTATCAGCAACCATCACTCCTGTGTTCCAATGGCACGTTGTGTTACCTAATCCAAGTTTATCATTTTAAAAGGCTAATTGATCATTAGAAAACCCTTTTGCAATTATGTTAGCACAGCTGAAAATGTTCTGATTAAAGAAGCAATAAAACTGGTCTCTTTAGACTTGTTGAGTATCTGGAGCATCAGCATTTGTGGGTTCGATTACAGGCTCAAAATGGTCAGAAACAAAGAACTTTCTTCTGTAACTCGTCAGTCTATTCTTGTTCTGAGAAATGAAGGCTATTCCATGTGAGAAATTGGCAAGAAGCTGAAGATCTCATACAACGCTGTGTACTACTCCCTTCACAGAACAGCGCAAACTGGCTCTAACCAGAATAGAAAGAGGATTTGGAGGCCCCAGTGCACAACTGAGCAAGAGGACAAGTACATTAGAGTGTCAAGTTTGAGAAACAGACGCCTCACAAGTCCTCAACTGGCAGCTTCATTAAATAGTACCGGCAAAACGCTAGTCTAAATGTCAACAGTGAAGAGGCGACTCTGGGATGCTGGCCTTTTCGTCTGCCGTTTCCAGCTACAATAGTCATTTACAACATTAACAATGTCTACACTGTATTTCTGATCAATTTGTTATTTTAATGGACAAATGTGCTTTTCTTTCAAAAACAATGATTTTCGAAGTAACCCCAAACTTTTGAACGGTAGTGTATATAAAAAAATATATAGTTCCTTTACCTTTTCTACATACTTTATATCTGGTTTTAGTAGTTTAAGTTTACACTGAAAATGTTTTACCATCCCGAAAATGTGTATAATTAAAACAAATAATAATAATAATAGAGGGCCTATTTCAATGACTATTTCTCCAATGGCACCCTATTCCCTATTTAGTGCACTACTTTTTACCAGGGCCCGTAGGCATATGACGTCTGCTCAACATGATTGATTCTAATAGACAAACAAGAGGGGCTCGTCTTTGCAGTGTGGGGGCCCGACCGTACAGAACACAGATGGGGAGTGGAGGAGGACACACACAAAGGAGGAATTGAGGAAGAGATGGCGAGAGCTGGTAGATACATAGTGTTGTGGCCCAAACTTCTGTCCAGTGTCCACATTGCGCCGTGGGAGACAGTAGGCATTCTGTCAATAGTGCTCGGGTGCAAAAACATTAGCATTCTGAGTTGGAGTGGAGAGAGAGAGAAAGGGTGTCCATGTGCGCAACACTGGAGAGGAGGGAGACCGAGAGGAAGAGACAGAATACGGAAATAGAGGACAGAAGGAGAGAGCGAAACAAAGGGAGTAACACTGCATGGGACTAAGAGAGGAGGAGGGGGAAAAAGAGATGGGACATAGTGACAAACCAAAACACTACCTGAGATAGAGGGAGAAATATACAGACAAGCTACAGTTAGTCCTCTGAGGATGGGGACCTGCTTTAGCTCTGACCCCGCTAGAGACTCAGGTCACCAACTGGTTCCCATCAAGCGTCTTGCCACATGGCCCAGACGAACCAAGGCTGTCGCTAGCATAGGAAGTTACATCTCCACAACATGGGATCTGACCTACAACCCCAGGTAAACACTGAATACTTAATACCTACTTAACCTTTTTTATACGTTCCTTATGTTGGCACCTAATTCAGTCTTGCCAAATCCAGACAACACTTTTGTTCATTACCAAATGGAAGAAAACAGACTGAAACAGGGAGAGAAACGCTTGTTTTTGTTTTCCGTTGCAAAAACGTTCTTACACATTTTCCGTTGCATGCCCTAATGAACACAACCCAGGAGTTGTTAGATACATTTCATTGTTGTGGTATTGATATTGATCCGCAGCAGCAGCGAGGCGTATAAACTGCTGCATTACAGCTTGTTACATTTTGTTTTTTGGTGAAGACGCGTGCCGTGTCGTACATCACCCTCTACAGGACAGCAGTGTGTGTGGCATCTGCATCACACTGTTTTAACTGCTCGTATACACATGCGCATACGAACACACATGCACGCAGTCAACCACACACACACGCACGCATACATACAGTCAACCGCGCACATATACTTATACACACCCTAACGGCACCCGCAGAAAGCAAACATTGGATTAAAATGGATTGACTGGAGGCATATGACAGCATTACTAGCATGCTCAGCAATTACCCAGTCCCCCTTACCCAAGCCAGCCCATGCAACAGGTGGATAGCCTCTCACCGTAGGAGTCTGACAGGCCATAGACATATATTTGTGTTGACCAAAAACTTTAACATGTAAATCAGTGATGACGACAAGGACCAGATTCGTGTTAAATATCAGAAAGCATTTTAAATTCAAAACTTTGATATTCACAAACAAACCAAAATGCTGTTACTGAACAGACAACACATCACTGCCAAGCTAGTGACAGAAAACTTCACTGTAGATCGGCCAGCCCCTAGTGGCGACCAAGCTGAATTCTGATGTTTGCGCTAATTTTTAAACTTCGCTTCCACGTACTGTTATTAATTCACCATCAAACAGGAGGAGGAAATGTTGCCTTTTTATGCATTTTAATTCGGATATAAGAGATGGGAATCGAAGTGGCTATTCAACAAGAGGAAGATTATCCAAGGTATTTGAGGTTGAATACTTTCCTGCGTGTTATGGCTGTTTTAATAGGAAGATTGTCCACGGTGTTATGGCTGTTTTAATAGGAAGATTGTCCAAGGTGTTATGGCTGTTTTAATAGGAAGATTGTCCAAGGTGTTATGGCTGTTTTTAATAGGAAGATTGTCCAAGGTGTTATGGCTGTTTTTAATAGGAAGATTGTCCAAGGTGTTATGGCTGTTTTTAATAGGAAGATTGTCCAAGGTGTTATGGCTGTTTTTAATAGGAAGATTGTCCAAGGTGTTATGGCTGTTTTAATAGGAAGATTGTCCAAGGTGTTATGGCTGTTTTTAATAGGAAGATTGTCCAAGGTGTTATGGCTGTTTTTAATAGGAAGATTGTCCAAGGTGTTATGGCTGTTTTTAATAGGAAGATTGTCCAAGGTGTTATGGCTGTTTTTAATAGGAAGATTGTCCAAGGTGTTATGGCTGTTTTAATAGGAAGATTGTCCAAGGTGTTATGGCTGTTTTAATAGGAAGATTGTCCAATGTGTTATGGCTGTTTTAATAGGAAGATTGTCCAAGGTGTTATGGCTGTTTTAATAGGAAGATTGTCCAAGGTGTTATGGCTGTTTTTAATAGGAAGATTGTCCAAGGTGTTATGGCTGTTTTAATAGGAAGATTGTCCGAGGTATCTGAGGTTGAATACTTTCCTGCTAATCCTTTCCTTTTAATACTTGTGTAGTGAGGGAGCACAGAACTTAGGTCATTAGGACAGGACTGTGTCATTGAAGTTGTCTACCGTGTTTCTTGTGGATGGCACAGATCAATGAAGTGGTGGGGTTAGCCATGTAAGAACTGGATGTACCTGGCTGTTTTGCCTCAGGTTTACTCTGGACATGCATCACGTGCTATGACTGCTGTCTGTGTGTAATGCTGTCTGAAAAAAATTGTTTACAAATCTTATTTCTACCAGACCAATCTATGGTTCTCCTTGGAGGACAGCTTAGCTTACAAAAAAAACCTTGAGAATGGACTAAATAGGTGCCAGATAGACAACTATCTGAGGGACTGGCCAGCAACATCCCTGGTGCCTGAGCTGTCTCCAGCACCAGAGAAACTCTGAGATATAGCCTAGCAGATGTGGAATGGCTATGTCTTAGTGTGCCAAGTCACATACCTACTGTACGTCCTTAATGCAATAACTAAGGAACCATAACCCAATGTTATCTGCAGGGATGCAAACTAGTCACCTTTTGGCGATATTCACTGTTTTGAATCCAAAATAAATGACCTACGTGATTCATGTAGATCCGATGAGAACAGTTTGGGCGAGCGCATTTGGAGCAATACTGGCTGTATCCAAGGCTCTGCTGATCGTTCACATAACAACAGGATGCAGCACACGACTGAAGAGAGAAGAGACAACCAATTTGCTAGTTACAGCATCAGCGCGCGCTCTGGAGAGAGCGGAGAGTGGAATGGCAGTTTGCCAGTTAATTTACAGCAGTGTGTCCTCTGAACAATAATGAAGAGGTCAAGTAGGTGAGAAGCCTGACCACGGTGACGGGGTGAGAAGCTGATGAAGCGTACTTCATGAGCTGTAACCGAAAAACAACTGGCTTTTGGAAAGTATGAGGTGATGGAGAAAGTGTGGTGGAACAAGTATTGTTATTATAAAGTATCTTGCTAGCTGGATTGAATTCTTCGTTAGCTAGCCAGAGAAATGTTGAGCCACATTAGCCCACCTAACTGATCAAATAATTGAGTTTATGGTGTGAAAATTAGCTTCCTAATAAAGTCAGACAAATAACGTTAGATAGCTAACGTTACAACATCAGATGAGCTAACGTTAGTAACCTAACCAATTCGCTATAGTGTTAACTGGTATACGACTCCTTGCCGTTCCTCAAGTTATAACGCGGTAGCTGCTTACTGGACCCTGGTAATCTTTGAAATGCTAGCTAATGAACCAACTACTATCTGTGAACTAATGTTTTCCCTCTACAGTATGTGGTTAATTTTTTGAATGAGATAATTAGGTGAAAATGAGGAGTTGCTTGTTAAACAAGTGGATTCAGGGATCAAGTGTAGCTGGAGCTGGGCCTGGTTTAAACTGGATGCCACTGTGGAGTTGAAAGGGACACCACACATTTTCCCTCTTTCTCACTTCTTCAATACAGTGGATTAAAAGGGGTATGCCAGGTGTAGTCTCTGCCTGAAAGAGATCAATTATGCCAACAAAGGGTATCATGCTCTGCTGGCACATTGTAGAACAGATGTCCACAGGCAGAAAGTGTACAATGTAATAATGTACAGTGTAGCCCAAATATATTGTTTTTGTTGTGTTGAACTTGACAGTAACACGTGTGTTTGTGGGGGATTGTACATTTTTTACTCAGTTAATGTTATTTTTGCACACATGTAGCCTTGTGCACTTGATCGATGTCTACTATAATGGCCACTATAATAGAGCAAATATAGAATGCCTGTTTCATTCTATTTCTGCTTTAAGATGTTTTTTTTTCACAAGTGCAATATTTAGTTGTGTGTGTGTGGTCACAAGCGTTCTATTATAAAGGCTGTTGGGGCTAACTGCAATATTAGTGTATTGTTTTTTTCTCAAGACGTGATTGTCATTTTCAGTAAAGTCTAGGCAACAAATACCATTGGGTTGCTTTCTTAATTTTTTTTGCTGCGAGTTAGGTTCAGATTAACCACTTTTTATTTTCACACAGAGACTGATCATGTCGATTAGAGGTTCACCGATTAA
The DNA here is from genome assembly GCF_901001165.1 of Salmo trutta. Taxonomy (NCBI): domain Eukaryota; kingdom Metazoa; phylum Chordata; class Actinopteri; order Salmoniformes; family Salmonidae; genus Salmo; species Salmo trutta. The sequence goes on from NC_042960.1 coordinate 61,944,853, forward strand.
TCGGAATGGCCGATTAATTAGGGCCGATTTCAAGTTTTCATAACAATCGGTACTTCAGCATTTTTGGACACCGATCATGGCCGATTACATTGCACTCCACGAGGACACGGCGTGGCAGGCTGACTACCTGTTATGCGAGTGCAGCAAGGAGCCAAGGTAAGGTGCTAGCTAGCATTAAACGCATCTTATAAAAAACAATCAATCTTAACATAATCACTAGTTAACTACACATGATTGATGATATTTCTAGTTTATCTAGCTTGTCCTGCGTTGCATATAATCGATACGGTGCCTGTTAATTTATCATTGAATCACAGCCTACTTTGCCAAATGGGTGATTTAACAAGCGCATTTGCCAAAAAAGCACTGTTGTCGCACCAATGTGTACCTAACCATAAACATCAACGCCTTTCTTAAAATCAATACACAAGTATATATTTTTAAACCTGCATATTTAGTTAATATTGCCTGCTAACATGAATTTCTTTTAACTAGGGAAATTGTGTCACTTCTCTTGCGTTCTGTGCAACAGAGTCAGGGTATATGCAGCAGTTTGGGCCGCCTGGCTCGTTGCGAACTGTGAATACTATTTCTTCCTAACAAAGACAGCCAACTTCGCCAAACGGGGGATGATTTAACAAAAGCGCATTTGCGAAAAAAGCACAATTGTTGCACGAATGTACCTAACCATAAACATCAATGCCTTTCTTAAAATAAATACACAGAAGTATATATTTTTAAACCTGCGTATTTAGTTAAAAGAAATTCATGTTAGCAGGCAATATTAACTACGGAAATTGTGTCACTTCTCTTGCGTTCATTGCACGCAGAGTCGGGTATATGCAACAGTTTGGGCCGCCTGGCTCGTTGCCAAACTAATTTGCCAGAATTTTACGTAATCATGACATAACATTGAAGGTTATGCAACGTAAAAGGAATATTTAGACTTATGGATGCCACCCGTTAGATAAAATACAGAATGGTTCCGTATGTCACTGAAAGAATAAACGTTTTATTTTTTAAATGATAGTTTCCGGATTTGACCATATTAATGATCTAAGGCTCGTATTTCTGTGGGTTATTATGTTATAATTAAGTTTATGATTTGATATTTGATAGAGCAGTCTGACTGAGCGGTGGTAGGCAGCAGCAGGCTCGTAAGCATTCATTCAAACAGCACTTTCATGCGTTTGCCAGCAGCTCTTCGCAATGCTTCAAGCATTGCGCTGTTTATGACTTCAAGCCTATCAACTCCCGAGATTAGGCAGGTGTAACCGATGTGAAATGGCTAGCTAGTTAGCGGGGTGCGCGCTAATAGCGTTTCAAACGTCACTCGCTCTGAGACTTGGAGTAGTTGTTCCCCTTGCTCTGCAAGGGCCGCGGCTTTTGTGGAGCAATGGGTAATGATGCTACGAGGGTGGCTGTTGTCGATGTGTTCCTGTTTCGAGCCCAGGTAGGGGCGAGGAGAGGGACGGAAGCTATACTGTTACACTGGCAATACTAAAGTGCCTATAAGAACAGCCAATAGTCGAAGGTATATGAAATACAAATGGTACATAAATAAAAAATACAAATTATTTATTTGTAATAATGACAATTACAACAATACTGAATGAACACTTATTTTAACTTAATATATCAATCAAAATAATTTAGCCTCAAATAAATAATGAAACATGTTCAATTTGGTATAAATAATGCAAAAACAACATGTTGGAGAAGAAAGTAAAAGTGCAATATGTGCCATGTAAAAAAGCTAACGTTTAAGTTCCTTGCTCAGAACATATGAAAGCTGGTGGTTCCTTTTAACACGAGTCTTCAATATTCCCAGGTAAGAAGTTTTAGGTTGAGGTAATTGTAGGAATTATAGGACTACTTCCCTGTGTAGGGTGCTGTCTTTCAGATGGGACGTTAAGTGTACTGACTCTCTGTGGTCACTAAAGATCCCATGTCACTTATCATAAGAGTAGGGGTGTTAACCCTGAGGGCCTGGCTAAATTCCCAATCTGACCCTTATACCATCATGGCCGCCTAATCATCCCCAGCTTGTAATTGGCTGATTCATCTCCCTCCTCTCCCCTGTTACTATTCCTGAGGTCGTTGATATAAATGAGAATGTGTTCTCAGTCAATTTACCTGGTAAAATAAATAATACAAATAAAAAGTACCACAGCATTGGGTTGAATGTCTTATCTTAACACTACCCTCACTGAGTACTACAGCATTGGGTTGAATGTCTTATCTTAACACTACCCTCACTGAGTACTACAGCATTGGATTGAATGTCTTATCTTAACACTACCCTCACTGAGTACTACAGCATTGGGTTGAATGTCTTATCTTAACACTACCCTCACTGAGTACTACAGCATTGGGTTGAATGTCTTATCTTAACACTACCCTCACTGAGTACTACAGCATTGGATTGAATGTCTTATCTTAACACTACCCTCACTGAGTACCACAGCATTGGGTTGAATGTCTTATCTTAACACTACCCTCACTGAGTACTACAGCATTGGGTTGAATGTCTTATCTTAACACTACCCTCACTGAGTACTACAGCATTGGATTGAATCTTAACACCAAACACTTCCCCAAGAATAACCTTGTTCTTTTTCTTATTGTTTAATGTAGAAACACTTTCGTCTCGCCACGTGTTTCTCCCGTGGCAGGTTTTCTTGATGCTCTGTCACTTTAGATCTCTATCGGCTATGGGAGAGTTTATATATTTGGAAACAGTGAATAATTCAGAGGAGGGGATTGCGTTAGTGGTCCCCTAGCTCACACTATACTGTAAAGATGTCTGTGAAGTCTAACCATGAAAGACTTGTAATTCATTCATGACCCCCACATGTCTTTCTGGATTGCCAGATGTAACATTGAGTTTGTCACAGGAAATGTTTTTCAGTTTATTCCCAGACAGGCTTTAAACTGGTTACATGTCTCATTAGTTCGTCAGTTTCCTTTGCATCGCTATATGAATCTCTCACTGTAATCCGCTGTAGTCTCATGTGTGGGATCTGATTGGCTGTTTTTCAATGTTCTTCAAGGCCACTGGCATCTGGCACAAAAGAGAGTGACTTGGTGCCTGGGAGTTATGGTATAGAGAGGAGTTAAGTCATCAAGAGAGTGGCCGTGTTCGAATACCCATACTAGCTTACTAAATAGTATGCAAAAAAATAACGCTTTATAGTATGTAAACTTTTTGAAAATAGTACACCAAAACCATCATCTAATGCGCGATTGCGTTGACTCCTGCCATTCGTTCATTTTGGTACAGCGCGTCACGAGTCGGAAAAGACGAGTGAATTGTACAAGATAAAACGCTGAAATTAGGATGCAGTTTAAGTATGTTGTACGCTACTATGGATATTCGGACAGAGCCAGTGACTTGGTACCTGGGAGTTATTGTGATGTTAGACTGTTGGCCAGTCTGTCTGTCCCTTTGGTTGTGTCTACACTTGACACTTACATTCGACTTCTGCTATCAGAATTCGAAGGTCACATTGAAAAGACGTGGTGTGATTGTGTTCAGATCTGGTTGACCACTTCAGGAGGTGGTCAGGGCTGCATTGTGTGCAGCATTCTCCTCAGTCTGGACGCGATCAGGTGACCGAAATAGCATACAGTGGGTAACGTCATAAGCAGTCCTCCCACAAGTCTCCAGAAAACATGTGTTTTAGGACCGAGAGGCACCTTTTCATTCTAACGTTGGAGGAAATAAGTTCCTAGCGTGTGAGGAACGTGTTTGCTGGCCTCCATAAATGCTAGCCAGCTAGCTAATATTTAGGAAAAAGTGTTTTTGTTTAGCTAGAGTTAATCTAACCCGTTTGCAATCCCTTTAGCGTTGCTTGCTAGCTTGCTGGCTAGCTACAGAGGATAGCTGGCTAGTTAGCTACTGTAGTTAGCTACTGCAATATCAGTCTGTCTGTCTCTGTCTATTGGCCAGTGTCTGTCCCTATGTCTGTCTGTCGGCCAGTCTGTCTGTCCCTCTGTCTGTCTGTCGGCTAGCCTGTCTGTCCCTCTGTCTGTCGGCCAGTCTGTATGACCCTCTGTCTGTTGGCCAGTCTGTCAGTCCGGCATACAGTGGGACTGTGCAGTAACAGCTAAGCTCTGTGTGTTGGGCAAAATCAGGTTAGAGGGAGAGAAAAAATCAGTCCATTAGCAAAGGGCCCACGTTTGTCCTCGTCCTCAGGGTGTATTGTTAGACAGAGAGAGCAGTCGTGTGAGGTAAAACTATACCCAGTGCATTTTGCCCATTCATCCATTGTTGTTGTCTGTTGTTGCGCTTAGTCCTGAGGCCAGGCAAGGGGATATTTTAGTGTTGTTAACAAAAACGGAATAACGGCTACTGCATTTATTTTGTAGTAAGGTTTGTCTATAGATGCAATGCAGAAGAATAGTGTGCAGACCTCTCATATGTCACAGTTGTGAACATGTAAAGTAGGCTATTTATGAATGTATCCTTTCTATGTCCTTTTAGAGGAGATCACATGTGACTTTGATCCTACCAAGTGGGTAATTTGGCTGTATGAGGAGAAATTTGAAGCAGCCAACCGAGACTTCTTCACTCAGCAGCTCTGCTCACCCAAATTACCTGATTAAAAGGCAACTATTGCCCTTTCACTGTAAATGTGGTGACATTTAGAACAAAGGGAGGCTCTGACAAAAAAGATCAGGATGTAGAGAATTTGTGAAACCACAGCAATGCAAATGAAAGTTTAGTCCAAATCCCTCTCCAAATTCTCAAGTTGATGCTCTTGGATTTGGGATACTGTGGTTTCGAAAGCCATGTTACAATAGCAACCCAAAATAGGCTAATTGCGCTGTAGCACAGCTTGACTGTTGAGAAGGGAGATTATATCTTCATCTGGGCGTCGCAGAGGGCTTGTCAAATAAAATCAAGTAGAATTGTATTGGTCGTGTACACATATTTGCAGACGTTATCGCAGGTGCAGCGATTAAAAAAAATATATAGATATATATTTTTAAAAATATATTTAACCTTTATTTAACTAGGCAAGTCAGTTAAGAACAATTTATTATTTACAACGACGGCCTACCGGGGAACAGTGGGTTTAACTGCCTTGTTAAGGGGCAGAACGACTGATTTTTACCTTGTCAGCTCGGGATTCGATCCAGCAATCTTTCGATTAATGGCTCAATGCTCCAACCACTAGACTACCTGCTGCCCCAAATGCTTATACTTGTACTGTTAATTATGAGTATTTGATTGCTGTTAGTGTGGTTCAGTTTCTGCAATAGGGGAAATGATGGAACATGACTGAACATTAGAATTTATATTTCTCTCTCTCCATCTCGCTATCTTTCTCTCCTTCATGGGAGGATAATACTTTTCTCTCATTTACTCATGTAACCAAGTGGGTGCTCTTTTTTCTATTCAACAAAGATCTCTAATTGACATGCACCATTGACATGCATGAGAATGTCATTCATTGTTGAGTTTAGAGACCTCCTTTGACTCATCAATAGGTTCAAACTCCTGACTTGATTGGAGGTGACAATGATTTGATCACTTCACTTGAACCTTTGATCAAAACATCCATCTTTTTGGGACATTTTACATAAGCATATTCAGAAACATATTGTAGCCTTACGTTTGTTATTACTTTTATTTTGACGTAATGTATTGAGGCACTGTTATTGTTTGTACCCAGGGGACTTTTATTTTGAAAACTATAGTATTCTCAGAGGCACCTACGCATGTCAGGAGAATGTGGAGAAAAAGATGTTGGTGACTGCTTGGCTGGATCTCTTGGTCCAGAGACATTCGACTACAAGTAATAGTTTTCTGTTTTGTTATTACTGGCGAACCCACAAGTCCTCCGGTGGAGGTAGTGTTAAGTATCTACAACAAGAATTAAGGGTTACAATATTTTTGTATCATTTATGTCCCAGCAGTCGTACATTGTAACATACTTCAGTATGCAAGCTAAGTTACTTAGCCAACTATATCAGCCAACCAGCTAACAGGTAATATCAGTAAGTTATTTCTTCATATAGCACACAAGGATTGTTCTGTTATGTTTGGCATTTGTGACTTAAATTACTTTTGAGATGGTGAATTTTATTGCCATTTCACATGGAATGACCCTGACTTGGAATGACTCAATTCCCTCATGTGTATTATTATAATAATAATCATCACCACCATCAATGGGTTACTTTTTCTGGTAGCCATTATTCACTCTTATCCCAGCACTAGGAGGACTGTATAGACAGCTCATGGGTTAGGGTTAGCCAACTGTTCAGTAGCTTAGCAGAGGTTATGGTTATTTTAATATTCAATCATAAAAAGGCCCCGGAATTCGGCCCCATATAAATTTCATTCAAACAGTTAGGCCATTACTTTGAATCCAATTCCGGGACTAAAATAGAATCAAGGATAACCCATGCTCCCTAGAGGAGTAGAGAAGACAATGTAACGCACTATACCAGCCTATGGGCCCAGGTCAGAAGTATTGCTCTATATAGTGGATAGGGTGCCATTTGGGATGCAACCAGGTTATTTATTTATTTATTTATTTATTTACTTATTTTTTCACGGAGGTAGATCATCTTTAATATTGCAGATAGATTGTAGCTTCCATCAATGTAGTTGTCTGGATCTTTTCCAATCCCCCAGATATTTTGTATTTATGTATATTTGCCGTATATTTTGAACTGTACTGTTTCACAAAAATGTACAGAATTATAAGAATATTACATGAAGAATGCTTTTGGATTAGATTTATTTCTGTCCTTCATCCGACATTATGATAAACTCTCCCTGACGAATTACATTCATTAACTTCAAATGATAACCATCCAACAAGTATATTGAGGGAGGAATCGATGGTGGTGATATGCAAATATTTCCATTGTCTAGGTTTCAATGTGTGAGTCCCAAATGGCACCATATTCCCTTCATAGTGCACTATTTATGGCCAGCGCCAGTAGGGCTCTGGTAGTGCACTATATAAAGAATATAGGGCCATTTTGGACACATCCAATGAAGACCTGGAAGTCTAGAGAGAGCAATAGTCTTCTCTTAATTATGGAGATCTAGGAAGTAGGCAGCTTTCATGTGTCCGTTTCCTTTCTGATCCAATGCTGCTCCTCGGGTGATTGGTTCAGTTCAGAATACGCTGTAGGAACTTTTGACTTCCTTGCAATTGCCTGACGCTGGATTTGACTCCACACCATGGCCTGGATTGAATAGCTAGCAATCCAGTTCTAAAATACAGCTAGCTAGCTTAGCTAACTAGTTAGCTCGCTAGCAGTAACAGGTTATCGTTAGCCAAGGACCGCGTTATAATTTAGCTAGGTAGCATTAGCCTGCTAGCTAGTTAGCCAGACCTGTATAACGGCTTGGTTTTATAATAGTAGCACCGTGACTACTGAATTAATTGAACTCTGTTGCTTTGGTAAGTGGCCAATTGAGAACTTTGTCAAGAACTGATTTGAGTCTGCATCATTCAGATTGGTTGACTGAATTCTATCTCAGTTTCATCATTCAATGGCTGAACCACAACCAAAGGCAATTGGCCCAGCAGTCCTCCAATAGAGACAATGGAAGGAAACTGTCATTTCAAACGCTCCCACAGCAAGTGCGCTGAGAATCCCTACATTGTAATGTCAACATTGCATTCTGGCTTGACACTTTGAAGCATTCTGATTATGAGAAGGACAATTTATGGGTATAGTTTTGTGCCAAGTCTGTTTTACATTTCCCCCATTCTGGTTGAGATTGGGGCATGGGGAGCTGAACTTAGATGTCTATCTACTAGTGGAAACTTACCGCCAGAGAGTTTTGGAGGATTTTTTTTCTTGTCATGTCATCCTGCTGTACTCAAGTTGCAACGAACATGTGAGATGGATGGGTGCTGGGCCTCAGGGCACCGCTGCAGAAAGAGAAGATGCAGCTGAGGTGTATTAATAGTAGAGCTGTGTGTATGTGGTCTGAAGAAGTATCTGGATCAGTAGACCCTTGGGGAGAAGAGAGTAGGTCTGTGCACTAGTGTTGTCACAATACCAGTATCACGATACCAGGAAGTTTTTATTTATTTATTTTTTTATTAGTCATTTAGCAGACGCTCTTATCCAGAGTGACTTACAGTAGTGAATGCATACATTTCATACATTTTTTTCCTCCGTACTGGTCCCCCGTGGGAATCGAACCCACAACCCTGGTGTTGCAAACACCATGCTCTACCAACTGAGCCACACGGACCAAGTAAGGAAGCAAATGAAACAAAACATGAAGCGGACTACATGTCTTGAGGAAAACAGTCCTAATGTTGGAAAAAAACTGCCTTATGTTGTCACCCAGAGCCATGTGTTTATTTTTCAAGCTATAGCACATAATCTTTAACACAAGTAGGTTTTAGGACCAAAGAGTCAGGACCAAAGAGTCAGGACCAAAGAGTCAGGACCAAAGTTTAGTCTGCTTTGTGTTTTCCTTTTTGCCAAGGAAAATCTGGTATCGTAGTATCACGATACTGGCAATGTGACGACATTACTGTGTACGCGCACACACACGCACACACACACACACACACTTTCAGCCATGAACATAGCGAAGTAACTAATTGAAGGTCACATGGGAGACTTTTTACCATACTAAAATAAGATATTGTACTCATTGCTCAATGACATCCATCTTATTGCACCTTTACCAGTCACTGTGCTATTTGTTTGCCCTGTATCCTGTGTAACACATAGTTGTGAAATTGATCAAGTGAGTCTGGAAAAGGTGCTGTTGAAGTCCTAGTCTCAGGAGAGTTGGAGAAGGAATGGGATGGAGAAAGGAACGGGAGATTGTGAAGGAGAGGGAGGAAGGGCCCCTGAAGCTTACTACAAGCTCTACGCAGACGCAACATTCGGACTGTTGTAATGTCATTTTTCCTCACAAAAGGGGCGGCTCCTTGTAATTAGCTGCGGCCATCGCCGTATCTTTTACTACCTGAAAATTGACACACGCCATATTATTCCTTCTGCAGCCGTGGAGGCAGTGTTGTCGCTTGGTTCCTTGATCTGATATATAGGCTATTCATCAAAGTAGCCTATTTTGCATTGATGGTAGAACCTGCTGTAGCCAACTAGTTAGCCAGGTGCTTTTCCTCGTTATGACCAAAACATGACGTTCTATTTTTAGCTGATATGGGAATGAATACACAAGCAGCATATCGAACTGGGATAATGTTTGAGATTTCACCAGCAAGTAGAATAATATATGCCAGGGCATATTTTTATTTATTTTTATAAATCTTATTATTTCACAGGGAGATGTGGGAAGCTAGAAGGCTAGCTAGCTTGCTATGTTTTTAGCCAGGCTGCCAGCTAGCTACTACTAGCAAGGGAAGGCGACTCTTTCTTGGTTTCAGAAAATAAAAATAAAACCAGATACTATCGCACCCTTGTGAGTAGGAATGGGACCGGAGAGGATGTCATGTTACTAAAAGGTGTCAGCTACACCAATAATCCTGGTGGAGGGATAAAGGGAGAATAGGGTAGTGTAGGGGAGAATAGGGTAGGGGAGGGGATAAAGTGAGGGGAGAAGAGTAGGGGAGAAGGGCAGCTGTGGGAGACTGATAAGCAGAGTCAGAGGCCTCGTCACACTGGCCCATCACACCCACTGACATGATGATTCAATCCAGCCCCCTGTGTGTGTGTGTGTGTGTGTGTGTGTGTGGACATTTTATTTTTGTGTGTGAGAGAAACCGTGCATGTGCCTGCATGTATTTTTCTCTTATTTCTGTGTGTGGGCAGAGCAAGAGCACAGGTGAAGACTGTCCATCTGCTTCTAACACGGAGAGAGGGAAAGAGCGAGGGGGGGGGAGAGGCAGAGGAAAAGAGGAGGGAGGGAGGGAGTTGGCACTGTTTCCTCTCCCTGATGAAATTGGGCTGGAATTTAGTTTCCTAAAAACAAACAGCAGGAAACCGCAAAACCCACCTCCCTCCTATCTCCTCTCTTCCCTCCCTCCCTGTCTCCCCCTAGTCTCGACAGCTCCGGAGTGTGACGTAACCACACAATTACACCAGGGATCACACTGCCGCCGTGGGAGAGTGCTGCTCTCTGCTCCACAAGTAACCTGTATATATCAATCTGTCTGTCTGCCATATTGTGTTAGACCTACATTGTCATGTATGACACAAGGACTGGGTTTTGGAAACACTGACTAAGACAAAGATGGTTGTTGGGTCATTCAAGGAACGATGTAGTAGTGCTAAATTAACCCAACGAGACCCCTGGCATGTATTCATTAGTGCACCCCGTAGGAAACCCCAAGTAAAACTTTTCGCAATGGAAAAAAAACCCAATTTCTTATACATTTCTTATTGGACAGTAAGGTTAGTCATTCCCCCTTTCATTCATTTTACCTACTAATGAATACACCCTTGGATTCATGTTTCTGTTCAGTTTGAGGTCCTACTGCCCCCAGTGGACGTTCACCATAACTACCCTGTTAGATCATGGGAAGTCCTTTTACTGGACATAACTTGCTCATGTCCTCGCTTCCTCTTGGCACTGAATGTTGCTGATAGAAATAGAATGAATAGAGCTGACACAAGTCCCTATTATATCTGACACACAATACATTTCTATCTGATCTGTTCTGTAACGCTGCATCCTCTTGAACAGGCCCCTTCCCTGCCATTTTGTACAGACAAAACAACAGTCATTAGAACGTGGACTCAGAGGTCCGCTGTTCCACCCAGTTGAAGTTCATTACTCATCTAAAGCATTTGACTTACTGAACGATGGTGCTAAAAATGTCACAATTGGACTAGCAGAATGACTTGCAATGTCTCCATAGTTGGGCTTAAACTCTTGGACACAAATTACTATTGTATAAATAAAATTATGTGTTCCACTTTTACCACGAAATATATAAGTCCTCTAAGTGATAACAAATCTAGATTTTAGATGTTAAAGTTGGGACTTTGAATTTTACTGCGACAGTTGGCAGATTTGGGCTGTGGTGGACCTAGGTGAAGTGTAGTTGTCATTGCAATAGTAACACTTCAGGTAAAGTAGAGCCTCTTGCAGTAAAATATCTCTGTTCAGTAGGACACCAGAGTAGACTGCTCTCTCTGTCTCTCTCCCTGGGGACAGCAGATCTTTGTTTAGGCACACCGAGGTGACCTCTCACCTGCAGACTTCATTTGCTGAAGGCTACTGACATACCACCAACACTGCTGCCAAGACAAGGAAGTGTTGTGTTTCTGTTGGGGATAGATACTGACTGATACTATCGGTCCCCCACCTTGTTTTGCGCTCTCTCACTATTTTTCTCATTCATTCTCTCTCTTTCTCTTTCTCTCTCTCTCCTGCCAATGAGCATGAGGCAGGAAAAGGAGAGCAGCTTCGCTCTGTCTACTGCTCTTTCTCTCTCTCATTCTCCCTTTTGTTCTCTCTCTCTCTCTCTCTCTCTCTCTCTCTCTCTCTCTCTCTCTCTCTCTCTCTCTCGCCTCTCCTGGTCTGTGTGTGTGCTCAGTCGTTCAATGCCGCGCAGCGCTGTTGTGTCATGAGGCTTGGGAGCCCATGGGGTGCTGGTGCTAGGGGGTAGTGACTACCTCAGTGATGCATTAGAGACAGCAACAGAGAGATTTGCCAAAACCCTTCGGACCTACACATAAGGGACAGTGGAGATACAGGATAGAGAGAGAGTGGACTACCGGTACCCACCACAGCCTGAGGAGAAACGCATTGAAGACGGAAGCGATACAGTTGGAGATCCACTGAGGAGAGACTGGGGGTCTTTGGCGATCTGCTGTAGAGAGACAGGCTAGAGACTGGGGGACTTTGGCGATCCGCTGTAGAGAGACAGGCTAGAGACTGGGGGACTTTGGCGATCCGCTGTAGAGAGACAGGCTAGAGACTGGGGGACTTTGGCAATTCCTTTCAGAGACCGTGGGGATATTGCTTGCGCTGAGATACGCGTTGAAGAGATTTGGAGATACAAGCTGAAGACCTCAGACATAATCAGCTTGTTGGGGAGACCAGTTGGAGACACTGCATGGGGATGTTAATTAGAGACTCGGACTATACAGAATATTTGGGTTAGATGCTTGGATATAAAGGCGTCACCCCAGTGATGTCAGGTGGGGTCAGACACACCCCTGTCCTTCCCTGCTAAAAAGTGTTGTGGGTCTGAGGAAGGGGCTAGGATTTTGGGGTGTCTGGATGACAGCACAATTGTGTTAACCACACCAGTGCTTTCCTCTCGCTCCAGCTTATCTACTCCGTCTCTGTCGCTCCCCTTGTGTCTGTCTCTCCCTCTGTCTTTTTCTCTCTTTTTTTCTCTTCCCCCCCATGGGAAAGTTAATAAAGAGAATGAAAGCAGAAGCACCGTTTTAAGGTAAAGCCACCACAATTGGTCTGACTGTAGGACTGCTGCAGCTATAGAACCTGAAGCAACAGCCAGTAAGCTTAGAAACTGAGTGGATTACCAGACGCATCATGTGGACCCAGTCAGGATACTGCCATCACTTCCCCGGACATCCCTTCTACCATGCGCCCTCCTGCAGGTGTGTACTACTACAGTGCCTTCAAAAAGTATTCACACCCCTTGACTTTTTCCACATTTTGTTCTTACAAGGTGCGATTTAAAATGGATTTAATTTTTAGAAATTGTCAATGAGCTACACAAAATACTCTGTCAAAGTGGAAGAAAAATTCTAACATTTCTTAAAAATGTATGAACAATAAAATACAAATATATCTTGATTCGATAAGTATTCAACCACCTGAGTCAATACATGTTAGAATTACCTTTGGCAGCGATTACAGCTGTAAGTCTCCGAGAGCTTTGCACACCTGGATTGTACAATATTTGCACATTATTCTTAAAAATTATTCAAGCTCTGTCAAGTTGTTTGTTGATCGTTGCTAGATAGCCATTTTCAAGTCTTGCCATAGATTTTCAAGGCGGTTTAAGTCAAAACTGTAACTAGGCCACTCAGGAACATTCAATATCGTCTTGGTAAGCAATGTATTTGGCCTTGTGTTTTAGGTTATTGTCCTGCTGAATGGTGAATTTGTCTCCCAGTGTCTGTTGAAAAGCAGACTGAACAAGGTTTCCCTCTAGGATTTAGCCTGTGCTTAAACTGAATAGAGCTATTTTCATCCCACAAAACTCCTTAGTCCTTGCCGATGACGAACATACCCATAACATGATGCAGCCACCACCATGTTTGTAAATATGAATAGTGGTACTCGGTGATGTATTATGTTGGATTTGCCCCAAACATAACACTTTGTATTCAGGACAAAAAGTTCTTTGCCACGTTCTTTGCAGTTTTGCTTTAGTGCCTTACTGCAAACAGGATGCATGTTTTGAAATATCTTTATTCTGTACAGGCTTCCTTTTTTTCACTCGTCATTTAGGTTAGCATTGTCGAGTAACTACAATGTTGTTGATCCATTCTATCACAGCCATTAAACTCTGTAACTGTTTTAAAGTCAACATTGGCCTTGTGATGAAATCCCTGAGCGGTTTCCTTCTTCTCCAGCAACTGAGTTAGGAAGGCCTGTATGTTTGTAGTGACTGGGTGTATTGATACATCATCCAAAGTGTAATTAATAACTTCACCATGCTCAAAGACATTTTATATGTCTGCTTTTTTTTACCCATCTACCAATAGGTGCCCTTCTTTGCGAGGCATTGGAAAACCTCCCTGGTCTTTGTGGTTGAATCTGTGTTTGAAATTCACTGCTCGACATTACAGATAATTGTATGTGTGGGGTACAGAGATAAGTTAGTCATTCAAAAATCATGTTAAACTATTATTGCACACATTGAGTCCATGCAACTTATTATGTTACTTGTTAAGCAAATGCTTACTCCTGAACGTATTTAGGCTCGCCATAACAAAGGGGTTGAATACATATTGACTCAAGACATTTCAGCTTTTCATTTGTAATTCATTTGTAAAAATGTACATTGTGGGGTATTGTGTGTAGGCCAGTGACACAACATCTAAATGTAACCCTTTTTAAATTCAGCCTGTAATGCAATTTTTTTGTTGAAAAAGTCAAGGGGTGTGAATACATTCTGAAGGCACTGTACTACTACTACTACTACTACTGTTACTACTACTACTACTGTTACTACTACTACTATACTACATCCTGCTCTCTTCCTATTGATATGCTGTTTATGGCCTGGAAATACAGTAGAGGTGTTCTTCAGGGAAGCGTGTTAATGCCGATGATTTGGACGGAACTGTCGCTGCTGCATTATGGGATCTGACATGGTCGCCAAGCAATCTCAATGCAATTGAAGTTTACCAGAGTGGTTTAGCTTTTGCAAAGGTTTTCTGAATATGCTTTCCCCCCCCCCTAAGGGTTAAACACATTTGGAAGAAACAATGATGCTAGTACAACACTCTGGTTGAGATTGGGTGTATCCCTGCACATTGGGTTCCTGGCTAACTGAAGTTTAGGAGGTTTTGCGTATGTCGTGGAATAGAACCAGGGATGTATTCAGCTGCACATCTAAATGATCTAATCAAATGTATTTATATAGCCCTTCTTACATCAACTGATATCTCAAAGTGCTGTACAGAAACCCAGCCTAAAACCCCAAACAGCAAGCAATGCAGGTGTAGAAGCACGGTGGCTAGGAAAAACTCCCTAGAAAGGCCAAAACCTAGGAAGAAACCTAGAAAGGAACCAGGCTATTAGGGGTGGCCAGTCCTCTTCTGGCTGTGCCGGGTGGAGATTATAACAGAACATGGCCAAGATGTGCAAATGTTCATAAATGACCAGCATGGTCAAATAATAATAATCACAGTAGTTGTCGAGGTTGCAACAAGTCAGCACCTCAAGAGTAAACATCAGTTGGCTTTTCATAGCTGATCATTGAGAGCATCTCTACCGCTCCTGCTGTCTCTAGAGAGTTGAAAACAGCAGGTCTGGGACAGGTAGCACGTCCGGTGAACAGGTCAGGGTCCCACAGCAGCAGGCAGAACAGTTGAAACTGGAGCAGCAGCACGGCCAGGTGGACTGGGGACAGCAAGGAGTCATCATGCCAGGTAGTCCTGAGGCATGGTCCTAGGGCTCAGGTCCTCTGAGAGAAAGAGAGAGAGCATACTTAAATTCACACAGGACACCGGATAAGACAGGAGAAATACTCCAGATATAAGACTGACCCTAGCCCCCCGACACAAACTACTGCAGCGTAAATACTGGAGGCTGAGACAGGGGTCAGGAGACACTGATAAATTCTTCCATGCTCTAAAGTTGAGCGAAGTCCCCGGGGTTCCTTCCAACTCTTCCAGTCGGTTATTTGTTTTGAAGAGAGATGCAACTGAACGTTTCAGAACAAAACAGAACTCAACGTCATTTGAATTAAACGGTTTCAGCATTTGGAGTAAACGGTTTCTGTTGCAAAACTTTTCACTCGACTTTAGAGCACTGAAGAATTTAGCATTTAGATGTGCAGCTTGTGCCAAACACTGCAGACTTTTCAGATCGGAGTGGCAATGCGGGGAAGCGTAGAATTCAAATGAACTACAACTTCCGTTTAAGAACCCAACAGCTTCTACGTCACGTTAAAGAGCATTTGAAGTAAATGGTTTCTGTTGTAAAACGTTTTCCAACAGAATCTGCATAATGAATACACCCAAGGTGAACAAGCTGGTTAGTTTGGTCAATGTCTCAATGCTGTGGAATTAGTTATTGAACTGCTGGAAGGACTGGTTTAGGAAGGGCTCAAATTACATGTTGACTCTGGGATGTCTTTAAAATAGTTGGCTGGGACAATTTGTAAGTGTTTATAGTAATGTGTTAATATTTGTAACACTTATGGCGGTTTATATTTGTCACCCACATTGATTTGGAATTCCCATGAAAATTCCATGATGTGTTAATGAATCCTGGTTGAGGGTAGTGTTACAGAGGCTTGCTCTTTGGCTTAAGGCTGGTGGTTCAGAATGGCTAGTACTCTAAATGACATGTAATGCTTTCTCATAGCGTCACTGTTGCCTCCTCATTTTAGCACAGTTTCACTCCGCAGAGGATCTGAATAATTGCACAATCTCATTCCCAGGTTTGATGGAGAGATTGGAATCTTTTTGAGGTAATGAGAACGTCTCCTCCTCGTATTAGTGAAATATTCTATTCTTCCAATAGAAGTATCAGTGAAAGAGGCTGAGATGTCGTCCATCCCCCACCAGCAGTAATGACATTATTACATTTATCACACTGTTGTAGATGTGCCCTGCTCTCAAATGAACACCATCAAAAGACCGACACACACACACACACACACACACACACACACACACACACACACACACACACACACAACCTCCCCTCAGAAGGTTGAAAATGCTTGGCATCGGCCCTCAAATCCTCACAAAGTTATACAGCAGAGAGCATCTTGACTGGCTGCATCACTGCTCGATCGCATGGCGCTACAGAGGGTGGTGCGGACAGCCTAGTACATCACTGGGGCCAAGCTCCCTGCCATCCAGGACCTCTGTCATGCGGTGTGAAAGGAAGGCCCAGACAATTGTTAGACTCCAGCCACCCAAGCCATAGAATGTTCTCCCTGCTTCCACACGGCAAGCGGTACCAGCGGATCAGGTCTCGACAGTGCGACCATTTTGCTTGCATATGTGCCTAAATATTTTGCGGTGCGACCTGGAATTTGAATTTAGAAGCACCAGTGTGCCTAGAAAAATTAAGGATTATAACTTTATTACCTTAAATATTTTTCATTGTGCTCCTAAATGTCTTTGTGTGCCTACATTTTTCAACTTAGGCTCACAATGGCTAACAAAATGGCTAGCTAACTAAATGGCTAATAAAATGGCTACACAGACTATCTGAGTTGACCTTTGTATTTGATTTTAGATTTTGCACACTCACAGGACTCTACACGCTCACACACACACTTAATTTGCTGACACACACAAAATGCATACACATTTATACTGACTCACACACACACACACACACACACACACACACACACACACTCAAATGCAATAATCATATACTGCTGCTACTACTCCATTTATCATATATCCTGATGCCTAGTCACCTTACTCCTATACAGTTGAAGTCGGAAGTTTACATACACTTAGGTTGGAGTCATTAAGACTCGTTTTTCAACCACTCCACAAATTTCTTGTTGAACTATAGTTTTGGCAAGTCGGTTAGGACATCTACTTTGTGCATGACACAAGTCATTTTCTCAACAATAGTTTACAGACAGATTATTTCACTTATAATTCACTGTATCTAAATTCCAGTGGGTCAGAAGTTAACTGTGCCTTTAATTTTCTGGAATTTTCCAAGCTGTTTATGTCATGGCTTTAGAAGCTTATGATAGGCTAATTGACATTGTTTGAGTGAATTGGAGGTGTACCTGTGGATGTATTTCAAGGCCTACCTTCAAACTCAGTGCCTCTCTGATTGACATCATGGGAAAAGCAAAGAAATCAGCCAAGACCTCAGAAAAAAATTGTAGACCTCCACAAGTCTGATTCATCCTTGGGAGCAATTTCCAAACACCTGAAGGTACCACGTTCATCTGAACAAACAATAGTACGCAAGTATAAACACCATGGGACCACGCAGACGTCATACCGCTCAGGAAGGAGACGCGTTGTGTCTCCTAGAGATGAATGTACTTTGGTGCGAAATGTGCAAATCAATCCCAGAACAATAGCAAAGGACCTTGTGAAGATGCTGGAGGAAACAGGTACAAAAGTATCTATATCCACAGTGAAACAAGTCCTATATCGACATAGCCTGAAAGGCCGCTCAGCATGGAAGAAGCCACTGCTCCAAAACCACCTTAAAAAAGCCAAACTACGGTTTGCAACTTCACATGGGGACAAAGATCATATTTTTGGAGAAATGTCCTCTGGTCTGATGAAACAAAAATAGACCTGTTTGGCCATAATGACCATCGTTATATTTGGAGGAAAAAGGGGGATGCTTGCAAGCCGAAGAACACCATCCCAACCGTGAAGCACGGGGGTGGCAGCATCATGTTGTGGGGGTGCTTTGCTGCAGGAGTGACTGGTGCACTTCACAAAATACATGGAATCATGAGGGTGGAAGATTTTGTGGATGTATTGAAGCAACATCTCAAGACATCAGTCAGGAAGTTAAAGCTTGGTCGCAAATGGGTCTTCCAAATGGACAATGACCCCAAGCATACTTCCAAAGTTGTGGCAAAATGGCTTAAGGACAACAAAGTCAAGGTATTGGAGTGGCCATCACAAAGCCCTGACCTCAAACCTATAGGAAATTTGTGGGCAGAACTGAAAAAGCGTGTGTGAGCAAGGAGGCCTACAAACCTGACTCAGTTACACCAGCTCTGTCAGGAGGAATGGGCCAAATTTCACGCAACTTATTGTGGGATTCTTGTGGAAGGCTACCAGAAACGTTTGACCCAAGTTAAGCAATTTAAAGGCAATGCTACCAAATACTAATTGAGTGTATGTAAACTTTTGATCCACTGGGAATGTGATGAAATAAATAAAAGCTGAAATAAGTCATTCTACTATTATTCTGACATTTCACATTCTTAAAATAAAGTGGTGATCCTGGCTGACCTAAGACAGTGAATTTTTACTAGGAATTAAATGTCAGGAATTGTGAAAACTGAGTTTAAATGTTTTTGACTAAGGTGTATGTAAACTTCTGACTTCAACTCTACATGTCTACCTCTATCACTCCAGTATCCCTGTCACCTTACTCCTATACAGTGCCTTGCAAAAGTATTCATCCCCCTTGGCATTTTTCCTATTTTGTTGCATTACAACCTGTAATTGAAATACATTTTTATTTGGATTTCATGTAATGGTCATACACAAAATAGTCCAAATTGGTGAAGTGAAATTAAAAAAATGACTTAATTTTTTAAATTTTTATATAAAAATACAAACGAGTGCGTTCATATGTATTCACTCCCTTTGCTATGAAGCCCTAAATAAGATCTGATGCAACCAATTACCTTCAGAAGTCACATAATTAGTTAGATTGCACACAGGTGGACTTTATTTAAGTGTCACATGATCTGTCACATGATCTCAGTGTATATATACACCTGTTCTGAAAGGCCCCAGAGTCTGCAACACCACTTAGCAAGGGGCACCACCAAGCAAGCGGCACCATGAAGACCAAGGAGCTCTCCAAACAGGTCAGGGACAAAGTTGTGGAGAAGTACATATCAGGGTTAGGTTATAAAAAAAATATCTGAATCTTTGAACATCTCACGGAGCACCATTAAATCCATTATTAAAAAATGTAAAGAATATTGCACCACAACAAACCTGCCAAGAGAGGGCTGCCCACCAATACTCACAGACCAATCAAGGAGGACATTAATCAGAGGCAACAAAGAGAGCAAAGATAATCCTGAAGGAGCTGCAAAGCTCCACAGCGGAGATTGGAGTATCTGTCCATAGGACCACTTTAAGCCGTACACTCCACAGAGCTGGGCTTTACAGAAGAGTGGCCAGAAAAAAGCCATTGCTTAATAAAGGAAAAAATAAGCAAACACGTTTGGTGTTCGCCAAAAGGCATGTGGGGAGACTCCCCAAACATATGTAAGAAGGTACTCTGGTCAGATGAGACTAAAATGTAGCTTTTTGGCCATCAATGAAAACGCTATGTCTGGCACAAACCCAACACCTCTCATCACCCCGAGAACAACATCCCCACAGTGAAGCATGGGTGGCAGCATCATGCTGTGAGGATGTTTTTCCATTGGCAGGGACTGGGAAACTGGTTAGAATAGAAGGAATGATGGATGGCACTAAATACAGAGAAATTCTTGAGGGAAACCTGTTTCAGTCTTCCAGAGATTTGAGACTGGGACGGAGGTTCACCTTCCAGCAGGACAATGACCCTAAGCATACTGCTAAAGCAACACTCGAGTTGTTTAAGGGGAAACATTTAAATGTCTTGGAATGGCCTAGTCAAAGCCCAGACCTCAATCTAACTGAGAATCTGTGGTATGATTTAAAGATTGCTATACACCAGCGGAACCTATCCAACTTGAAGGAGCTGGAGCAGTTTTGCCTTGAAGATTGGGCAAAAATCCCAGTGGCTAGATGGGCCAAGCTTATAGAGACATACCCCAAGAGACTTGCAGCTGTAATTGCTGCAAAGGTGGCTCTACAAAGTATTGACTTTGGGGGTGTGAATAGTTATGCACACTCAATGCTTTATCTTGGCCAGGTCGCAGTTGTAAATGAGAACTTGTTCTCATCTGGCCTACCTGGTTAAATAAAGGTGAAATAAAATAAAATAAACTCAATGTTCTGTTTTTTTGTCTTATTTCTTGTTTGTTTCACAATAAAACATATTTTGCATCTTCAGTGTTAGGCATGTTGTGTAAAGCAAATTACACAACCCTCCTAAAAATAAATTTAAATTCCAGGTTATAAAGCAACAAAATAGGAAAAATGCCAAGGGGTGGTGAATACTTTTGCAAGCCACTGTGTCTACCTCTATCAGTCCAGTATCCCTGCACATTGTAAATATGGTATTAAAACTGACTTACTACTTGTGTGCTTCTTATTTCTTCTAGTTTTATTTGTGTTTTTGTTCTACCTTAAGTTTTTTTTGGTTCTACATTGATATTGATTACTGCATTGTTGGGATTTGAGTTTGCAAGAAAGGCATTTCACTGTACTTGGGCACGTGACAATGAAACTCGAAACACTCACCTCTTCTGTCAGATCTCAATCTTCATTCTCTGTAGACCTGAGCATTTCATATCACCACCTTTATATTTATGTAATAGCAGGGACTTTTCTTTTAATACCTTACAATCGCAGCTGTTGTTTCCATATTTAATACAACTAGCTAATAACAGTATTTCATTGTATTTTAATTAATGCCACAGGCATTTAATAATCTCAAATAATGTCTGGAAGTTTAAGGAGTTTTTGTCCTCCAGATTCCGTCTGGCTCTGAGAGAAATGTAATGAGACAATTTGTGTTTCAATTCAATCTTCATTTGTGGGATTAGCCCTAAAACCTGCCCAGTAGCAGCTGTATCTTTAAGTGTAGTGGATATATTGTTTGTAGAACTTTATTATTGTCAGAGCTCAGACTACCAGGTCATTTCACCTCTTGAGATTGCTGGGATGAATAGTACAGCACCATCCAACCACCTAGCTTTGTCAAGTAGTGTCCTATATAGGGAATAGGGTGCCATTTGGGACACAGCCTATGGTTACGATCCCATTGGTAGAAATCTGACTCACATCTTGAACACTATACTATAGATAATCTCATGGGGATATGCAGGCGGAAGAAATCTCTGGTTCACTTGTGTATTCAGTGAAAGTAATGTGAGCTGGGACCTGGCTGACTCGGGTTAATCATTTCCTCACCTGTCAATAAAGCGGACGGTGACACCGATAGACTCCACCCCTTCTCACTCTCTCTGTTTACATTCAAATGACAGAGTGTCACTCGCTGTTTGAGGAAAAGTCTCAGTTGTTTGGGCGGGTAATCCAGTCGCATGGAGACATGAGGTGAGTGTATCTTATGTACACATTTATCTGTATGTTGGTTGTGTGTTGAAAATCAAATTTATTGGTCACATACATGTGTTTAGCAGATGATATTGCTGGTGTAGTGAAATGCTTGTGCTTCTAGCTCTGACAGTAATATCTAACAAGTAATATCTAACAGTTTCACAACATATACCCAAAATACATGTAAATCTTAGTAAGGAATGGATTGAGAATATACATACATATATGTCAGAGTGGCATTGGACTAAGATACAGTGGCATAGTATAGAATTTAGTATTTGGTTTCAATGCGGGTGTGTGTTTGTTTTGTATTCTTTAGGTGTGTGTGTGTGTGTGTGTGTGTGTGTGCGCGCTCTGTCAGCAGCCCATGGTCTCAGCACTGTAAATGGATTGGGCTAGGTGTCACAGCACAGCAGGAATGTGGAGGGAGCAGATTGTCTGGGAGCCTCTGCTCATCCTTCTGACTCACACACACACACACACACACCTTAATAACAATGGCATATCCCTGACCTGCTATCCAATATGATGCAAAACACGATTAACCAGAAAGCCAGGGGATCACCCTATCCATTCACTATCTCATGTCTAAACCACAAAGTCACTGTGATAGCCTGCTAATCTCGCCTCGTTGCTCCTCCTGAACTGTGATAGCCTGCTAATCTCGCCTCGTCGCTCCTCCTGAACTGTGATAGCCTGCTAATCTCGCCTCGTCGCTCCTCCTGAACTGTGATAGCCTGCTAATCTCGCCTCGTCGCTCCTCCTGAACTGTGATAGCCTGCTAATCTCGCCTCGTCGCTCCTCCTGAACTGTGATAGCCTGCTAATCTCGCCTCGTCGCTCCTCCTGAACTGTGATAGCCTGCTAATCTCGCCTCGTTGCTCCTCCTGAACTGTGATAGCCTGCTAATCTCGCCTCGTTGCTCCTCCTGAACTGTGATAGCCTGCTAATCTCGCCTCGTCGCTCCTCCTGAACTGTGATAGCCTGCTAATCTCGCCTCGTTGCTCCTCCAGAAACGGTGATAGAATTAACTATTTGGACTTGACATGTTGCCATTGCCTGAATATCTTCCTGACTCTGACCGTTAGGAAAATGTATTTAAGTGTGACTCAATATTACAATAATTGAAGATGCGTAATACAGATTTAAAAACCACGTTCTCTCCTCTCCTCAATTTGCAGAGGAACAAGAAACTCTGAGACTCCCGAGTTCACAACACGTGGGAGGCCCAAAAAAAAGTCCCGAAAGCTGTTGTGACTGACCATGAATGTAATCTTTGGTACCAGACTTCAGTTTCATTACGTCTGTGCCATGCTACATTGGGATTGAGAGGATCAGCGATGATCAGAGAGGATCTACTACATTAAGCCAGCTGTGAACTCTTCTCTCCTCCCCCATCCCCTCTTTTCCTTCCCATCTCAGTCTGTTTGGAAATGTTCCTCTTCCTTCGACTCAATGTTCTCTAGACATTATGTTCTTGGATGCCCACATCATCCCCAAGTTGCTGGATCTTCTTTCTCCGTATCTTCTCGCTTGGACTTTACTGCACCAGCAAACCTGTTGAAGGAACAACGTTGGTATAAAAAGGACCGAAGTCCGTTGTTATCTGTTCCAGTAGCTACGAAAGGAGAGGATTTAAGATGCTAACCAACTGTGTGCAGAGTATGTGCTCCTGTGTAGGTCTCAGCAGGTAGGAACTACTAGAGAATGGCCCATGTAGCTTTTCGAGTCAAATACCAGTTGCTGTGTTGTGAGGTGTGGCCAGTTGCACTGTCAGTGAGAGATTTGTTGTGAGCTTTCTCAAGGCTTCCAGGGCGGTAGGCAGCCTAGCGGTTAGAGCATTGGGCCCATAACCGAAAGGTTGTTGGTTTGAATACCTGAGCCAACAAGGTGAAAAGCTTATGCCTGCCAGTACCATAACCCCACAACCACTACGGGCCAAACTGCAGTCAGGTCAAGACCAGGTGAGGACGACGAGCACACAGATGAGCTTCCCTGAGACGTTTTGTGCAGACCTTCTTTGGTTGTTCAAACTCAGTTTCATCAGCTGTCCGGGTGGCTGGTTTCAGACAATCCCGCAGGTGAAGAAGCCGGATGGGGAGGTTCTGGGCTGGCGTGGTTACACGTGGTCTGCGGTTGTGAGGCCAGTTGGACGTACTGCCAAATTCTCTAAAATGACGTTGGAGGCGGCTTATGGTAGAGAAATTAACATTAAATTCTCTGGTAACAGCTCTGTTGGACATTCCTGCATTCAGCATGCCAATTGCACACTCCCTCAAAACGTGAGACATCTGTGGCATTTTGTTGTGTGACAACTGCAAATTTTAGAGTGACCTTACATCCCCAGCACAAGGTGCACCTGTGTAATAATGATCATGCTGTTTAATCAGCTTCTTGATATGCCACAATTGTCAGGTGGATGGATTATCTTGGCAAAGGAGGAATGCTCACCAACAAGGATATAACCAAATTTGTGCACAGAATTTGAGAGAAATACGATTTTTGTGCATATAGAACATTTCTGGGATCTTTTATTTCAACGCATGAAACATGGGACCAACACTTTGCATGTTACGTTCATATTTTTGTTCAGTATATATAAAGTTGTTTTTGACAAATGAAAACGTGTCCCCTTCACAAGGTTGGCGTGATAACATGTTCAAATACTTAAGACATTGGCTCAACTACTGTAGGATGTGCCTTTTTTAGATTTTGAGAACATTAATAACGACGGAAGAATTGTTCACTTTTCAAATCCCAAACCGCGCCCTGGTCTGCTTGCGCGTTCCCGGAAATCAAGTCTCGCGATGGTGCGCCTTTGGGTTTAGAAACTTTGTGGGTAGGTCTGTAAATGGAAAGCTGAGTCATGAAAGTGTGTAGAAGACTTGTGTGTGTGTGTGTGTGTGTGTGTGTGTGTGTGTGTGTGTGTGTGTGTGTGTGTGTGTGTGTGTGTGTGTGTGTGTGTGTGTGTGTGGTCTTTTCACACCTGAGCAAGCTGTCAATCTATTGCATGTGGGATAGCAGCACACTCACTATGTCTAAAGCAGAAAGGGTTGCTTCCCTCTACAGAGTAATTCTGACCTGAGCTTTCCTGAGACTTTTGGAAGTTGCCTGGGTCTTTGAGGCAGTTCTGCAGGCATTGTATCTGCTTGTGTGTGTGTCTGTGTGTGAAGACTTCAGTTCTGTGTAAGGGAATGCTGTAGGTCTCACATTACTTCAGACGCTGTCCGTGGACCGCGTGGGCACCGCCTCTGTAATCTCAGCCTAATCTGTAACGGCTTTGTGTGCAATCAAAGAATCCACAATAGGATCTCTAAGAGGTGAAAGCCAACGCCACTCAATCCAATCCCTCTACTGGGAAATAGACCGGGCACACTGGTATTTGTCAATAGGAGTGGGACAAACCAATGTGATCTGATGGGAGGGAGCGAGACCGCTTCAACATGACTGTATGCGCGTGTGTGTGTGAGTTGTTGAATGCAACAGAAACACTGGCACCCAGGCTATGGTGCTGTTCGACACCGCCGTCCTAACTTTTTTTTCCAAACAAGATAGCCTAAACAAATCCCTTCAATGCTTCTTACACCAAACTCCCTCCATCCCAACCCAGCAGAGACGAGACAAACTCTCTCTATCCCAGCCCAGCAGAGACGAGACAAACTCTCTCTATCCCAACCCAGCAGAGACGAGACAAACTCTCTCTATCCCAACCCAGCAGAGACGAGACAAACTCTCTCTATCCCAGCCCAGCAGAGACGAGACAAACTCTCTCTATCCCAGCCCAGCAGAGACGAGACAAACTCTCTCTATCCCAGCCCAGCAGAGACGAGACAAACTCTCTCTATCCCAACCCAGCAGAGACGAGACAAACTCTCTCTATCCCAACCCAGCAGAGACGAGACAAACTCTCTCTATCCCAACCCAGCAGAGACGAGACAAACTCTCTCTATCCCAGCCCAGCAGAGACGAGACAAACTCTCTCTATCCCAGCAGAGACGAGACAAACTCTCTCTATCCCAACCCAGCAGAGACGAGACAAACTCTCTCTATCCCAACCCAGCAGAGACGAGACAAACGAGACAAACTCTCTCTATCCCAACCCAGCAGAGACGAGACAAACTCTCTCTATCCCAGCCCAGCAGAGACGAGACAAACTCTCTCTATCCCAGCCCAGCAGAGACGAGACAAACTCTCTCTATCCCAGCCCAGCAGAGATGAGACAAACTCTCTCTATCCCAACCCAGCAGAGACGAGACAAACTCTCTCTATCCCAGCCCAGCAGAGACGAGACAAACTCTCTCTATCCCAGCCCAGCAGAGACGAGACAAACTCTCTCTATCCCAGCCCAGCAGAGACGAGACAAACTCTCTCTATCCCAGCCCAGCAGAGACGAGACAAACTCTCTCTATCCCAGCCCAGCAGAGACGAGACAAACTCTCTCTATCCCAGCCCAGCAGAGACAGTGAATCAGGAGTAGGCCGGAACAGCAACTAAACCAATTGTCCTCACGGCCTCTGTGGGTAGCCCGGACTCCAGTGCTCCCCCTCTTGCATTTTTGGGCATAATGCGTCTTTGTATGCACACATTCTGATACTCCATGGGTTGTGCTGCAATGACAACAGCTCGTCTCTGTTCACATATTCCACAGTCCGACTAGCGATTTGTCCTAATTACTTTTCTTTATTAATACAGATGAATTGGAGTTATGGAGCAAACCAGCAAAGTCATTACAGCGAAGCGATAAGCACACCCTGATCTGATTGGTTAAATTCAAAGATGGGGTGAACGCTGTTGTAATCTTATTCAAGATTAGCATCGATATTACTTTGATATTGCCTACATTAAAAGCCTGATCTGGTGTTTTTGTATTGCAGTTAGAGTGGGAGGAGAAATGTTGCAGGGTAATGGTATATCAGATCGGTGGCAGGTAGCCTAGCGGTTAAGAGCGTTGGGCCAGTAGCCCGAAAGTTCGCTGGTTCCAATCCCTGAGCCGGCTAGGTGAAACATCTGTTGATGTGCCCTTGAGCAAGGCACTTATTGCTCCTGTAAGTTGTTCTGGATAAGAGCATCTGCTCAATGACTACAAGGTAGATCATGGTTTGATTATTAACAGGGTGACATTTAAATGGCTTTTTACATGAAAAGAATAGCAAGATTGTGATTAATGGACACCTGGTGTGCATGTGTGTGAGTGTGCTGAGCTGCTATGCTTGTGTGTGTGTGTGTGTGTGTGTGATTGGCTGCGCCGTTATCAGTCGATCTCTAGTATGCGTGTGTGTGTGTGTGTGTGTGTGTGTGTGTGTGTGTGCGCGCGCATGTCCTTTTTGGAGATGAAGTCATAAGCTCAGTCGTGTTGCCAGGTGACGTGACCTGCATAGATCTTAACAGGTAGATCACACACACACATCTCCTTAGGAGACTGCTGTTTATCATTATAAGCCAGGGGTAAGCAACTATATAGATTCACCCGGGGGCCGATGTTTGTGTGGGTGAATGGTCAGGGGGCCGGAATATAAATATAGCAATTTGTATACTGCAAATTGACCACAACTAAGCACAAAAAGAGATTGTATTGGAAAAGAACAATAATTTCATACCTTCATTACATTGACACACGATCACGTCTCTTTTATTTGTTGTAATACTTCTGAACAGATTTCATAATTTAAACATATTTGTTGTTGAATTCCTGGTCATTTTACAGTATTTTTTTAAAATATTTTTTTAACTAAAAATGTTGGGGAGCCTGGTTTTGGCCCGCCTGTTGCTGACCCATGGTATAAGTCCTGTCTGTCTGTCTGTCTGTCTGTCTGTCTGTCTGTCTGTCTGTCTGTCTGTCTGTCTGTCTGTCTGTCTGTCTGTCTGTCTGTCTGTCTGTCTGTCTGTCTGTCTGTCTGTCTGTCTGTCTGTCTGTCTGTCTGTCTGTCTGTCTGTCTGTCTGGTGCACATCCACTCCCTGCCACGGATCCCCACCTCTGCCACGTCCACAACCATGACAATAGCTCAGTTTTAGTCTCACGGGGGCAGTTTGGGTCTCTCTCTTTCAGACGGTTTTATTTCTTTATCTCACTCACACGCGCACACACACACCCCTCCCTCCCTCTCTCTCTCTGCCTCCAGATTCTCTCTGCCTGTTATTGCTGAGTATAGCTCTCTTTTTAATAGCCAATGGCATATGGTGTGTTGTTCTTATCAAGGGGTGAGCAATATGGTACATGACCCTGCTGGACACGTGTAACACAATGCAGCATTTTATTTCCTACTTCTGTTTCCTCAGTCTCTAGTGGAGAGGTAGCTATAAATCTTGCTATACACTTTCACTCCAACTTGTACTGGCCTGGGACAGTCAATGTTCCACTAGGCCGTTCACGATAACAGATCCTAGGTCAGTCTAAGTGCTCTTCTGCTGGGCTGATCACTAATGCTTTTCCACTTGGCTCAGGGCAGTTCAATCTCCACTGGCTGGTCCTGGGTCAGTTTAGATGCCTTGCCACCTGACGTCTCCCCCAGCTTCACCTAAGGGTTCAACTAAGTAAGTTAGTTAAACAACCACTAAGGACTGAATGGCTCTTTGTGTGTACGGATGAATGCAGTGATGTAAAGTACTACTAAAGTAGGTTTTTGGGGTATCTGTACTTTAATGTTTTTGTTTACTTTTACTTCACTACATTCCTAAAGAAAATAATGTACTTTTTACTCCATACATTTTCCCTGACACCCAAAAGTACTTACATTTTGAATGCTTAGAAGGACAAGAAAATAGTCAAATTCTCACACATCCCTACTGCCTCTGATCTGGCAGACTCACTAAACACATGCTTTGTTTGTAAATTATGTCTGAGTGTTGGAGTGTGCTCCTGGCAATCAGTAAATAAAAAATAAATAAAAAATAGTGCGGTCTGGTTTGCTGAATATAAGGAATGTGAAAGGATTTATACTTTTTATTTTGATACTTAAGTATATTTTAAAAACAAATACGTTTAGACTTTTACTCAAGTAGTGTTTTACTGGGTGACTTACTTGAGTCATTTTCTATTAAGGTATCTTTACTATAGTGCGATCATTTCATAAAAATAGACAAAAGTCAGGTATGGGCATGTGCGAGTATTAATTTATAGCAAAATAAATGTTGCAGTAGCTGTTTTTAGGGTATTTCTGCCATTTTGTTTCATATCTGGTAATGCATAAAGAAATAGGGGGCCTAAGGCACTAGAGGTGTCACTACAGACGGGGGTTCGGTCCCGGGCTGTATCACAACTGGCCGTGATCGGGAGTCCCATAGGGTGGTGCACATTTGGCTCAGCGTTGTCTGGGTTAGGGGAGGGTTTGGCTGGGGTAAGCCGTCATTGTAAATAACAATTTGTTCTTAACTGTCTTAACTGCCTAGTTAAATAACAGTTAAATAAAATAATAAAACAAGTAAGTATCCTAACATTATAGCTATCCCAACTCGCACGTCAACACTGCCTGGCTGGGGAGCTGTGTGCACTGCCTGGCTGGGGAGCTGTGTGCACTGCCTGGCTGGGGAGCTGTGTGCACTGCCTGGCTGGGGAGCTGTGTGCACTGCCTGGCTGGGGGGCTGTGTGCACTGCCTGGCTGGGGGGCTGTGTGCACTGCCTGGCTGGGGGGCTGTGTGCACTGCCTGGCTGGGTGGCTGTGTGCACTGCCTGGCTGGGTGGCTGTGTGCACTGCCTGGCTGGGTGGCTGTGTGCACTGCCTGGCTGGGTGGCTGTGTGCACTGCCTGGCTGGGTGGCTTTGTGCACTGCCTGGCTGGGTGGCTTTGTGCACTGCCTGACTGGGTGGCTGTGTGCACTGCCTGACTGGGTGGCTGTGTGCACTGCCTGGCTGGGTGGCTGTGTGCACTGCCTGGCTGGGTGGCTGTGTGCACTGCCTGGCTGGGTGGCTGTGTGCACTGCCTGGCTGGGGGGCTGTGTGCACTGCCTGGCTGTGTGCACTGCCTGGCTGGGTGGCTGTGTGCACTGCCTGGCTGGGTGGCTGTGTGCACTGCCTGGCTGGGGGGCTGTGTGCACTGCCTGGCTGGGGGGCTGTGTGCACTGCCTGGCTGGGGGGCTGTGTGCACTGCCTGGCTGGGGGGCTGTGTGCACTGCCTGGCTGGGGGGCTGTGTACACTGCCTGGCTGGGGGGCTGTGTGCACTGCCTGGCTGGGGGGCTGTGTGCACTGTGAATGAAGGGTTGAAAGATTTGTTTTTAGAAGCAATCCACACAGGCAAAAGTTGGTCTAACTACTAAAGTGAGACTTTATCCTCGTGTTTCTTGGATATTTATATTGTTTTGTTCACAAGTTAGGTTGTTTTTCAATGTTTGAGTTTGCTTCCACTGCTAGCGAAGGGAAGAGACGTTGTTGGCCATTAAAACCAATGGATGGGGATAGCGCTGACGTCATCCACATATTCCTTTGGAAAACTACCGGCATTAAGCCAGAACAATTTGAAGCGCACTATATTGCTGAATGGCACCAAAAAATAGCTACGGTTCATGGTGAAAGTGGACATAACTAGCAAAGGATCGTGGTCGACGTAGTCGTTTTCATCCTGTCTGAGAGATGCATGCATAGTAGCCTGCCGGCCCGTGATTGGTCTGTGTCGGCACGTGGTCCTGTATGATGACAAATGTAGTAGTCAGAATGGATCACTGTTTTATGAAATATGATGATTTCTAGTTAACTTTAAAATAATTCACCGTGGGGATCGAACCTGTTCATAATAAACACATTTTAGAGCCCAAAATGTCCGTAAAAAAATAAACATGTTTGGCCATTCTGGCGATTGTAATTTACATAGACATTCTAGGGCAGACCAGGGCTTTTGGCACCGCTAGGGCTTATGCACCGCTAACACTTATGTGAGAATGCTATTCATTGACTACAGCTCAGCGTTCAACACCATAGTACCCTCAAAGCTCATCACTAAGCTAAGGATCCTGGGACTAAACACCTCCCTCTGCAACTGGATCCTGGACTTCCTGACGGGCTGCCCCCAGGTGGTGAGGATAGGTAGCAACACATCTGCCACGCTAATCCTCAACACTGGAGCTCCTCAAGGGTGCAGGCTCAGTCCCCTCCTCTACTCCCTGTTCACCCACGACTGCATGGCCAGGCACGACTCCAACACCATCATTAAGTTTGCTGACGACACAACAGTGGTAGGCCTGATCACCGACAACGACGAGACATCCTATAGGGAGGTGGTCAGAGACCTGGCTGGGTGGTTCCAGAATAACAACCTATCCCTCAACGTAATCAATACTAAGGAGATGATTGTGAACTACAGGAAAAGGAGGACCGAGCACGCCCCCATTCTCATTGACGGGGCTATAGTGGAGCGGGTTGAGAGCTTCAAGTTCCTTGGTGTCCACATCAACAACAAACTTCAATGGTCCAAACACACCAAGACAGCCGTGAAGAGGGCACGACAAAGCCTATTCCCCCTCAGGAAACTGAAAAGATTTGGCATGGGTCCTGAGATCCTCAAAAGGTTCTACAGCTGCAACATCGAGAGCATCCTGACTGGTTGCATCACTGCCTGGTACGGCAATTGCTCGGCCTCTGACCGCAAGGCACTACAGAGGGTAGTGTGTACGGCCCAGTACATCACTGGGGCTAAGCTGCCTGCCATTCAGGACCTCTACACCAGGCGGTGTCAGAGGAAGGCCCTAAAAATTGTCAAAGACCCCAGCCACCCCAGTCATAGACTGTTCTCTCTACTACCGCATGTCAAGCGGTACCGGAGTGCCAAGTCAAGGACAAAAAGGCTTCTCAACAGTTTTTACCCCCAAGCCATAAGACTCCTGAACAGGTAATCAAATGGCTACCCGGACTATTTGCATTGTGTGCCCCCCCCCCCAACCCCTCTTTTACGCTGCTGCTACTCTCTGTTTATCTCATATGCATAGTCACTTTAAATATACATTCATGTACATACTACCTTAATTGGGCCGACCAACCAGTGCTCCCGCACATTGGCTAACCGGGCTATCTGCATTGTGTCCCACCACCCGCCAACCCCGCTTTTTACACTACTGCTACTCTCTGTTCATCATATATGCATAGTCACGTTAACCATACCTACATGTACATACTACCTCAATCAGCCTGACTAACCGGTGTCTGTATGTAGCCTTGCTACTTACTGTATGTAGCCTTGCTACTTACTGTATGTAGCCTTGCTACTGTATGTAGCCTCGCTACTGTATGTAGCCTCGCTACTGTATGTAGCCTCGCTACTGTATGTAGCCTCGCTACTGTATGTAGCCTCGCTACTGTATGTAGCCTCGCTACTGTATGTAGCCTCGCTACTGTATGTAGCCTCTCTTTTTACTGTTGTTTTATTTCTTTACCTACCTATTGTTCACCTAATACCTTTGTTGCACTGTTGGTTAGAGTAAGCATTTCCCTGTAAGGTCTACACCTGTTGTATTCAGTGCACGTTACAAATAAACTTTGATTTGACAGAGTTTGTCACTTCACGCTCCAGACCGGACACTGGGGGCCTCCGCTAGTCAGATTCTCACAGGCACACATGACTCGAGTGGCACACGTTAACACTTCTACCCCCTCTTTCACTAAAATGGCACTTTTCAATATCACTGCTCCCAAAGGCTCTTGTTTATTGTAATTGAAGACATCAATTATGTCACGTAAAAAAGTGGACCATCCATCCGTATGTACGGCCACATCGACGATCGCCATGGCAACAAATGTCCCAGAGCAGCTTTTGGAGAGGAGGAAAACAAAAAGCCACAGCTGGCCCAGTGGCATCGCTGATTGGCAGCTGAGACGTAAGATGCAGTTCAGTTGTTGTATATAGGGGGATTGATTAAAAAAGCATATTTTTCCCGATGTCACCTTAACGAGTCCCAGTAAAGACAGAGATTGCATCCCAAATGGCATCATATTCCCTATATAGTGCACTTCTTTTAACCAGAGCCCTATGGTCCCTGGTCAAAAGTACTACATTATATAGGTAATAGGATGCTATTTGAGACGCAGATTGAGGATCTCATCGGGGCTTGAGTATCACAATCCACCAGCCTCTTTGCAGCCTTTCTGCACAGCAGCAATGAATTCTGAACACTGCCTCATAACCCTGTCTGATGGAGGGGTTGGAGAGGAAGGAAGAGAGGGGTGGAGGGGCTAGAGAGGAAGAGAGAGAGAGGGATGGAGGGGTTGGAGAGGAAGAGAGAGAGAGGGATGGATGGGTTGGAGAGGAAGAGAGAGAGAGGGATGGAGGGGTTGGAGAGGAAGAGAGAGCGAGGGATGGAGGGGTTGGAGAGGAAGAGAGAGAGAGGGATGGAGGGGTTGGAGAGGAAGAGAGAGCGAGGGATGGAGGGGTTGGAGAGGAAGAGAGAGAGAGGGATGGAGGGGTTGGAGAGGAAGAGAGAGAGAGGGATGGAGGGGTTGGAGAGGAAGAGAGAGAGAGGGATGGAGGGGTTGGAGAGGAAGAGAGAGCGAGGGATGGAGGGGTTGGAGAGGAAGAGAGAGAGAGGGATGGAGGGGTTGGAGAGGAAGAGAGAGCGAGGGATGGATGGATGGGTTGGAGAGGAAGAGAGAGAGAGGGATGGATGGGTTGGAGAGGAAGAGAGAGAGAGGGATGGATGGGTTGGAGAGGAAGAGAGAGAGGGGTGGATGGGTTGGAGAGGAAGAGAGAGAGGGATGGATGGGTTGGAGAGGAAGAGAGAGAGAGGGATGGATGGGTTGGAGAGGAAGAGAGAGAGAGGTGGAGGGGTTGGAGAGGAAGAGAGAGAGAGGGATGGAGGGGTTGGAGAGGAAGAGAGAGAGAGGGATGGAGGGGTTGGAGAGGAAGAGAGAGCGAGGGATGGATGGATGGGTTGGAGAGGAAGAGAGAGAGAGGGATGGATGGGTTGGAGAGGAAGAGAGAGAGAGGGATGGATGGGTTGGAGAGGAAGAGAGAGAGGGGTGGATGGGTTGGAGAGGAAGAGAGAGAGGGGTGGAGGGGCTGGAGAGGAAGAGAGAGAGGGATGGAGGGGTTGGAGAGGAAGAGAGAGAGAGGTGGAGGGGTTGGAGAGGAAGAGAGAAAGGGATGGAGGGGTTGGAGAGGAAGAGAGAGAGAGGGATGGATGGGTTGGAGAGGAAGAGAGAGAGGGGTGGAGGGGCTGGAGAGGAAGAGAGAGAGGGATGGAGGGGTTGGAGAGGAAGAGAGAGAGGGATGGAGGGGTTGGAGAGGAAGAGAGAGGGGTTGGAGAGGAAGAGAGAGAGGGATGGATGGGTTGGAGAGGAAGAGAGAGAGGGGTGGATGGGTTGGAGAGGAAGAGAGAGAGGGATGGAGGGGTTGGAGAGGAAGAGAGAGGGGTTGGAGAGTACTTCCGACAGAGATGGCCGTCTCGCTTCGCGTTCCTAGGAAACTATGCAGTATTTTGTTTTTTTTATGTGTTATTTCTTACATTGTTACCCCAGGTAATCTTAGGTTTTATTACATACAGTCGGGAGGAACTATTGGATATAAGAGCAACATTAACTCACCAACATTACGACCAGAAATACGACTTTCCCGAAGCGGATCCTCTGTTCGGACTACCACCCAGGACAATGGATCGGATCCCAGCCGGCAACCCAAAACAACGACGCCGTAGGGGCAGATGGAGCGGGGTTCTAGTCAGGCTCCGTAGGCGGGCACATCGCGCACCGCTCCAGAGCATACTACTCGCCAATGTCCAGTCTCTTGACAACAAGGTAGATGAAATCCGAGCAAGGGTAGCATTCCAGAGAGACATCAGAGACAGTAACGTTCTTTGTTTCACAGAAACATGGCTCACTTGAGACACGCTATCTGAGTCGGTACAGCCACCCAGTTTCTTCACACATCCCGCCAACAGAAACAAACATTTCTCTGGTAAGAAGAAGGGCGGGGGTGTATGCCTTATGATTAACGAGACGTGGTGTGATCATATCAATATACAGGAACTCAAGTCCTTTTGTTCACCTGACTTAGAATTCCTCACTATCAAATGCCGACCGCATTATCTACCAAGAGAATTCTCTTCGATCATAATCACAGCCGTGTATATCCCCCCCAAGCAGACACATCGACGGCCCTGAAAGAACTTCATTGGACTCTATGTAAACTGGAAACCACATATCCTGAGGCTGCATTTATTGTAGCCGGGGATTTTAACAAGGCTAATCTGAAAACAAGGCTCCCCAGATTCTATTTACATTTTAGTCACTTAGCAGACGCTCTTATCCAGAGCGACTTACAGTAGTGAATGCATAAATTTCATACATTTTCATTTCATGCATTATTTTAATAAAAAAATAAAAAAAGTTGTACTGGCCCCCCCGTGGGAATCGAACCCACAACCCTGGCGTTGCACACACCATGCTGGCGTTGCAAATACCATGCTCTACCAACTGAGCCACAGCATATCGATTGTGCTACCAGGGGTAGCAACACCCTAGACCACTGTTATTCTAACTTCTGCAACGCATATAAGGCCCTCCCCCGTCCTCCCTTCGGAAAAGCTGACCACGACTCCGTTTTATTTCTCCCAGCCTATAGACAAAGTAAAACAGGAAGCTCCCGCCCTCAGGTCTGTTCAACGCTGGTCTGACCAATCGGATTCCACGCTTCAAGATTGCTTCGATCACGTGGACTGGGATATGTTCCGCATTGCGGCGAACAACAACATTGACGAATATGCTGATTCGGTGTGCGAGTTCATTAACAAGTGCATCGGTGGTGTTGTACCCACAGCATCTATTAAAACATTCCCCAGCCAGAAACCGTGGATTGATGGCAGCATTCGCGCAAAACTGAAAGCACAAACCACTGCTTTTAATCAGGGCAAGGTGACTGGAAACATGACCGAATACAAACAGTATAGCTATTCCCTCCGCAAGGCAATCAAACAAGCTAAGCGTCAGTACAGAGACAAAGTGGAGTCGCAATTCAACGGCTCAGACACAAGAGGTATGTGGCAGGGTCTACAGTCAATCACGGACTACAAAAGAAAAACCAGCCCCGTCGCGGATCACGATGCCTTGCTCCCAGACAGACTAAACAACTTTTTTGCTCGCTTTGAGGACAATACAGTGCCTCTGACACGGCCCGCTACCAAAACCTGCGGGGCTCTCCTTCACTGTAGCCAACGTGAGTAAAACATTTAAACGTGTTAACCCTCGCAAGGCTGCAGGCCCAGACGGCATCCCCGGCCGCGTCCTCAGAGCATGCGCAGACTAGCTGGCTGGTGTGTTTACAGACATATTCAATCAATCCTTATCCCAGTGTGCTGTCCCCACATGCTTCAAGAGGGCCACCATTGTTCTTGTTCCCAAGAAAGCTAAGGTAACTGAGCTAAATGACTACCGCCCTGTAGCACTCACTTCCGTCATCATGAAGTGCTTTGAGAGACTAGTCAAGGACCATATCACCTCCACCCTACCTGACACCCAAGACCCACTCCAATTTGCTTACCGCCACAATAGGTCCACAGACGACGCAATCGCCATCACACTGCACACTGCCCTAACCCATCTGGACAAGAGGAATACCTATGTAAGAATGCTGTTCATTGATTACAGCTCAGCATTTAACACCATAGTACCCTCCAAACTCGTCATTAAGCGACCCCGCGCTGTACAACTGGGTCCTGGACTTCCTGACGGGCCGCCCCCAGGTGGTGAGGGTAGGTAACAACATCTCCACTCCGCTGATCCTCAACACTGGGTCCCCACAAGGGTGCGTTCTCAGCCCTCTACTGTACTCCCTGTTCACCCATGACTGCGTGGCCATTTACGCCTCCAGCTCAATCATCAAGTTTGCAGACGACACTACGGTGGTAGGCTTGATTACCAACAACGACGAGACGGCCTACAGGGAGGTGGTGAGGGCCCTCTGAGTGTGGTGTCAGGAAAATAACCTCACACTCAATGTCAACAAAACAAAGGAGATGATCGTGGACTTCAGGAAACAGCAGAGGGAGCAGCCCCCTATCTACATTGACGGGACAGTAGTGGAGAGGGTGGAGAGTTTTTTAAGTTCCTCGGCGTACACATCACGGACAAACTGAAATGGTCCACCCACACAGCGTGGTGAAGAATGCGCAGCGGCGCCTCTTCAACCTCAGGAGGCTGAAGAAATTCGGCTTGTCACTGAAAACACTCACAAACTTTTACAGATGCACAATCGAGCGCATCCTGTCGGGCTGTATCACCGCCTGCTACGGCAGCTGCTCCGCCCATAACCGGAAGGCTCTCCAGAGGGTAGTGAAAAAAAAGATCATCAAGGACAACAACCACCCGAGCCACTGCCTGTTCACCCCGCAATCATCCAGAAGGCGAGGTCAGTACAGGTGCATCAAAGCGGGGACTGAGAGACAGAAGCTGTTTTTCAATCAGAAGGCCATCAGACTGTTTAACAGCCATCACTAACATTGAGTGGCTGCTGCCAACATACTGACTCAACTCCACCCGCTTTAATAATGGAAATAATAATGGAAATATTGCTGTAATCAATTTATCACTAGCCGCATTATATTATATAATGTTTACTTACCCTACATTACTCGTCTCTTATGTATATACTGTACGCTATACCATCTACTGCATCTCGCCATCTGATGTAATTAAATGTATCACTAGCCACTTTAAACAATGCCACTTTATATAATGTTCTCATACCCTACAATGCTCATCACATATGTATATACTGTACGCTATACCATCTACTGCATCTTGCCATCTTGATGTAATGTACAGTGAGGGGAAAAAAGTATTTGATCCCCTGCTGATTTTGTACGTTTGCCCACTGACAAAGAAATGATCAGTCTATAATTTTAATGGTAGGTTTATTTAAACAGTGAGACAGAATAACAACAACAAAAATCCAGAAAAACGCATGTCAAAAATGTTATAAAATGATTTGCATTTTAATGAGGGAAATAAGTATTTGACCCCCTCTCAATCAGAAAGATTTCTGGCTCCCAGGTGTCTTTTATACAGATAACGAGCTGAGATTAGGAGCACACTCTTAAAGGGAGTGCTCCTAATCTCAGCTTGTTACCTGTATAAAAGTCACCTGTCCACAGAAGCAATCAATCAATCAGATTCCAAACTCTCCACCATGGCCAAGACCAAAGAGCTCTCCAAGGATGTCAGGGACAAGATTGTAGACCTATACAAGGCTGGAATGGTCTACAAGACCATCGCCAAGCAGCTTGGTGAGAAGGTGACAACAGTTGGTGTGATTATTCGCAAATGGAAGAAACACAAAAGAACTGTCAATCTCCCTCGGCCTGGGGCTCCATGCAAGATCTCACCTCGTGGAGTTACAATGATCATGAGAAGGGTGAGGAATCAGCCCAGAACTACACGGTAGGATCTTGTCAATGATCTCAAGGCAGCTGGGACCATAGTCACCAAGAAAACAATTGGTAACACACTACGCCGTGAAGGACTGAAATCCTGCAGCGCACGCAAGGTCCCCCTGCTCAAGAAAGCACATATACATGCCTGTCTGAAGTTTGCCAATGAACATCTGAATGATTCAGAGGACAACTGGGTGAAAGTGTTGTGGTCAGATGAGACCAAAATGGAGCTCTTTGACATCAACTCAACTCGCCGTGTTTGGAGGAGGAGGAATGCTGCCTATGACCCCAAGAGCACCATCCCCACCGTCAAACATGGATGTGGAAACATTATGCTAAGGGGGTGTTTTTCTGCTAAGGGGACAGGACAACTTCACCGCATCAAAGGGACGATGGACGGGGCCATGTACCGTCAAATCTTGGGTGAGAACCTCCTTCCCTCAGCCAGGGCATTGAAAATGAGTCGTGAATGGGTATTCCAGCATGACAATGACCCAAAACACACCGCCAAGGCAACAAAGGAGTGGCTCAAGAAGAAGCACATTAAGGTCCTGGAGTGGCCTCGCCAGTCTCCAGACCTTAATCCCATAGAAAATCTGTGGAGGGAGCTGACGGTTCGAGTTGCCAAACGTCAGCCTCGAAACCTTAATGACTTGGAGAAGATCTGCAAAGAGGAGTGGGACAAAATCCCTCCTGAGATGTGTGCAAACCTGGTGGCCAACTACAAGAAACGTCTGACCTCTGTGATTGCCAACAAGGGTTTTGCCACCAAGTATTAAGTCATGTTTTGCAGAGGGGTCAAATACTTATTTCCCTCATTAAAATGCAAATCAATTTATAACATTTTTGATATGCAATTTTCTGGATTTTGTTGTTGTTATTCTGTCTCTCACTGTTCAAATAAACCTACCATTAAAATTATAGACTGATCATTTCTTTGTCAGTGGGAAAACATACAAAATCAGCAAGGGATCAAATACTTTTTCCCCTCACTGTATCACTAGCCACTTTAACCTCCCTGGGCAAGGTGGGACGCTTGCCTAGTCAACAGCCAGTGGAATCGCGTGGCGCGAAAGACAAATACCTCATAAATGCTATAACTTCAATTTGTCAAACATATTACTATTTTACACCATTTTAAAGACAAGACTCTCGTTAATCTAACCACACTGTCCGATTTCAAAAAGGCTTTACAGCTAAAGCAAAACATTAGATTATGTCAGGACAGTACCCTGCCAAAAATAATCACACAGCCATTTTCAAAGCAAGCCTATATGTCACAAAAACCTAAACCACAGCTAAATGCAGCACTAACCTTTGATCTTCATCAGATGACACTCCTAGGACATTATGTTATACAATACATGCATGTTTTATTCAATCAAGTTCATATTTATATCAAAAAACAGCTTTTTACATTAGCATGTGATGTTCAGAACTAGCATACCCACCGCAAACTTCCGGTGAATTTACTTAATTACTCACGATTAACGTTCACAAAATACATAACAATTATTTTCAGAATTATAGATACAGAACTCCTTTATGCAATCGCGGTGTCAGATTTTAAAATAGCTTTTCGGCAAAAGCACATTTTGCAATATTCTGAGTAGATAGCCCGGCCATCACGGCTAGCTAATTTGACACCCACCAAGTTTGGCCCTCACCAAACTCAGATTTACTATAAGAAAAATTGGATTACCTTTGCTGTTCTTCGTCAGAATGCACTCCCAGGACTTCTACTTCAACAACAAATGTTGTTTTGGTTCGAAATAATCCATAGTTATATTGAAATAGCTCCGCTTTGTTCGTGCGTTCAGGTAACTATCCGAAGGGTGACGTGCGAGCGCATTTCGTGACAAAAAATATCCAAATATTCCATTACCGTACTTCGAAGCATGTCAAACGCTGTTTAAAATCAATTTTTATGCGATTTTTCTCGTAAAATAGCGATAATATTCCAACCGGGCGACGTTGTATTCGTTCAAAGAGAGAAAGAAAAACATGGAGAATTCACATGAACGAGCATCTTCAGTGTCACTGTTCTCAGCCTGACCAGTAACAAACAGAGCTGCTGTACTTCGCCCAGAGACTGGAGAGATGTCATTCCACTTTCTGGCGCCTTCTGAGAGCCAATGGAAGCCTTAGAAAATATCACGTTACAGCAGAGATGCTGTATTTTTGATAGAGATGCCAATGAAGGAGAACAAATTGTCAGACAGGGCACTTCCTGTATGGAATCTTCTCAGGTTTTGGCCTGCCATATGAGTTCTGTTATACTCACAGACACCATTCAAACAGTTTTAGAAACTTTAGAGTGTTTTCTATCCAAATCTACTAATAGTAGATATGCATATTCTTGTTTCTGTGCAAGAGTAGTAACCAGTTTAAATCAGGTACGTTTTTTATCCGGCCGTGCAAATACTGCCCCCTAGCCCCAACAGGTTAAACAATGTCACTTCATATAATGTTTTCATACCCTGCATTACTCATCTCATATGTGTATATACTGTACTCTATACCATCTACTGCATCTTGCCTATGCCGTTCGGCCATCACTCATTTATATATTTTTATGTACATATTCGTATTCATTCCTTTACACTTGTGTGTATAAGGTAGTTGTTGTGGAATTGTTAGATTATATTACTTGTTAGATATTACTGCATGGTCGGAACTAGAAGCACAAGCACAAGCATTTCGCTACACTTGCATTAACACCTGCTAACCATGTGTATGTGACAAATACATTTGATTTGATTTGAGAGGAAGAGAGATGGATGGAGGGGTTGGAGAGGAAGAGAGAGAGAGGGAGGGAGGGAGGGGTTGGAGAGGAAGAGAGAGAGAGAGGGAGGGAGGGGTTGGAGAGGGAAATAAGTGATAGTCAAATGGATAGAGGGGTGAGGAGATCAAGGGGGAAGGGAACGCAAGGGATAAGAGGTAGGGGGAGAGAGAGTCAGAGAAGGGTGGTCTTTGACAGCTTGTCTCCATCTGGAGGAACAAACTGCTTGTTGTTTACCCTGTCTATCTGGAGGAGCAGACTGCTTGTTGTATACCCTGTCTATCTGGAGGAACAAACTGCTTGTTGTTTACCCTGTCTATCTGGAGGAGCAGACTGCTTGTTGTATACCATGTTTATCTGGAGGAACAGCCATTGAGAAAGAGAACCCACATTTTTGGGATACACGATTTGATTAATCTCTTTGATGGGTAATCGTTTCTCATCTGCAGGAGTAGCCGAAAGCATTTCTTCACAACAGAATGTCTTAACCTGATGGTCATCACTGACATGTTGAAGATAGGTCAGCTAACTTGTGAGCTTTTCAAACAGAGTAAACACTATGATCGGATTGTCACACTGAACCTTTCCCCACTGAACTGTGACCTGAGTCAGTTAACCAGTTACATTTTCTCACGTTATTGTGGTGTTTGCACTTTATTATAATACGGTGTCCTCAGCTCTATTCTGTTTTCACTTACAACCTGGTGTTTTGACTAGGCATTTCCCATGACCACCCCTGCAGGGACAGATGCTGATCTGGGGTCAGTTTAGCATTTTCACCACTAATAGTTAAGGTTAGGATTAGGGGAAGGGAAGCTGATCCTAGATCTGTACCCATGGGAAATGTCACCTCGGCGGGGCAGATCAGATAAGAGATGACAAGGAAGATAGCGCTGACTGAAAGCAACACGACTGTTGCCCGAGGAGGAAACAGAAATGGTGGTTGTGTCCCAAATCGCACCTTATTCCCTATATAGTGCACTACTTTTGACCAGGGCCCTATGGTAGTGCACTATGTAGGGAATAGGGTGCCATTTGGAACACAGACGCGGTGTCTGTCTGACAGCCATGTAAATCAATGTCTACTGTTAGGGTCACGTCCTTATACTGTAAGTCTGTTAAATAGAGGGTGTTTGTTGATAGAGGTGAGTTGTACCAGTGGAGCGGAGAGAGATTGATGTGTGGAGAAAAACTAGGTGATGCTGTTAATGTTTTTACCTTCCATCAATGACGATGTGTGGAGCCCAGGTCAGTTTTAGTCTTAGAAATACTAAACTAATATAATAATACTATGATGTCCTGTTCTATTATAAGGGACAGTGTCTGAAGTTAAGATGTCATCCTGTGTTGGCATTGTGACAGTGGCCTTCAAATAGTAGTTGTGAGTTTTCGTGTTGGCCTTAGTAGATGTCGTGTCTTTGGCATCATTAAACGGAAGACTTATTTTTATCAAATAAATTCTCTAATTATTATTACGTGATTAAACTAACTTAATCATGTAAATGTAATTAACTAGGAAGTTGTGCACCAAGGAAAATGTTCAGATTACAAAGTTATAATTTTCCTAATATAACTTTCAGGCATTTTA
Source organism: Salmo trutta (assembly GCF_901001165.1). Classification (NCBI taxonomy): domain Eukaryota; kingdom Metazoa; phylum Chordata; class Actinopteri; order Salmoniformes; family Salmonidae; genus Salmo; species Salmo trutta. The sequence goes on from NC_042960.1 coordinate 61,987,089, forward strand.
ATATCTGATCAATTAGTCTTCTAATTAATGAATTATTCTTTACCTCACGTTAGTCTCATTCCAAACGTCGTAAATTGTTAGTTATCTGCACGAACCCAGTCTTCACTATGAATCATCCATACATCAATTGTCTTAAATCATTTATTTACTAACTAAATAATCACAGAAATGCATAAACAAACAAACAGTAGATATGGTTACAAGGAAATTATAGCGGAGTTTCCCTAGTGGGATAAACCGGTATCGCGGCTTGGTGGACAAAAGGGAAGTGGGGGTCGACTGAGAAAAGCGGGAATTACGCAAATGAGTCACTACACACTTGATAATTATATTCATTGAAATGCTAATCTTTTGCACATGAACGCTCACTCATTCGGGAATATCAGCAATCAAAATATATTTACGCTCAGTGTGTCGTGATCTCTGTTGGAATCGTCCGTCTTTCTGTTCGAGAGTTTGTCTGATCGTCTCTCGGGTTAGAATGGATACTTCAGAGTCCCATTTCAGAAATGTGCTTGTAGAATAGATGTTTTGGTGGTTGTCGGTCTTCGCGTTCAATGGTACAGAATTGTAGCTGCAGACTAGTAATTAGTATCAAAGATTTGTTCTTATTCTGTCGGTATCGATAGTCTCAGAGTTTAACCACGTGGTATGGTTAAGAATTCAGCAATCTACTCAAACCTTAGCCCTCTCGGTTATCGGGGTAAGCTGGTCTCTACTCAAACCTTAGACCTCTCGGTTATCGGGGTAAGCTGGTCTCTACTCAAACCTTAGCCCTCTCGGTTATCGGGGTAAGCTGGTCTCTACTCAAACCTTAGCCCTCTCGGTTATCGGGGTAAGCTGGTCTGGAGATGATTCTCCAGGTGGGGGTTATATTCGGAAGAGCAGAAAAGGGCTGTCTCATGACGCCAGATCAATGTCTGTGCTCATGGGGCGGGCCAATGACTTAGTTAAATTTAAAGGGAATTGGGTTCCTTTTCATTAAACAGTTTAAAATCACATTACATAATTACACAAATAGTTTCATCTTTACTCATTCATTTTGTACAACAATTAGATGCAAGCCTCATAACTGAGACTCTTGTATAAACAGAGTTATGGTAATGTGGCTGTATTGTCTCTCATGAGTTTCACAAACATTAAACGAAGTGGACCGGTCGTAGCTGGATTCTTCCCCGACTGTGTACACCTTCTCCAAAACATGTAAATTTTTCAGTTCTCAGGTTCTATGCTGGAGAAGAGGTTCCTTTGTTCTCCTGTGAAACCTCTCTATACTGTCTGGCCATGAGGAAGAGAGTCTCCTCCAGGAATTTACGACCTGAGATAACAGCAGCCTGGGTGTAGGCGAGAGAGGGAGGGGGAAGGCACGCTATACCCAAAGAGGGCTACGTCATGACATTGAGGCCAGTCAAATGACTGGTGATAAGGCATCCTAGTAGAGACCAGTCAAATGATCTCGATCTCTCTCTGAAATGCCACTCAAAATAAAATTCACATAGAAATAAACTAGTCATCTATTCAACTCCATGCCTTGCATTCACCAGGGGATTCTTTTCAGTCAAGAACGTAATTTTCACACTCGTAGATCAGACCAATCAGAAGCAATGAATTCCTCTACTGCTGAGGACCCATTTGAAGGAGGCAGTTAGTTGCAATGTCAGTATGTTGTTGTGTCAGTCCGGTATAGCAGTGGAGGACTGAAGTGAAGTGGATTTCCGTGTCAACAGAAGGGCCCAGTGTGGTTAGATACATGGCTGTTTTGAGGCTGGAGGGCCTCGTGTTGCTTCAGATACAGCCCTGATGGCCCTTTTCAGTCCACCTGACCTCTGATCTTTGGCTGTTGACCCCTTCCTGATAACACACCTCGTTACCGCACAAGAGAAGCAATGGCCGCTACAGTACCAGAGATTCTAAGGATATTCCACAATCCATTTCTTTTGTTTTTCACTTTCTTAGTCTCTCTAATTCTATTTTTCCCTCTCTCCCATCTTCCATGCAGTCCATCTCTTTTATTTATCTTTCTTCCTCTCCCTCTACCTCCTCTCTCCATCTTCCCCTCACGCTCTATCCCTTTCTCTCCCTTCTCAAACCCACCGTTTCTCCCTGTCACTTCCCTGGACCATGAAACTATGAAAAGACGTAGAACAGAATCAAGCTATGCAGGAGGAAGATTAACAGAACCCTAGTCCTTCATGTAAACCAGGGCTGCCCAACCCTCTTCCTGGAGATCTACTGTCCTGTAGGTTTTCAGCCCAACCCTAATTTAGCATATCTGATTCAGCTAGTTAAGGTCTTGTTGAGCAGCTAATTAGTAGAATCAGGTGTGTTAAATAAGGGTTGGATTGAAAACCCACAGGACGGTAGATCTCCAGGAAGAGGGTTGGACTGAAAACCCACAGGACGGTAGATCTCTAGGAAGAGAGTTGGGCAGCCCTGATGTAAACCTTCATCCTCTCGCACATACTCACTGTACTCCTCAAATAGCTTTCCCTAATCGTCTCCATCACTAGCCTTTCAGTTGGGGGAGGAAAAAGGCTCATTTGCAGTGAAAGCATGACTTGCCGCTTGTAGGCTAGACCGGGTTTTTGAGTCAGCTTAGGCCCTTCTCTAATGAATGTAAATAAAGCTCGGCGCGCACCACACTCATCCTAATCACACAACACCACAACACTGTCTCTGCCATCAGTGTTTATGCTAATGTAAATATTTTAATTATCTCGACGATGATATATGTTTAATAGGCAATCTGTTCCCGGGCCTTTATCTCCCAGTGGGTTTAATGAAAGCTAATCAGGCACAGAGGCTGACGGCAGCACTGATTGGTGCGTGGACAAGGATCAAACAACCAGCTCTCTAGTTTTTCGCTAGTGCGAGTCGCTAGTGCGCGATGGGACAAGGACATCCCTGCCGGCCAAACCCTCCCCTAACCCGGACGACGCTGGGCCAATTGTGCGCCGCCCCATGGGTCTCCCGGTCGCGGATGGCTGTGACAAAGCCTGGACTCAAACTAGGACCTCTAGTGGCACAGCTAGCACTGTGATGCAGTGCCTTAGACCACTGCGCCACTCGGGAGGCCATCTAACGGAAGTTTTAGTGTGTGAGGGGAAACTCCTGTTAAAGTAAACTTGCCAGTGTTGAAGTTAACTTGGTTGATTGATAAACGCTGGTTTAAGTGCTAGATTTTAAGTTCGCTTCACTGAGGGTTTTAGTTAGTTTTATCCCATGAAAAATCTCATGTTCACTGCGTGTGAACAGTCTGCTCTACTCTAGTCGGTTTGAAACGTCTCAATCCAGAGCGTGTGAACAGTCTGCTCTACTCTAGTCGGTTTGAAACGTCTCAATCCAGAGCGTGTGCACAGTCTGCTCTACTCTAGTCGGTTTGAAACGTCTCAATCCAGAGCGTGTGAACAGTCTGCTCTACTCTAGTCGGTTTGAAACGTCTCAATCCAGAGCGTGTGCACAGTCTGCTCTACTCTAGTCGGTTTGAAACGTCTCAATCCAGAGCGTGTGAACAGTCTGCTCTACTCTAGTCGGTTTGAAACGTCTCAATCCAGAGCGTGTGCACAGTCTGCTCTACTCTAGTCGGTTTGAAACGTCTCAATCCAGAGCGTGTGAACAGTCTGCTCTACTCTAGTCGGTTTGAAACGTCTCAATCCAGAGCGTGTGAACAGTCTGCTCTACTCTAGTCGGTTTGAAACGTCTCAATCCAGAGCGTGTGAACAGTCTGCTCTACTCTAGTCGGTTTGAAACGTCTCAATCCAGAGCGTGTGAACAGTCTGCTCTACTCTAGTCGGTTTGAAACGTCTCAATCCAGAGCGTGTGAACAGTCTGCTCTACTCTAGTCGGTTTGAAACATCTCAATCCAGAGCGTGTGAACAGTCTGCTCTACTCTAGTCGGTTTGCAAAGTTTCTTCCCGCTTCTTTCGTCTCAGAGTCCACAATGTTTTGGAGACGAGACACCTGAGGTCACGCAGCTAGTTAGACATATTTGGCATTTTCTAAAGATGGCTGGCTTCAGTTAGCTTCATATTCCTAATGTTAGTCTGTGATCTCTTGCTTCATCTATTTCACGAAGGTGGATACTGATTGACAACCTGCCATTAGACCTGCAGACTGGCTACTTATATGGTCTGTTAGTCTGTGTGTAACCCACAACATTTTGGGGTAACAAGACACCTGGACTTCAGATATCTTGTTTGTTTTGGTGGCATCAACAGACAGTTGCCAGACATATGAAGGCAGCTGGACAATGGGGGTAACCTCTCAATGCAAAATGGCCGCCTCAGTGCCGGCATGTTCTGCCATCAACAGAATGTTGCACCAAGTTGTTGCAGCATAGCCAGTGGGCACACTATGTTGGGTGTGTCAGGGATGCCCATGTCTGCGACCAGGCACATGCACAGATGGGGCTCTACCTGTCCAAAGCATATATATCTTTGCCCTTCCAGTCTCCAAAGTGCCCTTTTGGGTGGTGGTATAATTTCCCCCCCAAAAAATGTTTTCTTCATTTAGTTTACATCATCAATGTTGGGTCTGTTTGCCTGACTCGCGCAGCAAAGAGAGGCAGAAAGACATATAGAGATGAATCACAATCGGTAAAAGAAATGGAGCTAGCAAACTAAACTCAGCAAAAAAAGAAACATCCTCTCAGTGTTAATTGCGTTTATTTTCAGCAAACTTAACTTGTGTAAATATTTGTATGAACATAACAAGATTCAACAACTGAGACATAAACTTCAGTTCCACAGACATGTGACTAACAGAAATTGAATGTGTCCCTGAACAAAAGGGGAGTCAAAATCAAAAGTAACAGTCAGTATCTGGTGTGGCCACCAGCTGCATTAAGAATGGCAAACCATCTCGTCCTCATGGACTGCACCAGATTTGCCAGTTCTTGCTGTGAGATGTTACCCCACTCTTCCACCAAGGCACCTGCAAGTTCCTGGACATTTCTGGGGGGAATGGCCCTAGCCCTCACCCTCCGATCCAAAAGGTCCCAGATGTGCTTAATGGGATTGAGATCCGGGCTCTTCTCTGGCCATTGCAGAACACTGACATTCCTCTCTTGCAGGAAATCATGCACAGAACGAGCAGTATGGCTGGTGGCATTGTCATGCTGGAGGGTCATGTCAGGATGAGCCTGCAGGAAGGGTACCACCTGAGGGAGGAGGATGTCTTCCCTGTAACACACAGCGTTGAGATTGCCTACAATGACAACAAGCTCAGTCCGATGATGCTGTGACACATCGCCAAAAACCATGATGGACCCTCCACCTCCAAATCGATCCCGCTCCAGAGTACAGGCCTCGCTGTAACGCTCATTCCTTCGACGATAAACACAAATCTGACCATCACCCTTGGTGAGATAAAACCATGACTTGTCAGTGAAGAGCACTTTTTGCCAGTCCTGTCTGGTCCAGCGACGGTGGGTTTGTGCCCATGGGCGATGTTGTTGCCTGTGATGTCTAGTGAGGACCTGCCTTACAACAAGCCTACAAGTCCTCAGTCCAGCCTCTCTCAGCCTATTGCGGACCGTCTGAGCACTGATGGAGGGATTGTGCGTTCCTGGTGTAACCCGGGCAGTTGTTGCCATCCTGTACCTGTCCTACAGGTGTTCGGATGTACCGATCCTGTACAGGTGTTGTTACATGTGGTCTGTCACTGCGAGGACGATCAGCTGTCTGTCCTGTCTTCCTGTAGCGCTGTCTTAGGCATCTCAAGGTACGGACATGGCAATTTATTACCCTGGCCACATCTGCAGTCCTCATGCCTCCTTGCAGCATGTCTAAGGCACGTTCACGCAGATGAGCAGGGACCCTGGGCATCTTTCTTTTGGTGTTTTTCAGAGTCAGTAGAAAGGCCTCTTTTAGTGTCTTAAGTTTTCATAACTGACCTTAATTGCCTACCGTCTATAAGCTGTTAGTGTCTTAACGACCGTTCCACAGGTGCATGTTCATTAATTGTTTATGGTTCATTGAACAAGCATGGAAAACAGTGTTTAATTTAAACCTTTTACAATGAAGATCTGTGAAGTTATTTGGATTTTTACGAATTATCTTTGAAAGACAGGGTCTTGAAAAAGGGACATTTCTATTTTTGCTGGGTTTTTAGCAGATTAACATCAATCATCAACATCAATGATCAGCTGATAGCCCACCGTCTGTTCCATATCAGTCATGTCTTTAGGAGGAATTCTAACTAGCTTGCTTACAATTTGTGATTAAAAAAATATATATATCTATATTTCACCTTTATTTAACCAGGTAGGCCAGTTGAGAACAAGTTCTCATTTACAACTGCAACCTGGCCAAGATAAAGCAAAGCAGTGAGACACAAACAACACGGAGTTACACATGGGATAAACAGACGAACAGTCAATAACACAATAGAAACAGAAAAAAATCTATATACAGTGTGTGCAAATGTAGTAAGATTAGGGAGATAAGGCAATAAATAAGCCATAGTGGCGAAATAATTACAATTTAGCAATTAAACACTGGAGTGATAGATGTGCAGAAGATGAATGTTGCAATTCGTTCCAGTCATTGGCAGCAGAGAACCTAAAGGAAAGGCGGTCAAAGGATGAGTTGGCTTTGACCAGTGAAATATATCTGCTGGAGTGCGTACTACAGGTGGGTGCTGCTATGGTGACCAGTGAGCTGAGATAAGGCGGGGCTTTACCTAGCAAAGACTTATACAGTTGAAGTTGGAAGATTACATACACCTTAGCCAAATGCATTGAAACTCAGTTTTTCACAATTCCTGACATCTTAGGTCAGTTAGGATCACCACTTTATTTTAAGAATGTGAAATGTCAGAATAATAGTTGAGTGATTTATTTCAGCTTTTATTTATTTCATCACATTCCCAGTGGGTCAGAAGTTTACATACACTCAGTTAGTATTTGGTGGCATTGCCTTTAAATTGTTTAACTTGGGTCAAACGTTTTGGGTAGCCTTTCCACAAGCTTCCCCCAATAAGTTGGGTGATTTTTGGCCCATTCCTCCTGACAGAGCTGGTGTAACTGAGTCAGGTTTGTAGGCCTCCTTGCTTGCACACGCTTTTTCAGTTCTGCCCACAAGTTTTCTATAGGATTGAGGTCAGGGCTTTGTGATGGCCACTCCAATACCTTGACTTTGTTGTCCTTAAGCCATTTTGCCACAACTTTGGAACTATGCTTGGGATCATTGTCCATTTGGAAGACCCATTTGCAACCAAGCTTTAACTTCCTGACTGATGTCTTGAGATGTTGCTTCAATATATCCACATAATTTTCTATCCTCATGATGCCATCTATTTTGTGAAGTGCACCAGTCCCTCTTGCAGCAAAGCACCCCCACAACATGATTCTGCCACCCCCGTGCTTCACGGTTGGGATGGTGTTCTTCGGCTTGCAAGCCTCCTCCTTTTTCCTCCAAACATAACGATGGTTATTATGGCCAAACAGTTCTATTTTTGTTTCATCAGACCAGAGGACATTTCTCCAAAAAGTACAATCTTTGTCCCCATGTGCAGTTGCAAACCGTAGTCTGGCTTTTTTTGGGCAGTTTTGGAGCAGTGGCTTCTTCCATGCTGAGTGGCCTTTCAGGTTATGTCGATATAGGACTCGTTTTACTGTGGATATAGATACTTTTGTACCTGTTTCATCCAGCATCTTCACAAGGTCCTTTGCTGTTGTTCTGGGACTGATTTGCACTTTTCACATTCATCTCTAGAAGACAGAGCGGTATGACGGCTGCGTGGTCCAATGATGTTTATACTTGCGTACTATTGTTTGTACAGATGAACGTGGTACCTTCAGGCGTTTGTAAATTTCTCCCAAGGATGAACCAGACTTGTGGAGCTATACAATTTTATATCTGAGGTCTTGGCCATCATGTCACGCAAAGAGGCACTGAGTTTGAAGGTAGGCCTTGAAATACATCCACAGGTACACCTCCAATTGACTCAATTGCTGTCAATTAGCCTATCAGAAGCTTCTAAAGCCATGACATAATTTTCTGGAATTTCCCAAGCTATTTAAAGGCACAGTCAACTTAGTGTATGTAAACTTCTGACCCACTGGAATTGTGATACAGTGAATTATAAGTGACATTTGTCTGTAAACAATTGTTGGAAAAATTACTTGTGTCATGCACAAAGTAGATGTCCTAACCGACTTAACAAGAAATTTGTGGAGTGGTTGAAAAACGAGTTTTAATGACTCCAACCTAAGTGTATGTAAACTTCCGACTTCAACTGTAGATGACCTGGAGCCAGTGGGTTTGGCGACGAATATGAAGTGAGGACCAGCCAACGAGAGCATACAGGTCGCAGTGATGGGTAGTATATGGGGCTTTGGTGACAAAACGGATGGCACTGTGATAGACTGCATCCAGTTTGTTGAATAGAGTGTTGTAGGCTATTTTGTAAATGACATCGCCGAAGTCCAGGATCGGTAGGATAGTCAGTTTTACGAGGGTATGTTTGGCAGCATGGGTGATGGATGCTTTGTTGTGAAATAGGAAGCCGATTCTAGATTTAATTTTGGATTGGGGATGCTTAATGTGAGTCTGGAAGGAGAGTTTACAGCCTAACCAGACATCTAGGTATTTGTAGTTGTCCACATATTCTAAGTCAGAACCGTCCAGAGTAGTGATGCTAGACGGGCGATGAGTGAGTGTTCTTGCAGAAATAAGGCCTATGCTCAAAAAAGTGAACATTTCCACTACAGAGGCATTTGGTATGTTATGAATAGCCATATTTCCAAACGGGGAGGTGCACTTTTTCCACTAGCCTCCTGAAAGGTCTGTGCACGGCCCTGCCCGAGACTTTGCCCATTATTACTGGTTTGGCGTCGATGACAGGCTGTCAGCAGCTTTGAGTGCCATCCATGTCCCCTTACCCCTCTCATGCTGGAGGTGCCCTTGTTGTTCAGGGCCACTGCCAGGGTGACACTGGAGAGAGAGGGGGGGGAGCTGGCACCGGTTACGATCTGGCCAAACAAAAGTTTCCCTGTGTGCCACAATATCAAACCCCACTTCATTGCATCCTGCTGCTGGGTTAGGGTGTGATGTCAAGCCCTCGGCTGAACGCAATCCCACACTTGTCTGAAGTTATCAAAAGGAGAAAGGACAATGGAGATGGGAGAGAGAAGGGGGAGGGAATGAAGGCATACGGAGAGCGGAGCAGAAGATGAGTTTCCGTTATAACAGATGGACAAACTAAGTTGTATTGAAGATTGCTCTGTTGATTCGTATGAAAGGAGCACACTGACCGTTCGTTTGCTGTAGCTTTTCCTGTTCTCTGTAACAAAGGCTTTCTGAACTGCCAAGACCACCGCCACACTTCCTTCCTCCCCGAGGTGGTAAGAGTCGGCAAACAACACATCTACCATGCTGACCCTCAACACAGGGACCCCACAGGGGGTGCATTCCCCCTGTACTCCCCGTTCAAAGATTATTTTTAAAAAAATTACATTTTAGTCATTTTCCAGAGCGACTTACATGAGCAATTAGGGTTAAGTGCCTTGATCAAGGACACGTCAACAGATTTTTCACCTAGTTGGCTCTGGGATTTGAGCCAGTGACTTTCGCTTACTGGCCCAAAGCTCTTAACTGCTAGGCTACCTGCTGCATGACAGTGCGTGGCCACTCCAACATCATCGTTAAGTTTGCCGACGATACAACGGTAGTAGGCCTGATCACCAACGACGATGAGATAGAGAGGAGGTCAGAGACCTCTCCCACAACGTCAACAAGACAAAGGAGCTGATCGTGGACTACAGGAAACGAAGGGTCGAGCACGCCCCCATCACATCGACGGGGCTGTAGTAGAACGGGTCGAGAGCTTCAAGTTCCTCTGTGTCTACATCACTAAGGACCTATCATGGTCCAAACACACCAACACAGTCGTGAAGAGGGTGTGACAACGCCTCTTCCCCCTCAGGAGGCTGAAAGGATTTGGCACGGGTCCCTCAGATCCTCAAAACGTTCTACAGCTGCACCATTGAGAGAGTATCTTTACTGGCTGCATCACCGCTTGGCATGGCAACTGCTTGGTATCCGACAGCAAGGTGCAACAGAGGGTAGTGCATACGGCCCAGTACATCCCTGGGGCAAAGCTCCCTGCCATCCAAGACCTCTATACCAGGCGGTGTCAGAGGAAGGCCCTAAAAATGGTCAAAGACTCCAGCCACCTAAGTAATAGACTGTTCCCTCTGCTACCACACGGCAAACAGTATCACAGCGCCAAGTCTGGGATCAAAAGTCTGGGACCAGCTTCTACCCCCAATCCATTAGACTGCTGAACAGTTCATCAAATGGCCACTCGGACTATTTGCATTGACACTTTTTTTTTTTTGTTGCTCTGACATTCTTGTACTGGCTCTATGCACACTACCTAGACTCTACCCACACACTACCTAGACTCTACCCACACACTACCTAGACTCTACCCACACACTACCTAGACTCTACCCACACACTACCTAGACTCTACCCACACACTACCTAGACTCTACCCACACACTACCTAGACTCTACCCACACACTACCTAGACTCTACCCACACACTCACACACTACCTAGACTCTACCCGCACACTACCTAGACTCTACCCACACACTACCTAGACTCTACCCACACACTACCTAGACTCTACCCACACACTACCTAGACTCTACCCACACACTACCTAGACTCTACCCACACACTACCTAGACTCTACCCGCACACTACCTAGACTCTACCCACACACTCACACACTACCTAGACTCTACCCGCACACTACCTAGACTCTACCCGCACACTACCTAGACTCTACCCGCACACTACCTAGACTCTACCCACACACTACCTAGACTCTACCCACACACTACCTAGACTCTACCCACACACTACCTAGACTCTACCCACACACTACCTAGACTCTACCCACACACTCACATACTATACTGACACTCTAACACACACATACGCTCACACACACACAGACAGACACACTTTCACACTCCTCACGTACGCTGCTGCTACTCTTATTTATTATCTATCCTGATTGCCTAGTCATTTTTACCCCCTACCTACATGTTACCTCAACTACCTCAACTACCTGTTACCTCAGTACATTGACTCAGTACTGGTACACCTTGTATATAGCCTCGTTATTTTGTGTTACTATTTCCTTGATTTTTTGAAACTTTTTTTTTTTACTCTGTATTGTTGGGAAAGGGTTCGTAAGTAAGCATTTCACAGTAAAGTCTACACCTGTTGTATTTGGCGCATGTAACAAAATTAGATTTGATTTATTTGAGGTGAACACTGAGTGCCTCTCCGGGGGCTGAGAGGACTTGGAGTTTTCTGCAAAACAAACATCCAAAAAATAGAAGGGACATGTTATGCTCTGATACAGGAGAGGCAATGGTCAAACGGGTGTTTTTAATGGTGCCTGTGTATCAGTTTAATGTCCCGTGGTCATCCTGTGTGGTTAATAACCTTCGTTAAAGTGATTTGTGCCACCAGACACACCAATAGGATTCTACACACAGCCAGCCCACACTGATAAATGAGCCTACTTTCTCTGGGCCAATGCTATAGCTTTCTCTGACATCCCCGTTCTGGTAAGCGTCAGTAGACTTTAGTTTACCCCATAGATCTGATTCCTTTTATGGCATTCCGTGTGTGTGTGTGTGTGTGTGTGTGTGTGTGTGTGTGTGTGTATCGGGGGACATAAGACAGTGGTCGTCCTCAGTGGTCATCTGGAGCCAAGCTACATTGTGCCACTGCCTCTCACTGTACTGTGAATGAAATCTCAGGCTGCAGTGCAGTCCTACTGGGAAGCCAATTGGCTGGAGAGAGGACATGAGAGAGTGAGGTACGGGTCAGGTAGTATTCCTCCCTATGACAGGGACACACCACTACAGAGCAGCGGGGTGAAAGACAGAACTGGAACCATGTGGAAGCAGGTAAAATAGGCCAACTTGATTGAAACCTTAAAGATGCACTGTGCAGAAATCGCTCTGCCATTTCCTGGTTGCTAAAATTCTAATAGTTCACCTATTTCAGTTTTTGACAAAACAAGCAAGTACAGTTTAGAGAATCATTGGACCATCTCGACCACTGTAAAATATATTTTCAATAACCAAAAATATAGTGTTTTCAGAACGGGAAGCATAGAAGTAACACACACACACACACACACACACACACACACACACACACACACACACACACACACACACACACACACACACACACACACACAGTAGAACAGATCAACCGCTCCTTAGACTGGCTTTCAATGAGAATGACAGATCTATAACTCACATTTCTGTTAATTTGATCAGGTTGCCCAAAAAGTTGCATATTGCAGCTTTAACCTTTTTATTTAACCATTTAGAAACCTCTATTTTGATGGCGCTCGCACTAAATTGTAGCAATCGAGGGAAAGAACGAGCGAGAGGCTTGGATATTATATGCAGTATTATGTACAGTGTATCTTCAGAGTGTTGTGCAGCTACAAAGCTAACCATTCATCTGTTATGATGGTAGAGTCCGGTGCACGTACTAGCTTTAGCTGGGATTAGATTGAGATTTAAAGAGATCAAGATTTAGAGCTCTCATTTAGATTGAGAGGGAGAGGCTTTACTGAGCACAACTGAAATAAATAAAGTTGAAATAAACCATTTAACAAAAGCCAGCGTGTGGGATGGAAGGCTAATTACTAGCTGTATGATGGACGGCCTACATACCATACAAAGGGCTACTTAAAATGTCTGTCTATGCCACCGCACACGTACCCACAAACGTATACACGTACATACACACACATATACATGTACACACAGACAGATGCATGGACAGACACACACCCCTCTGTCCTCCCTCTCTGTCTGTCTGTCCTCCCTCCGTTTTGTCCTCCACATGTCCGTCTGTCCTCTGCCTTGCATTTCAAACAAATTTCATCTGGACACCTTTTAAATTGACCTGAACTTTGACTGAACACACTCCCCCTCATCAAATAGAGGTTTCAAAGCAATCCATCTTTCGCAGGGCGGGGCTCTCGCAAACATGTCAGCGGTCTCGTGTCAGTAGATATGGAGACAAATGCCTCTACTTAGGATAGGGTGAGACGTCAGAGAGAGCGGAGGCTGCTTCCCAAATCGCACCCTATTCCCTATTTAGTGCACTCATTTTAACCAGGGTCCATATGGGTCCTGGTCAAAAGTAGTGCACTGTATAGGGAATAAGGTGCAGTTTGGGACATAACCAGAGAGAGGCGCTGTTCAAAGCCAACGTATTCAGCCTTTGATATATCAGTGACTTGGGAGGGTGTGTCTCAATGTCTGAGGTGAGAAATGCATAGGAGAAACACCAATAACGTTAGTTAAACAGGTGCCATAAAACAAGTGGTGCCAACAGCTAAATGGGCAGCAATTTAATTTATTCTGGGCCCATATTCAGAGTTTATGGACAGGGGGGACCTGATCCTAAATCAGCATTCCTACTCTGAGAAGCTTTGTAAATACGGGCCTTTGTTCTTTTTTGTATGGTTTCATCAGGAGAAAACAGTGAGAATGCACAAAGATCAAGCCTTTATCAGAGGCATTTACACACTGTTGTCTAGTCAATCTTATCAGAGGCTAATAGCCATTAAGCTAATGGAGAGACAACTTCTGAAGCCCACTCTTGACTGATTGGATCGGACTATAGGCTTTGGATAGAGGCAATTTTAATTAAACACGGTAATGACTAAATTATCAAGGCCTGAGCATATTTAGAAGAAGGTCCTTGAAAGAGAGTAGAGAGAGAGTTCCCTAAGTTTTGACCTATCAAGTACGGACAGGAGTAGAGAAAGGGGTGTCAAAAAGAGGTTGACTTGACGCAGCGAGGAGGGGGGGGGGACTTTAGTGTGTTTGTTTGTGTGGGGGGACAGATGGACAGACGTCCGTCTCTCCCTCTCGCTTTCTCTTTGTAGAAAGAGTCTTTGTTTGGCCGTGTGACTCCTGTCATGGTGAATAGTGTGTTTGTGTAACCCAGTGTGTTTGTGTAACCCAGTGTGTTTGTGTAACCCAGTGTGTTTGTGTAACCCGGCGACTGCTGGTCGTCACTCATGCATGTCATCTGGATACCGCCGACGTTATGACGAGGTCAGATGGAGGGTCACATGGCACCAGTAGGAACTTGAAGCAGAGAGCAGTCTGCAGCATGGGCTATGCCCCAAATGATACCCCATTCCCTATGTAGTGCACTGCTTTTGACCAGGGCCCATAGAGTCAAAAGTAGTGCACTATATAGGGAATAGGGTGCCATTAGAGACACAGAAATGCACTAGAGCACTTATGACCTTCCAGCCTCTCACACTGTGATAGTGGTCTGCTTTCTGATCGGGAGATACAGACAGTACTGGGTGAGGAGAAAAGAGTTTCCAGCCAAGTTTGACTGACAGGCGTAGGCCTATTATAGGAACACTCTGTTTGGTTTTGCTGACGCTCCTGACAGTGAATCAGACAATGTCTTTGTGGTACAAACTCTGGCTGGTTTTGTTGAAGGGAAATGTTGTGTGTTTGCTGTTGAGATCAGAGAGGCAGTGCATTAACAGCTTTGTGTGTGTGCGCGCATCAAAAACAGCCCTTGGCTGCTGACGGTGTCCTGACAGGCCTCATTACAGATCCTCTGACGGAACACAGCACCTCGATACAGAGCCTCTGACAGAACACAGCACCTCGATACAGAGCCTCTGACGGAACACAGCACCTCGATACAGAGCCTCTGACAGAACACAGCACCTCGATACAGAGCCTCTGACGGAACACAGCACCTTGATACAGAGCCTCTGATGGAACACAGCACCTCGATACAGAGCCTCTGACAGAACACAGCACCTCGATACAGAGCCTCTGACGGAACACAGCACCTCGATACAGAGCCTCTGACGGAACACTGCACCTCGATACAGAGCCTCTGACAGAACACAACACCTCGATACAGAGCCTCTGATGGAACACAGCACCTCGATACAGAGCCTCTGACAGAACACAGCACCTCGATACAGAGCCTCTGACGGAACACTGCACCTCGATACAGAGCCTCTGACAGAACACAGCACCTCGATACAGAGCCTCTGACGGAACACTGCACTTCAATCGCCCTGCTAAATGCAGCCTACACACACACACACACACACACACACACACACACACACACACACACACACACACACATTTCACACCCACTGGAAACTTAAATTGAGTCTGAAATGGGAGCAGATTAAGCAAATGTAGATTAAATGCTGTACTAATCCAGACTGGAGTCTCCTCACATACCCCATCAGGCGTTCTAGGGCAGCAGATAGCCTAGTGGTTAGAGCATTGGGCCAGTAACTGAAAGGTTACTTGTCGGCTCAGGAGTTGGAACAAGTCTCTGTCGATGTGCCCTTGAGCAAGGCACTTAATTGCCCCAATTGCTCTTGTAAGTCTGCTAAATGACAAAAAAAAAACAACAAATTTTAGGTAAATATCTCCTCCATCACAGCCCTCTGAGAAGAAATGTCTGCTTTCTCTTAAACACCATGCAGGCTGATCGAAATAACCCACTGGCATTACTGCTGAGCTCTACCCTCGAAATAACCCACTGGCATTACTGCTGAGCTCTACCCTCGAAATAACCCACTGGCATTACTGCTGAGCTCTACCCTCTAAATAACCCACTGGCATTACTGCTGAGCTCTACCCTCGAAATAACCCACTGGCATTACTGCTGAGCTCTACCCTCGAAATAACCCACTGGCATTACTGCTGAGCTCTACCCTCGAAATAACCCACTGGCATTACTGCTGAGCTCTACCCTCTAAATAACCCACTGGCATTACTGCTGAGCTCTACCCTCGAAATAACCCACTGGCATTACTGCTGAGCTCTACCCTCGAAATAACCCACTGGCATTACTGCTGAGCTCTACCCTCGAAATAACCCACTGGCATTACTGCTGAGCTCTACCCTCGAAATAACCCACTGGCATTACTGCTGAGCTCTACCCTCGAAATAACCCACTGGCATTACTGCTGAGCTCTACCCTCTAAATAACCCACTGGCATTACTGCTGAGCTCTACCCTCGAAATAACCCACTGGCATTACTGCTGAGCTCTACCCTCGAAATAACCCACTGGCATTACTGCTGAGCTCTACCCTCGAAATAACCCACTGGCATTACTGCTGAGCTCTACCCTCGAAATAACCCACTGGCATTACTGCTGAGCTCTACCCTCGAAATAACCCACTGGCATTACTGCTGAGCTCTACCCTCGAAATAACCCACTGGCATTACTGCTGAGCTCTACCCTCTAAATAACCCACTGGCATTACTGCTGAGCTCTACCCTCTAAATAACCCACTGGCATTACTGCTGAGCTCTACCCTCGAAATAACCCACTGGCATTACTGCTGAGCTCTACCCTCGAAATAACCCACTGGCATTACTGCTGAGCTCTACCCTCGAAATAACCCACTGGCATTACTGCTGAGCTCTACCCTCGAAATAACCCACTGGCATTACTGCTGAGCTCTACCCTCGAAATAACCCACTGGCATTACTGCTGAGCTCTACCCTCGAAATAACCCACTGGCATTACTGCTGAGCTCTACCCTCTAAATAACCCACTGGCATTACTGCTGAGCTCTACCCTCTAAATAACCCACTGGCATTACTGCTGAGCTCTACCCTCTCCTTGTTAGGGTTTTCTGTGGTTGTCCGCTCCACCTGTGTCTTTATCCAGGTACTTCCACAGCATTCTCAAAACTAGCTAGATAGAGAGCTAACATTTACGGGGTCCTATACCCCCAAACAACCCCAAAATACCAAACTACCAGAAACAACCCCAAATACCAGAAAATACCCAAAACATCTACCCCAAGAAACTACCATGGAACTACCTCCAAATAAAACTGCATTAATGTTCCTCAGTCCTCAAACCAGGCCTTTTGTTACCACGCTCTTAAACGACACCACAAAACTCAATATCGCTGGCTATTTCCGACCCTCTGACTGGCGTGACATTGCTGCCATGCATGGCTTCCAATGGCTTCCAATCAAACCAATACTATTCCATCCATACTTGGTGTCAGTCAGAGCAATCAGACACAGATTTATCACAGTGTTTCAACCACAGTGGTGCATCAAATATCAGATTACGAAATAAATGAGCATTGATTTGTTTCTGTATGTTAGTCGATGGCTGGGACAGCTGGTTCTGTATGTTAGTCGGTGGCTGGGACAGCTGGTTCTGTATGTTAGTCGATGGCTGGGACAGCTGGTTCTGTATGTTAGTCGGTGGCTGGGACAGCTGGTTCTGTATGTTAGTCGGTGGCTGGGACAGCTGGTTCTGTATGTTAGTCGGTGGCTGGGACAGCTGGTTCTGTATGTTAGTCGGTGGCTGGGACAGCTGGTTCTGTATGTTAGTCGGTGGCTGGGACAGCTGGTGATCCTGAAGACTCTATCTATAATATCATTCCCAATAGCCATTTGTCAATGGGCTTTTTCATGACTGATTTGGTTGGCTCCCAAGTGGCAAAGCGGTCTAAGGCACTGCTTCTCAGTGCTTGAGGTGTCACTACAGATACCCTGGTTCGATTCCAGGCTGTATCACAACCGGCCATGATTGGGAATTGCATAGGGCGGCACATAATTGGCTCAGCGTCGTCTGAGGTTTGGCCAGTGTAGGTCGTCATTGTAAATAAGAATTTGTTCTTAACTGACTTGCCTAGTTAAATAAAAAAAATCCATGTTTAAAAATAAAGTTAGGAGCAGGCAAAACCCCAGTGCTTTTCTCTATTGTGTAATGCCTTTAGGACCTGGAACTGGCACTGGTTGTTCACAAGCAATAATGTTGCATGACCTCAGTGAAATATTGCATTTTGCTGTTGAATTTGATGGGGATATGTGAGCACGTCACCATCTTAGGTGAGTGGCACTGCCATCCCCTGGACAGCGCTTTCATTTCGGTTCAGCCTGTATCGCTAATACTCGGGCCTCTATCCACCTAGACAGCAGTACAACCTTTTCTAAGATCATTTTCTTTGATACAGTTTGATATGTCCTCTGAGACATATTCCTATCTAGAGCATTGCGCGTATTTGCCTGTGCTGCGTCCCAAATAGAACCCTGTTCGCTATTGAGTGCTCTACTTTTGACAATGGTCCATAGGGTTCTGGTGGAAAGTAGTGCACTACATAGGGCTCTGGTGGAAAGTAGTGCACTACATAGGATACTACCTCTATAAAGATAAATAGTGTCACTGCAGCCGCTTCACACATCACTGTGTGTACTGGACCAGAGGGCTTTTTTCCTTCCTTAAAACCAGGAAGTGAGCTCTCAGCTGTCACTCCACATCAGCTCCTACAGGAACAGAAATTGACAGGAACAAGGACAGCAGCAGCTCCTGTACAGGGATCTGATGGATGGAATCTGTTGGGAGGGTGCTGTGTTGCCAAGTGTGCCCCTGTCAAGTGTGCCCCTGTCACTTGGCTGCGTGCCAAATAGCACCCTATTCCTTACATAGTGCACAACCATTGACCAGGGCTTGTCAAAAGTAGTACACTATGTAGGGATTAGGGTCCCATTTGGGATGCTACCATACCTGACGGCCCTCTCCCTGTGTCACTGGCTGAGGGGGAAATCGATGGAGGCCCTGCCTGACTGCCCTCTCTTTCCCTGTGTCACTGGCTGAGGGGGGAATCGATGGAGGCCCTGCCTGACTGCCCTCTCTTTCCCTTGGTCACTGGCTGAGGGGGAAATCGATGGAGGCCCTGCCTGGCCTGACTGCCCTCTCTCTCCCTGTGTCCGGTGTTTCGTGCTGAGCCTGACACTTTAGGAGGAGATCATAGGAGCTGTCCAGGGTGGGGGCCACTGCCACCCTTCACATTCTACACACGCCTGGGAAAGTCTGGGGGTGGGGTAGGAGGGTGGGGTTAGGGGGCGTTTGAAACCTGCTACGCCCCTAGAGAATTATCAGCTTGTGTTTACATGTGAGTTGGAAGGGGGTGAAAATCCAGCGCGATGACCACAGACTGATTCAACAGCCAGAGATGCTAATTTTGTTCCACTCTGTTTCATCCCCCACCTCTCCTCCACCCTCCATCCCCCACTTCTCCTCCCTCTCTTATCCTCTGGTCCTCTCACAGCCATAACCAGAGGACCACGTCGTTCCGGCACCCCGTGACGGGACAGGTGTCTCGGGAGAACGTGGATTTTATCCTCCAAGAACAGTGAGTGACTCATCTCCTCTTATCTGTCCTTTATGCGATGACAACTTTTGGTTCTCAGAATGTCGCTGGTATGCTAATTGGTAATGGTCAGAAACAGACCTGTGGCCTGTCAAGGCATCTATTTGGGACTACGAGTGTGTAAATCTCAAACACCGTGCCGAGCTTAAGTATCTATATTAATTTGTTTTCATACAGTGTCTCAGACAGATATCAATCTTCAACGTTAATCCAACTATCTATATTATTTGAGACCGTAGATAGGAGCCTTAGAAATTGTGGCGATGGCCAGATATGTCGAGGTGTGTGAAACAGTCAGCTTTGGAGTAATGGAATAGCGGTTAAAGCCAGTACTGTTGTGGAAGCTGAAATGTGGGAACGTTGGCTAGATCAGTAGATGTTATTTGGAGTATAAGGGAAAAGGGGATACCTAATCAGTTGTACAACTGAATGCATCTTCTGCATTTAACCCAACCCCGCTGAATCAGAGAGGTGCAGGGGGGCGGCCGTAATCGACATCCACGTCTTCGGCGCCCAGGGAACAGTGGGTTAACTGCTTTGCTCAGGGGCAGAACAGTTAAGGGCAATGCCAATGTTGTTGAGATTATGGTACAGAGTGGTATGTTAACCCAAATAGGATGTTATTTGTCTCTCTATGGATCATCAAGGTGGGAGGCTGCACCCCCATCGTTAGCAATGTTCCCTCTCAAATATCCAGAATCCTCTACCAGGCCATCCTAACCCTGACTATTTGATCCAAAATGATGGCAGTGTCAGTACAACTAGGATTTACCACCTAACCTGCTCTACACAGTGACCTCACAGTCAGACTGTGAAATGTCACCTCTATTCTTCTCTTGCTCTCATTTCTCGCTTCTCTCTCTTTTTGCCTTATTCATTCATTTCTTTTCGTGGTTCTGCCCTCAGCATTTGTGTCCAAGGATATTCTGGAAAAATGGCCAAAGTTCTCAGAACAAGTGCAACCTTGTAGCTTGTAGAACCTTGTAGTTGGTAGTACCTTGTCAGAAGTCTTTTGTGTCACTTCCTGTGCCCTAACCTTACATGGGGGACCAGAAATGAGTGAATTTAGACTACCTTTAGAACAGAGTGCCAGTTTCCCACCCCTGTGTCAGGGTCCAACGCTTTCGCACAAGATCTGCATTAGCATCGAATAGCCCTCGTGATATGCAACTTTTCATGGAAGTTAGGAACAAATATACACAAGCAGTTAGAAAAGCTAAGGCTAGCTTTTTCAAACAGGAATTTGCATCCTGTAGTACTAACTCAAAAAGTTCTGGGACACTGTAAAGTCCATGGAGAATAAGAGCACCTCCTCCCAGCTGCCCACTGCTCTGAGACTAGGAAACACTGTTACCACCGATAAATCCACTATAATTGAGAACTTCAATAAGCATTTCTCTACGGCTGGCCATGCTTTCCACCTGGCTACCCCTACCCCTGTCAACTTCCCGGCACCCTCCACTGCATCCCGCCAAAGCCCCCACCATTTCTCCTTCACCCAAATCCAGATAGCCGATGTTCTGAAAGAGCTACAAAATCTGGACCTACACAAATCAGCCGGGCTAGACAATCTGGACCCTCTCTTTCTAAAATGATCTGCCGAAATTGTTGCAACCCCTATTACTAGCCTGTTCAACCTCTCTTTCATATCGTCTGAGATTCCCAAAGATTGGAAAGCTGCCGCGGTCATGCCCCTCTTCAAAGGGGGTAACACTCTAGACCCAAACTGCTACAGACCTATATCTATCCTACCCTGTCTTTCTAAGGTCTTTGAAAGCCAAGTTAACAAACAGATTACCGACCATTTCGAATCCCACCGTACCTTCTCCGCTATGCAATCTGGTTTCTGAGCTGGTCATGGGTGCACCTCAGCCACGCTCAAGGTCCTAAACGACATCATAACCGCCATCGATAAGAGACATTACTGTGCAGCCGTATTCATCGACCTGGCCAAGGCTTTCGACTCTGTCAATCACCACATTCTTATCGGCAGACTCAACAGCCTTGGTTTCTCAAATGATTGCCACGCCTGGTTTACCAACTACTTCTCTGATAGAGTTCAGTGTGTCAAATTGGAGAGCCTGTTGTCCGGACCTCTGGCAGTCTCTATGGGGGTGCCACAGGGTTCAATTCTTGGGCCGACTTTCTTCTCTGTATACATCAATGATATTGCTCTTGCTGCTGGTGATTCTCTGATCCACCTCTACGCAGACGACACCATTCTGTACACATCTGGCCCCTCTTTGGACACTGTGTTAACTAACCTCCAGACGAGCTTCAACACCATACAACTCTCCTTCCGTGGCCTCCAACTGCTTTTAAACGCAAGTAAAACTAAATGCATGCTATTCAATCGATCACTGCCCGCACCTGTTAACCCGTCCAGCATCACTACTCTGGACAGCTCTGACTTAGAATACGTGGACAACTACAAATACCTGGGTCTCTGGTTAGACTGTAAACTCTCCTTCCAGACTCACATTAAGCATCTCCAATCCAAAATTAAATCTAGAATCGGCTTCCTATATCACAACAAAGCATCCTTCACTCATGCTGCCAAACATACCCTCGTAAAACTGACCATCCTACCGATCCTCGACTTCGGTGATGTCATCTATAAAATAGCCTCCAACACTCTACTCAACAAACTGGATGCAGTCTATCACAGTGCCATCCGTTTTGTCACCAAAGCCCCATACACTACCCACCATTGCGACCTATACGCTCTCGTTGGTTGGCCCTCACTTCATACTCGTCGCCAAACCCACTGGCTCCAGGTCATCTACAAGTCTCTGCTAGGTATAGCCCCGCCTTATCTCAGCTCACTGGTCACCATAGCAGCACCCACTCGTAGCACGCGCTCCAGCAGGTATATCTCACTGGTCACCACCAAAGCCAATTCCTCCTTTGGTCGTCTTTCCTTCCAGTTCCCTGCTGCCAATGACTGGAACGAACTGCAAAAATCTCTGAAGCTGGAGACCCATATCTCCCTCGCTAGCTTTAAGCACCAGCTGTCAGAGCAGCTCACAGATCACTGCACTTGTACATAGATGGGCTGTTTACAGATGGGCTATCTACCTACCTCATCCCCATACTGTATTTATTTATCTTACTCCTTTGCACCCCAGTATCTCTACTTGCACATTCATCTTCTGCACATCTACCATTCCAGTGTTTAATTGCTATATTGTAATTACTTTGCCACCATGGCCTATTTATTGCCTTAACTTACCTCATTTGCACTCACTGTATATAGACTTTTTGTTTTATTTTGTTCTACTGTATTATTGACTGTATGTTTGTTTATTCCATGTGTAACTCTGTGTTGTTTGTGTCGAACTGCTTTGCTTTATCTTGGCCAGGTCGCAGTTGTAAATGAGAACTTGTTCTCAACTAGCCTACCTGGTTAAATAAAGGTGAAAAAAAGACAGATGACAGATATTAAAGGTTGAGCTCAAAGGGTCATTCCACCTCACCACAAAACTACTGTGACAAGTATGAGTTCATACAGAACTTTCTTATCTATTAAATATCTCATTGCATGTGCACTTCCTTCCAAAAACAAAAAGCTAAATGGCCGTGGAGCTGACAACAGCAGCATACAGTTTTAAAAGAGATACCAGAGACTCACCAACTTAGCGCTCAGCTCTCAATCTCTCTCTTTCTCTCTGATACGCTCTCGATCCCCCTCTCGTTCTCTTCCTGTGTCTGGCAGAGAACAGGAGGGCACATTTCCCTGCCATGTTCTGTTGGATCCGTCTCATTAACAGCTTTGTGGGCGTGGAGGGCTATATGAGCCACGCAGATAATGTGTCACCGCCGCTCAGCCTGCTCAACCTGCACACGCTCTACTACCGCATACAGAGGAACAGGCCAGAGAGGGGGTGTGTGGTATGCCTAACGTGGAGTTTCTTTTAAATAACATCTCTCAAACAGCTGGTGCAGCAAGTTGTTTTGACCACAATAATGATGTAACGTCTCAATGCAGCTGTAGCCTTCAAAATGTTTTGGGGATTTTGTATTTTTCACTTTATTTTACCAGGTAAGTTGACTGGGAACACATTCTCATTTACAGCAACAACCTGGGGAATATTTACAGGGGAGATGAATGAGCCAACTAGAAGCTGGGGATGATTAGGTGGTCATTATGGTCGGGTTGGGAATTTAGCCAGGACACCATGGTTAACACTCCTAGTCTTACTATAAGTGCCATGGGATCTTTAGTGACCACAGAGAGTCAGGACACCCATTTAACATCCCATCTGAAAGACAGCACCCTACACAGGGAAATGTCCCCAGTCACTGCCTTGGGGCATTGGGATATTGTTTTAGACCAAAGGAAAGAGTGTCTCCTACTGGCCCTCAAACACCACTTCCAGCAGCACCACTTAGCTTCAGAGCCAAGCCAGCAGTGGGATGCAGTGTGGTATGCTGCTGGCTAGTATTGGAAACTGTGCTTTGGTGCCTCAGAAGGCAATTGGGGATACAATGTAACCTAACAGTACTGTGGTTTGGTGTTGCTCCAAGTTATTGTTATTCAGAGCCATTTACAATCAGTGCAGTCAACTAAAGGAGGTAAAACACCCACATAGATCACACGTGTTGCTCTGTGAACAGGCAATATCTATACTAGGACTAGTCATGTTGAAATGTGTTGTCATGACGACCTATAAGATGATGGCACAGACCCACAACATTCTAGGTTTATTTAAATATGAGGAGACTCCTGATGAACTGTAAATTACATCATTACATAAGACAAATTCAAATCTGGACCTTGAAGCCAGTTCCACTGCTGATTTTCATTGTTCCCCTCTAATCAGGGACTGATCTAGACCTGGGACACCTGGTGGGTGCTATTAATTAGGGGCGGCAGGTAGGGGCGGCAGGTAGCCTAGTGGTTAGAGCGTTGGACCTGTAGACAAAATGTTTCCAGATCGAATACCCGAACTGACAAGGTAAAAATCTGTCGTTCTGCCTCTGAACAAGGCAGTTAACCCACTGTTCCTAGGCCGTCATTGTAAATAAGAATGTGTTCTTAGCTGACTTGCCAAGTTAAATATTCAATAAAATGAACAGGTAGAACAGCAAACCAGTAAGTGATCTGGACCTCCAGGCTCTGATTGGGATACTCCTGGCATATTCAATAGGTCACATATCCTAGTTCCACCACAGCTTTTGATAAAAGCATCATCACCTAGCAGATAACCATTAAAGCCGAGTTGAAACCTCATCTAAAGACTTTATTATTGTACTGGGGAGACTGGCGCCTACGGGGGGAGACTGGCGCCTACGGGAGCCCCCTGGGGAGACTGGCGCCTACGGGGGGCTCCTGGGGAGACTGGCGCCTACTGGGGGCCCCTGGGGAGACTGGCGCCTACGGGGGGCCCCTGGGGAGACTGGCGCCTACGGGAGCCCCCTGGGGAGACTGGCGCCTACTGGAGCCCCCTGGGGAGACTGGGGCCTACTGGCCTGCATGGCTTGGCCTCTCAGTGACAGGAGTGCCTATAGTGTCCGGGCTCTACACCTCATCGAGGCTGCACCTTACCGCCTCTTATTTTTATAGCAGGCTGGAATTACGTCTAGTGTCGCTGTCTGGTCTGTCTGTCTAGTCTGTGTTTGTCTGTCTGCAACTTCTCTTATTTTCTCTCTGCTGTTTTTCTCTTTCTTCTCTTGCAATCTGTCCTGTCTGTCCTGTCTGTCCTGTCTGTCCTGTCTGTCCTGTCTGTCCGTCTGTCCGTCTGTCCGTCTGTCCGTCTGTCCGTCTTGCAATCTGTCCTGTCTGTCTGTCTGTCTGTCTGTCTGTCTGTCTGTCTGTCTGTCTGTCTCTGTCTGTCCCCCTCATTGGGTGGGGAGCGTCTGTAAAGCATACAGTGAGAGATGTGAACAGGTATAGAAAACACACACAGTTGACAAAGCTACAAAACAGCAAAATTAGATAATCTGTAAATAACTAGGGACTCAAGTGATTGAGTGGAGCTCTCCTCTCTTTCTTTCCTGGAATAACTCCTCAGAACAACTTGGCAGAACCGTCTTTGTTTCGGCGGCGGTCTCCTCATTGCTGTGGTATCTGGTGAACACAGGCAGAGCGGGGAATGGGGTGGGAGTGCAAAGAGCATGTTTCCACCTCCACGAGGCCCCCTCCTGAGTATTTATACATGCACTTACTCTCTGAAAAGATCAGGAATGGCGTCATGAGTGACATTTATGTTGTGTTATTGTAATATTCTAGAACCAAAGCTGCATTCTGAAGCATTGTCAGTGTTCCTTCTATACCTTTTAATAAACTGCTCTATGTGCAGAATCTAGGCCTAACCTTCTAGACTACTCTATGTACAGTATCTAGGCCTAACCTTCTAGACTACACTATGTACAGTATCTAGGCCTAACCTTCTAGACTACTCTATGTACAGTATCTAGGCCTAACCTTCTAGACTACACTATGTACAGTATCTAGGCCTAACCTTCTAGACTACTCTATGTACAGTATCTAGGCCTAACCTTCTAGACTACACTATGTACAGTATCTAGGCCTAACCTTCTAGACTACTCTATGTACAGTATCTAGGCCTAACCTTCTAGACTACTCTATGTACAGTATCTAGGCCTAACCTTCTAGACTACACTATGTACAGTATCTAGGCCTAACCTTCTAGACTACTCTATGTACAGTATCTAGGCCTAACCTTCTAGACTACACTATGTACAGTATCTAGGCCTAACCTTCTAGACTACTCTATGTACAGTATCTAGGCCTAACCTTCTAGACTACACTATGTACAGTATCTAGGCCTAACCTTCTAGACTACACTATGTACAGTATCTAGGCCTAACCTTCTAGACTACTCTATGTACAGTATCTAGGCCTAACCTTCTAGACTACTCTATGTACAGTATCTAGGCCTAACCTTCTAGACTACTCTATGTACAGTATCTAGGCCTAAGGTCATGTCCCCAAACACACCAGAAAAGGGAAGAAAATGGCTACTGTTTGGAGGCACTACACTACACGACTCTACACTACACTATACACCAAACTACACTACACACCACACTACTCTACACGACACGACTACACTACAGTACACTACACTACATTACACTACACACCACACTACACTACACCATATACTACACTACACTACACCAGTATACAATTACACTACACCACACTACACCACACACCACACTAAACTACACTATTATACACTACACCATACAACAATTGCTACATTCTCCAAAAATGTTAGCCAGGAGATTCTGGGTGATGCTGAATAAAAAACTAACGAATTCCCCAAAAAGTTTTGGAGGAAATGAAGACATCTTAGGGAAGTTGAACTTGTGGGGTGGAACTAAGTTTCTTATTTAAAATAAGCTAGAACTTGTGGGGTGGAACTAAGTTTCTTATTTAAAATAAGCTAGAACTTGTGGGGTGGAACTAAGTAGAAAAGTGAACTATCCCTTTTAAGGCCTTTTATTCCAGAGTGGCAACTCTCAGGAGACCCAGAGCGATAATAATGTCCAATGTGCTGAAAAGCCTGACTTCTGGCTGTCACAGCCTTAATTGCCTGGCAGTGTGCCCTTCACAAGTGCCAGTCCTTGAGTGTTTTCTTCCTCTCTCACAATGACGGAGTAATTGTCCGAGTCGGAGATGGAGAGGCGAGATCTGCATAGCCAGAGTTCTGTACAGCGAAGCGCTGAGGAATTATGCGTGTCTGCAGATGTAAAGTTTTCACTGTTTGTTCCTAGTGCTTATAAAAAAACAAAGGTTATGTGGATCTCCTTGTACATTCATAGGTTTAGTTTCAGTGCTTCATGAATTTCTGTTATGCATCGGAAAATGTAGTCGTATTCTCATTCTATTAGATTTCAGTTTTCCCCCATTTCAGTCTATTTATATTGTTTGAGCCTCTAGTTTTCATGTTTGTTCTCTAGTTTAGTAGCTTCAAAGGTTTCACTTCTAGTTAATCTAAGGCTAAGCTATAATAGTAGTAACCACTAGGCTACCTGCCGCCCCTTAGGGATGGTGCCAGGTTTCCTCCAGACGTGACACTTGGTATTGAGGCCAAAGAGTTCAATCTTGGTTTCATCAGACCAGAGAATCTTGTTTCTCATGGTCTGAAAGTCCTTTAGGTGCCTTTTGGCAAAATCCAAGCGGGCTGTCGTGCCTTTTACTGAGGAGTAGCTTCCATCTTGCCACTCTACCATAAAGGCCTGATTGGTGGAGTGCTGCAGAGATGGTTGTCCTTCTGGAAGGTTCTCCCAAGTCCACAGAGGGACTCTGGAGCTTTGTCAGAGTGACCATCGGGTTCTTGGTCACCTCCCAGACCAAGGCCCTTCTACCCCGATTGCTCAGTTTGGCCGGGCGGCCAGCTCTAGGAAGAGTCTTGGTGGTTCCAAACTTCTTCCATTTAAGAATGATGGAGGCCACTGTGTTCTTGGGTACCTTCAAAGCTGCAGACATTTTTCGGTGCCATTCCCCAGATCTGTGCCTCGAAACAATCCTGTCTCGGAGCTCTACGGACAATTCCTTCAACCTTATGGCTTAGTTTTTGCTCTGACGTGGACTGTCAGCAGTGGGATCTTTTATATAGACAGGTGAGTGCCTTTCCAAATCATGTCCAATCAATAGAATTTACCACACGTGGACTCCAAGTTGTAGAAACTGGAGGTCGACCGATTAATCGGACTGGCCGATTTAATTGGGGCCGATTTCAAGTTTTCATAACAATCGGAAATCGGTATTTTTGGACGCCGACTCAGCAGATTTAAAAAAAATAATAATAATTTTACACACCTTTATTTAACTAGGCAAGTCAGTTAAGAACACATTCTTATTTTCAATGACGGCCTAGGAACGGTGGGTTAACTGCCTTGTTCAGGGGCAGAACGACAGAATTTTACCTTGTCAGCTCGGGGATTCAATCTTGCAACCTTACGGTAAACTAGTCCAACGCTCTAACCACCTGCTTTACATTGCACTCCATGAGGAGCCTGCCTGTTACGCGAATGCAGTAAGAAGCCAAGGTAAGTTGCTAGCTAGCATTAAACTTATCTTATAAAAAACAATCAATCAATCAATCAATCATAATCACTAGTTAACTACACATGGTTGATGATATTACTAGTTTATCTAGCCTGTCCTGCGTTGCATATAATCGCTTAGGGACACGTTTCTCCAACGTGTACCTAACCATAAACATCAATGCCTTTCTTAAAATCAATACGCAAGTATATGTTTTTAAATCTGCATATTTAGTTAATATTGCCTGCTAACATGAATTTCTTTTAACTAGGGAAAATGTGTCACTTCTCTTGCAACAGAGTCAGGGTATATGCAACAGTTTGGGTCGTCTGGCTCGTTGCGAACTAATTTGCCAGAATTTTACGTAATTATGACATAACATTGAAGGTTGTGCAATGTAACAGGAATATTTACACTTAGGGATGCCACCCATTACATAAAATACGGAACGGTTCCGTATTTCACTGAAAGAATAAACGTTTCGTTTTCGAGATGATAGTTTCCGGATTCGACCATATTAATGACCTAAGGCTTGTATTTCTGTGTGTTTATTATATTATAATTAAGTCTATGATTTGATAGAGCAGTCTGACTGAGCGGTGGTAGGCACCAGTAGGCTTGTAAGCATTCATTCAAACAGCACTTTCGTGCGTTTTGCCAGCAGCTCTTCGCTGTGCTTCAAGCATTGCGCTGTTTATGACTTCAAGCCTATCAACTCCCAAGATTAGGCAGGTGTAACCGATGTGAAATGGCTAGCTAGTTAGCGGGGTGCGTGCTAATAGCGTTTCAAACGTCACTCGCTCTGGGACTTGGAATAGTTGTTCCCCTTGCTCTGCATGGGTAACGCTGCTTCGAGGGTGGCTGTTGTCGATGTGTTCCTGGTTCGAGCCCAGGTAGGAGCGAGGAGAGGGACGGAAGCTATACTGTTACACTGACAATACTAAAGTGCCTATAAGAACATCCAATAGTCAAAGGTATATGAAATACAAATCTTATAGAGAGAAATAGTCCTAGAATTCCTAGAATAACTACAACCTAAAACGTCTTACCTGGGAATATTGAAGACTCATGTTAAAAGGAACCACCAGCTTTCATATGTTCTCATGTTCTGAGCAAGGAACTTAAACGTTAGCTTTCTTACATGGCACATATTTTACTTTTACTTTCTTCTCTAACACTTTGTTTTTGCATTATTTAAACCAAATTGAACATGTTTCATTATTTATTTGAGGCTAAATTGATTTTATTGATGTATTATATTAAGTTTAAAAAAAAGTGTTCATTCAGTATTGTTGTAATTGTCATTATTACAAATAAACAAAAAAAAAAATCGCCCGATTTTAATCAGTACCGGCTTTTTTTTGGTCCGCCAATAATCGGTATCGGCGTTGAAAAATCATAATCGGTCGATCTCTAGTAGAAACGTCTCAAGGATGATCAATGGAAACAGGACGCACCTGGGCTCAATTTCGAGTCTCATAGCAAAGGGTCTGAATACTTATGTAACTAATGTATTTTTGTTTTTTATTTTTGATACATTTGCAAAAAAAATCTAAAAGCTGTTTTCACATTGTCATTTTGGGTTATTGTGTGTAGATTGATGAGGGGAAAAAAACACTTATAAAAATAAATGTATGTACAGTGCCTTCAGAAAGTATTCACACCCCTTGACTTTTCCACATTTTGTTGTATTACAGCCTACATTTTAAATAGATTAAATTGAGATGTTGCATCACTGGCCTACACACAATACCCTACAATGTCGAAGTCAAATCATGTTTTTAGAATTTTTTACAAATTTAATTGCAAATAAAAAGCTGAATTGTCTTGAGTCAAGTATTCAACCCTGTTATGGCAAGCCTAAATAAGTTCAGTAGTAAAGATTTGCTTAACAAGTCAATTAATAAGTTTCATGGACTCTGTGTGCAATAAGAGTGTTTATCATGATTTTTTGAATGACTACCTACCTTATCCCTCTACCCGACACATACAATTATCTGTATGGTCCCTCAGTCGAGCAGTGAATTTCAAACACAGATTCAACCACAAAGACTAGGGAGGTTTTCCAATGCCTCGCAAAGAAGGTCACCTATTGGTAGACATTGAATATCCATTTGAGCATGGTGAAGTTATTAATTGCACTTTTGATGGTGTATCAATAAACCCAGTCACTACAAAGATACAGGCGTCCTTCCTAACTCAGTTACCGGAGAGGAAGTAAACCTCTCAGGGATTTCACAATGAGGTGACTTTTTTACAGAGTTTTTAATTGCTGTGATAAGAGAAAACGGAGGATGGATCAACAACATTGTAGTTACTCTACATTACTAACCTAATTGACAGAGTGAAAAGAAGGAAGCCTGTACAGAATAAAAATATTCCAAAACATGCATCCTGTTTGCAACAAGGTACTAAAGCAATACTGAAAAAAAATACATTAACAAAGTGTTATGTTTGGGGCCAATCCAATAAAACACATCACTGAGTACCACTCTTCATATTTTCAAGGATAGTAGTGGTTGCATTATGTTATGGGTATGCTTGTAATCATTAAGGACTGAGAAGTTTTTCAGGATAAAAAATTAACTGAATAGAGCTAAGCACAGGCAAAATCCTAGAGGAAAACCTGGTTCAGTCTGCTTTCCAACATACACTGGAAGATGAATTCACTTTTCAGCAGGACGATAACCTAAAACACAAGACCAAATCTACAATGGAGTTGCTTACAAAGAAGTCAGTGAATGTTCAAGTTACAGTTTTGACTTAAATGTGCTTGAAAATCTATGGCAAGACCTGAAAATCGTTGTCTGGCAATGATCAACATCCAATTTGGCAGAGCTTGAAGAATAATGGGCAAATGTTGCACAATCTAGGTGTGGAAAGCTCTTCGAGACTCACAGCTGTAATCGCTGCCAAAGGTAATTCTAAGGTATTGACTCAAGGGGTTGAGCACTTATCTAATCAAGATATGTTAGTGTTTTATTTGTTATATTATTTGTATGCACATCTCATTTTTCTTTCACTTTGTCATTACAGAGTATTTTGTGTAGATCGTTGACAAAAAATGACAATTAAATCCATTTTAATCCCGCTTTGTAACACAACAAAAAGTCAAGGGCTGTGAATACTTTCAGAAGGCACTGTATATATCTATGTATGTATGCCCCAATCCTTGCACTCAAGTATTATGAAACCAATATGGAACATATAACACCATAGCAATAATGATACAAGGCATGCCTGTATGTGTTATGATATTGAATGCAAGGATTGTGCCATACACATGCTTGTTATGGGTCATATTATCCACTGCTAACCTGGGCCTGTATTCACAAAGGGTCTCAGAGTACGTGTGATGATCCCAGAGCATTAATACGTCCCTGAGGCTTGAAAAAGAGAAGTTCCTTTGGAAGTCCAGACAAAGGGGCTGATCTCCAAACAACAGCAGTCTGTCCTTGCCCTCCAGGGTGTGGTCTACAGAGCCGTGTGTAGAGTTGCATCCTCTCAATGACGCTCTGTGTACACATACGGTCATGTCTGCTCTGTGTGACCCTGTGCTGCTTTCTGTCTCTTTCTCACCAGGCCAGGTGGCCGTATGTCCAACCCCCAGCAGGCCGACTTGCGGCTTTCCAGCACCATCAGCGAGGCTTCGACTGTGGACACCGCTTCGGGGTCAAAGGTCAGTCCCAAAACATTAGCCATTTATTTTCTCCCAGCCCTCTGCAATTTGACACGTTGTGAATTGCATTATCTTTTTGAACAACATTTGACATCTTATCCAGAGCTATTAAGGTTGGCCCAACATTCTTAACCATAAAGCTACCTGCCCTCATATCTGTTTCAGTTTCTGTGCTGGGTGAAAACTACATTGAACAAAAATAAAGTAAAGTGTTGGTCCCATGTTTCATGAGCTAAAATAAAAGATCCCAGAAATGTTCCATACGCACAAAAAGCTAATTTCTCTGAAATGTTGTGCACAAATTTGTTTACATCCCTGTCAGTGAGAATTTCTCCTTTGCTAAAATAATCCAGCCACCTGACAGGTGTGGCATATCAAGAAGCTGATTAAATAGCATGATCATTACACAGGTACACCTTGTGCTGGTGACAATAAAAGGCCACTCTAAAATGTGCAGTTGTCACACAACACAATGCTACTGATGTCTCAAGTTTTGAGGGAGCGTGCAATTGGCATGCTGACTGCAGGAATGTCCACCAGATCTGTTGTCAGAGAATGTAATGATAATTTCTCTTCTGTAAGAGAAGACACACACACTCCAATGTCGTTTTATAGAATTTGGCAGTTCGTCCAACCGGCCAGCCCAGGACTCCACATTTGGCTTCTTAACCTGCGGGATCATCTGAGACCAGCCACCCAGACAGCTAATGAAACTGTGGATTGGCACAACCTAATTTCTGCACAAACTGTCAGAAACCGTCTCAGGGAAACTCATCTGCGTGCTCGTCATCCTCACCAGGGTCTTGACTTGACTGCAGTTCGGTGTCGTAACCGACTTCAGTGGGCAAATTCTCACCTTCTATGGCCACTGGCACGCTGGAGAAGTGTGCTCTTCACAGATACATCCTGGTTTCAACTGTACTGGGCAGATGGCAGACAGCGTGTATGGTGTCGTGTGGGTGAGCGGTTTGCTGATGTCAGTGTTGTGAATAGAGTGCCCCATGGTGGCGGTGGGGTTATGGTATGGGCAGGCATAAGCTACCAACAACGAACACAATTGCATTTTATCAATGGCAATTTGAATGCACAGAGATACCGTGACGAGATCCTGAGGATCAATGTGCCATTCAGCCGCCTCATCACCTCATGTTTTAGCGTGATAATTCACAGCCCCATGTCGCAAGGATCTGTACATAATTCCTGGAAGGTGAAAATGTCCCAGTTCTTCCATAGCCTGCATACTCACCAGGATCAACGTGTACGGCAGTGTTTTCCAGTTCCCATCCATCAACTTTGCACAGCAATGGAGTTGGACAACATTGCACAGGCCACAATCAACATCCCGATCAACTCTATGTGAAGGAGATGTGTCGCGCTGCACGAGGCAAATGGTGGTCAAACCGGATACTGACTGGTTTTCTGATCCACGGCCCTAACTTCTTTTTTTTTTTAAGGTATCTGTGACCAAAAGATGCATATCTGTATTCCCGGTCGTGAAATCCATAGATTGGGGCCTAATGAATTTATTTATATTGACTGATTTTCTTATATGAACTGTAACTCAGTAAAATCATTTTTTTTAAATCATGATACGTTTATATTTTTGTTCAGTGTAAATGGAATTTACCCCTCAAGTTACAAACCTGTTAGAAAAGTGTTTAGTACAGTGTACAGGTGGGGTAGAAAACCTGAAGCAGGCTTCTATACAGTACCAGTCAAAAGTTTGGACACACCTACTCATTCAAGGATTTTTCTTTATTTTCACTGTTTTCTAAGTTGTAGAGTAATAGTGAAGACATCAAAACTATGAAATAACACATGTGGAATCATTTAGTCACCAAAAAAGTGTTAAAGAAATCAAAATATATTTTATATTTGAGATTCTTCAAAGTAGCCACCCGTTGCCTTGATGAAAGCTTTGCACACTTGTCATTCTCTCAACCAGCTTCATGAGGTAGTCACCTGGAATGCATTTCAATTAACAGGTGTGCCTTGTTAAAAGTTTGAGCCAATCAGTTGTGTTGTGACAAGGTAGGGGTAGTATACAGAAGATAGCCCTATTTGGTAAAAGACCAAGTCCATATTATGGAAAGAACAGCTCATTAAGTAAGTAAGCCCTTGGTTAAGGGCTTACTTACAAGCCCTTAACCAACAACGCTTTTAGAAGTTTTAAGAAAAAGTGTTAAGTAAAAAATTGAAAATAAAAGTAACAAATAATTCAACAGCAGCAGTAAAATAACAATAGCGAGGCTATATACAGGGGGTACCGGTACAGACTCAATGTGCGGGGGAACTGGTTAGTCGAGGTAATCGAGGTAATATGTACATGTAGGTAGAGTTAAAGTGACTATGCATAGATAATAAAGAGAAATGACAGTCCATTATTACTTTAAGACATGAAGGTCAGTCAATACGGAAAATGTATCAAACTTTGAACGTTTCTTCAAGTGCAGTCGCAACAACCATCAAGCACTATGATGAAACTGGTTCTCATGAGGACCGCTACAGGAAAGGAATACCCAGAGTTATCTCTGTTGCAGAGGATAAGTTCATTAGAGTTACCAGCCTCAGAAATTGCAGCCCAAATAAATGCTTCACAGAGTTCAAGTAACAGACACATCTCAACATCAACTGTTCAGAGACTGCGTGAATCAGACCTTCATGGTCGAATTGCTGCAAAGAAACCACTACTAAAGGACACCAATAAGAAGAAGAGACTTGCTTGGGCCAAGAAACACAAGCAATGGACATTAGACCGGTAGAAATCTGTCCTTTTGGTCTGATGAGTCCAAATTGGAGATATTTGGTTTAAAACGCCGTGTCTTTGTGAGACGCAGAGTAGGTGAACAGATGATTCCCGCATGTGTGGCACTACTTTTGAGCAGCTCTGATCAAAAGAGAGGGAAAAGTAATTTTCACTGACTGACATTAGGTGATGATGAATGGCTAGGGTGGGCTGATCTCTCACACCCACCACGCCCCCATTAAAAGCTACCAGACAGTGGTGAGGACAGGGGGTGGGAGTGGAGAGCAGGGGGGGCTTCTGTCTGCCTGTAGGGGGCTTATTTAATTAAAGCTGCAGACTCTGGAGGGGGAAAGTCAGATGTGTGGATCTAACATAGTTACACTTGGACTGCACATGTCTAATGGAATGGTGCACCAGCTGAGTGTGACAGGCAAGGTGTGTGTATGTGTGCATGGTGTGTGCGTGTGCTTGCGTCCGTATCTCAACATAACAAGCTCAGGGTCTTCTCTCCAGGCTCTACTGTGACAACGACAGAACACCCCCCCTACTCTAAGTGGCTGCTCTGACTTCTCCATATCCCTTTAAGGCTACTGCTCAAAGCCAGGTGATAGTGAACAGGCTACTGCTCAAAGCCAGGTGATAGTGAACAGGCTACTGCTCAAAGCCAGGTGATAGTGAACAGGCTACTGCTCAAAGCCAGGTGATGGTGAACAGGCTACTGCTCAAAGCCAGGTGCTAGTGAACAGGCTATTGTTTAAAGCCAGGTGCTAGTGAACAGGCTATTGTTTAAAGCCAGGTGCTAGTGAACAGGCTACTACTCAAAGCCAGGTGATGGTGAACAGGCTACTGCTCAAAGCCAGGTGATGGTGAACAGGCTACTGCTCAAAGCCAGGTGATGGTGAACAGGCTACTGCTCAAAGCCAGGTGCTAGTGAACAGGCTATTGTTTAAAGCCAGGTGCTAGTGAACAGGCTATTGTTTAAAGCCAGGTGCTAGTGAACAGGCTATTGTTTAAAGCCAGGTGCTAGTGAACAGGCTACTGCTCAAAGCCAGGTGCTAGTGAACAGGCTATTGTTTAAAGCCAGGTGATAGTGAACAGGCTACTGCTCAAAGCCAGGTGCTAGTGAACAGGCTACTGCTCAAAGCCAGGTGCTAGTGAACAGGCTATTGTTTAAAGCCAGGTGCTAGTGAACAGGCTACTGCTCAAAGCCAGGTGATAGTGAACAAGCTACTGCTCAAAGCCAGGTGATAGTGAACAGGCTACTGCTCAAAGCCAGGTGATAGTGAACAGGCTACTGCTCAAAGCCAGGTGATAGTGAACAGGCTACTGCTCAAAGCCAGGTGATAGTGAACAGGCTACTGCTCAAAGCCAGGTGATAGTGAACAGGCTACTGCTCAAAGCCAGGTGATAGTGAACAGGCTATTGTTTAAAGCCAGGTGCTAGAGAACAGGCTATTGTTTAAAGCCAGGTGATAGTGAACAAGCTACTGCTCAAAGCCAGGTGATAGTGAACAGGCTACTGCTCAAAGCCATGTGCTAGTGAACAGGCTACTGCTCAAAGCCAGGTGATAGTGAACAGGCTACTGCTCAAAGCCAGGTGCTAGTGAACAGGCTATTGTTTAAAGCCAGGTGCTAGTGAACATGCTATTGTTTAAAGCCAGGTGCTAGTGAACAGGCTACTGCTCAAAGCCAGGTGATAGTGAACAGGCTACTGCTCAAAGCCAGGTGATGGTGAACAGGCTACTGCTCAAAGCCAGGTGATAGTGAACAGGCTACTGCTCAAAGCCAGGTGCTAGTGAACAGGCTATTGTTTAAACTCAGGTGCTAGTGAACAGGCTATTGTTTAAAGCCAGGTGCTAGTGAACAGGCTACTGCTCAAAGCCAGGTGATAGTGAACAGGCTACTGCTCAAAGCCAGGTGATAGTGAACAGGCTACTGCTCAAAGCCAGGTGCTAGAGAACAGGCTATTGTTTAAAGCCAGGTTCTAGTTAACAGGCTACTGCTCAAAGCCAGGTGATAGTGAACAGGCTACTGCTTAAAGCCAGGTGATAGTGAACAGGCTACTGCTCAAAGCCAGGTGCTAGAGAACAGGCTATTGTTTAAAGCCAGGTTCTAGTTAACAGGCTATTGTTTAAAGCCAGGTGCCTTTGAAACGGCAGTATCATCAGCATGATATGAGCTCTCTTCCATTCCTCACTCTCTCTTTCCTTCTCTCCATATCTCCCTCTCTTTAGCAGAGAACAGGAGAGCACACACACTCTCACACACACTCTCACACACACTCTCACACACACACTCTCACACACACACTCTCACTCACTCACTCACTCACTCACTCACTCACTCACTCACTCTCACACAGACATGCACAGCTCCAAAGAGGTAAATCACGTCCGCCCCATCAACAGGTTGCTCGACAATGATTGAAGGTGACACCGTCGGAGGACAGGGAATCCATCTCACTGTAACTGATCAGTAACCATGGGACACCACAGCATTTCACCACTGTAAACCCAGGGTTGTGTCCTAAATGGCACCCTATTCCCTTTATAGGGCACTACTTTTGACCACAGCCCATTGTGTAGGGAATAGGGTGCCATTTGGGGACGCAGCGCAGGTGATCCTACCCATTCCCTCCCTCCCCTCCCTGCGCCCAAAAGGGATCAAACAGCAAACCTTTGCTTTACTGACAAACATCAGCACTAAACATCTGTGTCAGTTTACTGATGCATGAGTCATGCTATTCCTGTGTGAGGAATAGCATGTCAAACTCTACAAAGTGTTGTCACCACATAGTAAATAGCAGACAAATGCTGAAACAGGATGATAGAATCAAGAGCTTGTAGACTGTATAGCATGTAGCTTGTGTACTGTATAGCATGTAGCTTGTGTACTGTATAGCATGTAGCTTGTGTACTGTATAGCATGTAGCTTGTGTACTGTATAGCATGTAGCTTGTGTACTGTATAGCATGTAGCTTGTGTACTGTATAGCTTGTGTAGTGTATAGCATGCAGCTTGTTTACTGTATAGCATGTAGCCTGGGTACTGTAGAGCATGTAGCTTGTGTACTGTGTAGCATGTAGCCTGGGTACTGTAGAGCATGTAGCCTGGGTACTGTAGAGCATGTAGCCTGGGTACTGTAGAGCATGTAGCTTGGGTACTCTATAGCATGTAGCTTGTGTACTGTATAGCATGTAGCCTGGGTACTGTAGAGCATGTAGCCTGGGTACTGTAGAGCATGTAGCCTGGGTACTGTAGAGCATGTAGCCTGGGTACTGTAGAGCATGTAGCCTGGGTACTGTAGAGCATGTAGCTTGGGTACTGTAGAGCATGTAGCCTGGGTACTGTAGAGCATGTAGCCTGGGTACTGTAGAGCATGTAGCCTGGGTACTGTAGAGCATGTAGCCTGGGTACTGTAGAGCATGTAGCTTGGGTACTGTAGAGCATGTAGCCTGGGTACTGTATAGCCTTTCACTGACAAAAGTAGAATCTTACATCACAGACCCTGTTGTATTGAGTGATGTTAGTGCCAACAAATTCAAATAACATTTTTGATGACACTAATAGCAATCCATATTTTACTAGTCCTGAAAATTAACTACAACAAACCACGTAGACAAGGGATTCTGTTGTGACAGCGCTCCTGCCATGTAGTGTCTACCTAACATGCTTGGTCAGCCACGGTTATTTACATTTTATAATTAGCCACTGTTTTCCTTCCCACCAGCTGTAGAGCTGTAGTGCCAGCGTCCCTGAGCTACTGACAACGCCACTAAAGCACATGTAGCCGCCACACCCCGCCAGTTAAACCAAACCCCTTTGCTGTAACACCCCACTGCGGTTTGGAACAG
Organism: Salmo trutta; assembly: GCF_901001165.1. Lineage (NCBI taxonomy): Eukaryota > Metazoa > Chordata > Actinopteri > Salmoniformes > Salmonidae > Salmo > Salmo trutta. The sequence goes on from NC_042960.1 coordinate 62,025,647, forward strand.
AGATGATGAGAGTGATGGGGTGTGTGTGTGTGTGTGTGTGTGTGTGTGTGTGTGTGAGTGTGTGAGAGAGGCAGTGTTGGGATTAGTTACTTTAAGGTAGGCAACAACACCTCCACTATGCTGACTCAACAAGGGTACGTACTCAGCCCCCTCCTGTACTCCCTGTTCACCCATGACTGCGTGGCCACGCACGCCTCCCAACACAATCATCAAGTTTGCAGACGACACAACAGTTTTAGGCCTGATTACCAACAACGACGAGACAGCCTACAGGGAGGAGTTGAGGGCCCTGGCGGAGTGGTGCCAGGAAAATAACCTCTCCCTCAACGTGGACTTCAGGAGACAGAGGGAGCACGCCCCCATCCACATTGACGGGGCTGCAGTGACGGAGAAAAACTTCAAGTTCCTCAGCGTACACATCACTGACAATCTGAAATGGTCCATCCACACAGACAGTGTGGTGAAGAAGGCGCAACAGTGCTGTATAGCCGCCTGGTACGGCAACTGCACCATCTGCAACCGCAGGGCTCTCCAGAGGTTGATGCGGTCTTCCCAAAGCATCACCGGTGGCACACTGCCTGCCCTACAGAACATCTACAGCACCCAGTGTCACAGGAAGGCCAAGAAGATCCTCAGGGACCTCTTGACAAGATCCTCCCGTGTAGTTCTGGGCTGATTCCTCACCGTTCTCATGATCATTGCAACTCAACGAGGTGAGATCTTGCATGGAGCCCCAGGCCGAGGGATATTGACAGTTCTTTTGTGTTTCTTCCATTTGCGAATAATCGCACCAACTGTTGTCACTTTCTCACCAAGCTGCTTGGCAATGGTCTTGTAGCCCATTCCAGCCTTGTGTAGGTCTACAATCTTGTCCCTGACATCCTTGGAGAGCTCTTTGGTCTTGGCCTTGGTGGAGAGTTTGGAATCTGATTGATTGATTGCTTCTGTGGACAGGTGTCTTTTATACAGGTAACAAACTGAGATTAGGAGCACTCCCTTTAAGAGTGTGCTCCTAATCTCAGCTCGTTACCTGTATAAAAGACACCTGGGAGCCAGAAATCTTTCTGATTGAGAGGGGGTCAAATACTTATTTCCCTCATTAAAATGCAAATCAATTTATAACATTTTTGACATGCGTTTTTCTGGATTTTTTGTTGTTGTTATTCTGTCTCTCACTGTTCAAATAAACCTACCATTAAAATTATAGACTGATAATTTCTTTGTCAGTGGGCAAATGTACAAAATCAGCAGGGGATCAAATACTTTTCCCCCTCACTGTATGTGTGACTTACGGCTGGTGCTTGTGTGTAGGAGAATGTGAGTGTATACAGGCCTGCGTGCAGGTATTGTCTCCATGAATACGTTGGGTCTGTTGGTTGGTAGTGTCTACCGTGCCCAGGCGATGCGGTGTGTGCCTGCGTGCGTGTGATTGGTTCATGGCCCTTACCCCGCAGCTGTGTCTCACTAATGGCTGTTAGATCGATCCTCACCTGTGGACAGGTTCACACACACACCGAGAGGGCCTCCAGTCAGCCATCCTATTGACAGCTACATCTAACATGTTCAGCTGTAACTATGTTCATTATTGCTGTAGACCAGGGATCATCAACTAGATTCAGCCACAGGATAATTTTTTCTTTAGCGGATGGTCGGGGGGCGGGAACATAATTACAAATATATTTTATACCTCAAATTGACCGCAAGAAGCCCAAACATATCTAATATTTGACTAAAACATAATTTCAAAACTTGCTTACATTTGTATTCAATCATGTCTCTATTATGCATGGGAATACTTGGGAACAGATTTCCTAAATTAAAATTTCTTGGAGCTGATTTTCTGGTGTTTTTATGATCTTTTGTGTTCAACAATGACAACAAAGAAGAGGAAAAAACACTTGGGGGCCCAAATAAAATCACCCAAATTCAGACTGTTACACACAGCTAATTATCACTACCCCTATAGACTGTTATAGAGCTAATTATCACTACCACTATAGACTGTTATAGAGCTAATTATCACTACCACTATAGACTGTTATAGAGCTAATTATCACTACCACTATAGACTGTTATAGAGCTAATTATCACTACCACTATAGACTGTTATAGAGCTAATTATCACTACCCCTATAGACTGTTATACAGCTAATTATCACTACCACTATAGACTGTTATAGAGCTAATTATCACTACCACTATAGACTGTTATAGAGCTAATTATCACTACCACTATAGACTGTTATAGAGCTAATTATCACTACCACTATAGACTGTTATAGAGCTAATTATCACTACCACTATAGACTGTTATAGAGCTAATTATCACTACCACTATAGACTGTTATACAGCTAATTATCACTACCACTATAGACTGTTGTACAGCTAATTATCACTACCCCTATAGACTGTTATACAGCTAATTATCACTACCACTATAGACTGTTATAGAGCTAATTATCACTACCACTATAGACTGTTATAGAGCTAATTATCACTACCACTATAGACTGTTATAGAGCTAATTATCACTACCCCTATAGACTGTTATACAGCTAATTATCACTACCCCTATAGACTGTCATACAGCTAATTATCACTACCACTATAGACTGTTATACAGCTAATTATCACTACCACTATAGACTGTTATACACAGCTAATTATCACTACCACTATAGACTGTTATACAGCTAATTATCACTACCCCTATAGACTGTTACACACAGCTAATTATCACTACCACTATAGACTGTTATACAGCTAATTATCACTACCCCTATAGACTGTTATAGAGCTAATTATCACTACCCCTATAGACTGTTATACAGCTAATTATCACTACCACTATAGACTGTTATACAGCTAATTATCACTACCACTATAGACTGTTATACAGCTAATTATCACTACCACTATAGACTGTTATACAGCTAATTATCACTACCACTATAGACTGTTTTACAACTACCCCTATAGACTGTTATACAGCTAATTATCACTACCACTATAGACTGTTATACAGCTAATTATCACTACCACTATAGACTGTTATAGAGCTAATTATCACTACCCCTATAGACTGTTATACAGCTAATTATCACTACCACTATAGACTGTTATACAGCTAATTATCACTACCACTATAGACTGTTATACAGCTAATTATCACTACCACTATAGACTGTTTTACAACTACCCCTATAGACTGTTATACAGCAAATTATCACTACCACTATAGACTGTTATAGAGCTAATTATCACTACCACTATAGACTGTTATACAGCTAATTATCACTACCACTATAGACTGTTATACAGCTAATTATCACTACCACTATAGACTGTTATACAGCTAATTATCCCTACCACTATAGACTGTTTTACAACTACCCCTATAGACTGTTATACAGCTAATTATCACTACCACTATAGATTGTTATACAGCTAATTATCACTACCCCATAGACTGTCATACAGCTAATTATCACTACCACTATAGACTGTTATACAACTACCCCTATAGACAGTTATACAGCTAATTATCACTACCACTATAGACTGTTTTACAGCTAATTATCACTACCACTATAGACTGTTTATACAGCTAATTATCACTACCACTATAGACTGTTATACAACTACCCCTATAGCTAATTATCACTACCTCTATAGACTGTTATACAGCTAATTATCACTACCACTATAGACTGTTATACAGCTAATTATCACTACCACTATAGACTGTTATACACCTACCCCTATAGACTGTTATACAGCTAATTATCACTACCACTATAGACTGTCATACAGCTACCCCTATAGACAGTTATACAGCTAATTATCACTACCACTATAGACTGTTATAGAGCTAATTATCACTACCACTATAGACTTATACAGCTAATTATCACTACCACTATAGACTGTTATACAGCTAATTATCACTACCACTATAGACTGTCATACAGCTACACCTATAGACAGTTATACAGCTAATTATCACTACCACTATAGACTGTTATACAGCTAATTATCAATACGACTATAGACTGTTATACAGCTAATTATCACTACCACTATAGACTGTCATACAGCTAATTATCACTACCACTATAGACTGTTTTACAACTACCCCTATAGACAGTTATACAGCTAATTATCACTACCACTATAGACTGTTATACAGCTAATTATCACTACCACTATAGACTGTTATACAACTACCCCTATAGACAGTTATACAGCTAATTATCACTACCACTATAGACTGTTATACAGCTAATTATCACTACCACTATAGACTGTTATACAACTACCACTATAGACTGTTATACAGCTAATTATCACTACCACTATAGACTGTTATACAACTACCACTATAGACTGTTATACAGCTAATTATCACTACCACTATAGACTGTTTATACAGCTAATTATCACTACCACTATAGACTGTTATACAACTACCACTATAGACTGTGTCCTATAGGGCTCCAGGTCCAATGGGAGGGTGAGATATCCAACCACTATGGATGTGTGTGTCCTATAGGGCTCCAGGTCCAGTGGGAGGGTGAGATAACCAACCACTATGGATGTGTGTCCTATAGGGCTCCAGGTCCAGTGGGAGGGTGAGATAACCAACCACTATGGATGTGTGTGTCCTATAGGGCTCCAGGTCCAGTGGGAGGGTGAGATATCCAACCACTATGGATGTGTGTGTCCTATAGGGCTCCAGGTCCAGTGGGAGGGTGAGATAACCAACCACTATGGATGTGTGTGTCTTATAGGGCTCCAGGTCCAGTGGGAGGGTGAGATATCCAACCACTATGGATGTGTGTGTCCTATAGGGCTCCAGGTCCAGTGGGAGGGTGAGATAACCAACCACTATGGATGTGTGTGTCTTATAGGGCTCCAGGTCCAGTGGGAGGGTGAGATAACTAACCACTATGGATGTGTGTGTCCTATAGGGCTCCAGGTCCAGTGGGAGGGTGCTACATTTTGGGAAGCGAGAGCAGTCCATCAAGAGGAACCCCAACGTCCCAGTGGTGGTGAGAGGATGGCTCTACAAACAGGTGAGAAACACACACATGTACACATACACCCTTGTACACACGTACATACACACACACACACTTATTTGTTGCTGTCTATCATAGGGTCATGGACACATCACATGGGCATGCGTTGGGTTGCTTGACACAAGCAGAATAGAGCTCATTGGTTGATAGGTGTCTGAAGGACAATACTGATTGGTTGGTAGTGGGACGTATAGGATAGAGCTCATTGGTTGATAGGTGTTTGTAGGACAACACTGATTGGCTGATAGTGTGAAATATAAGATAGAGCTCGTTAGTTGATGGGTGTTTGTAAGACAACAGAGATTGGATAAACTGATATCTGGGTGTAGGGCTGCACAATTAATTGAATTCACATTGAAATTGCAATACTGACAATATCCATATCGCAAGAGATTCTCCCTCTCTCCTCTTATGGCTTCTTCCCACACACAGCAAGCTCTGCCCCCTGTCACTCAAGCAGTACAGTTCCTCCTCCTTCTCTGTTAGCCACTAAGGTTATACGTTTGCATGCTGTTCTGTTAGGTAAAACGCAGTCAACAGATTGCTACAAACAAGAACTACTTTCAACTTCGCTTCTTCATATAAATCATTCTATTTCTATGATTCCAGTCACCCAAGTGTTTTGATTAATATCGCAATATTTGGTCATAAAATTGCAATTAAAGATTTTTTTTGCCCATATCGTGCTGGGTGTATGGATCGTATTGTACAAGTCTATTTGTAGACTGTTCTCACTCTGTCTTCCTCCCAAATAGCGCCCTATTCCCTATGTTGTGCACTACTTTTGATTAGAGCTGTTTTGAAGTGGGTTTTCTCTTCCATCTGCTTCCCTCATTCCCCTGGCTGTGAAAGTTTTTAAACATTTTTTTTTTTAAAAAGCAATGACAGACGTAGCAGGCCAATAAACTCTCTTTCTTTTTCAGGACAGCTCTGGGATGAGGCTTTGGAAGAGGAAGTGGTTTGTGTTGGCTGACTACTGCCTGTTCTACTACAAAGGTGAGACGATTGTGTGCGTGCTCTAGGAGGGAATTTGACCTGGTATTTAAGTGTAGACTTGATGACTTTATAGCTCTGTTTCTGTGGCACTGACTTGGCACCAAGGTGTGAGCACAGAATGGGTTGTATGTTCCTGAATTAATCAGGTACATACTAGCCTGTGTGCCAGTCTGCTTGTGATCTATCGCCAACTCCTTGTCACTCATTGTAATACCAAATGAGTGACAAGGAAGTTGGCAATAGAGCAAAAACAGACACCCAGGCTATGTATTTACAGTACCTATTAAAGGGATAGTTAACTCAAAAACGATCTTTAGTCTTTTGTTGAATAGCGCACTGGTAATACATTTCCAGAAAATTGTGCATGCCAGCAGTCCAGTTTTCAAGATGGAGCACTTTCAGTACAGAGCTAAACTGTGCAGATGGAGTACCTTAAATGATATAATGGGCAGAAAACTGCATCGTTCATTGAAGTTGTTATCCAGCAATAATGATAAGCCTCCAGGTATAGACTACCTAGATGGGGAAACTATTGAGAATGGTAGCAGACTGTATTGCCACCCATACTTGCTCAGTCTTTAATTTGAGCTAGGTGGGACGCTAGCGACCCACCTCGACAACATCCGGTGAAATTGCAGAGGGCGAAATTCAAAATACAAAAATCGTAACATTAAACATTCATGAAAATACAAGTGTCTTACATAGTTTAAAAGCTTAACTTCTTGTTAATCCAACCCCTTTGTCAGATTTCAGAAAGGCTTTACGGCGAAAGCATACCATGTGATTATCTCAGGACAGTGCCCCGCATACACCAGCATTTCATTCAGTAATCCACCCGTTCCACTCGTTCAACATGCAGACAAAGGAATCCCAAAAGTTACCAGTAAACTTCGCCCAAACAAGTCAAACAATGTTTCTAATCAATCCTCAGGTACCCTAATATGTAAATAAATGATCAAATTACCGGAGATAAATAACAAATTGCGCGCCCTCATCCACTACTAACTCATTCTTCAAAAAACAAGCCTGAAACCCTTTCTAAAGACTGTTGACATCTAGTGGAAGCCATAGGATCTGCAATCTGGGAGGAATTCCTTTGAATATCCCATAAACAAGCGTTTGAATGGACTTTGACCAAAAAAATAAAAAATATCTGCCATATCAGTTCTGTTATACTCACAGACATTATTTTAACAGTTTTAGAAACGTCAGAGTGTTTTCTATCCAATGCTACCAATATATATATATAAATATATGCATATCCTAGCTTCTGGGCCTGAGTAACAGGCAGTTTACTTTGGGCTCGTCAGTCATCCGAACTTCCAAATACTGCCCCCAAGCCTTAAGAAGTTTTAACCTAAGCCTAAAGGAGTGTGTGTGTACACAGGCGTGGAAGGACGCTTTTTCCCGCCAAATCCATTTGCTCCCTGTTCTTAGCAAACTGGAGAGAATTGTGTTTGAACAAATAAAATGACATTTTTCAGAGAACAAGTTAACTACTTACTTTCACCATGCATATAGGGAAAGGTTCTCAACTTGTACTGCAATGACTCAGATGACTGATGATTGGCTAAAAGAAATAATAAGATAGTTGGAGCGCTATTGTTAGATTTCACTGCAGACTTTGATGTTATTGATCATAATTTGTTATTGAAGAAACTCACTTGCTATGGCTTTACAGTGCATTCGGAAAGTATTCAGACCCCTCAACTTTTTCCTCATTTTGTTACGTTACAGCCTTATTCGAAAATTGATTAACTGAATATTTGTCATCATCAATCTACACACAATACCTCATAATGACAAAGCGAAAACCGGTTTTTAGACATTTTTGCTAAGTTATTAAAATGAAAAACAGAAAAACCTTATTTACATAAGTATTCAGATCCTTTGCTATGAGACTCAGGGGTGTCCTGTTTCCATTGATCATCCTTAAGCTGTTTTTACAACTTGATTGGAGTCCACCTGTGGTAAATTCAATTGATTGGACATGATTTGGAAAGGCACACACCTGTCTATATAAGTCCCACAGTTGACAGTGCATGTCAGAGCTAAAGCCAAGCCATGAGGTTGAAGGAATTGTCCGTAGAGCTCCGAGACAGGATTGTTTCGAGGCCCAGATCTGGGGAAGGGTACCAAAACATGTCTGCGGCATTGAAGGTCCCCAAGAAAAAAAGTCACCTCCATCATTCTTAAATGGAAGAAGTTTGGAACCACAAAGACTCTTCCTAGAGCTGGCCACCCGGCCAAACTGAGCAATCGGGGGTGAAGGGCCTTGGTCAGGGAGGTGACCAAGAACCCGATGGTCACTCTGAAAGAGCCCCAGAGTTCCTCTGTGGAGATGGTTGTCCTTCCGGAAGGTTCTCCCATCTCTGCAGCACTCCACCAATCAGGCCTTTATGGTAGAGTGGCCAGACGGAAGCCACTCCTCAGTAACAGGCACATGATAGCCTACTCAGAGTTTGCCAAAATGCACCTAAAGGACTCCCAGACTGATGAACTGATGGTCTGATGAAACCAAGATTGAACTCTTTAGCCTGAATCCCAAGCGTCACGTCTGGAGAAAACCTGGCACCATCCCTTTGGTGAAGCATGGTGGTGGCAGCATCATGCTGTTTGGATGTTTTTCAGCGGCAGGGACTGGGAGACCAGTCAGGATTGAGGGCAAGATTAACGGAGCAAAGTACATCAAGCGATCCTTGATGAAAACCTGTTTCAGAGTGCTCTGGACCGAAGGTTCACCTTCCAACAGGACAACGACCCTAAGCACACAGCGAAGACAATGCAGGAGTGGCTTCGGGACAGGTCTCTGAATGTCCTTGAGTGGCCCAGCCAGAGCCGGACTTGAACCTGATCGAACGTCTCTGGAGAGACCTGAAAAAAGCTGTGTCGCGACACTCCCCATCCAACCGGACAAATCTTTAGAGGATCTTCAGAGAAGAATGGGAGAAACTCCCCAAATACAAGTGTGCCAAGCTTGTAGCGTCATATCCAAGCAGACTCGAGGCTGTAATCGCTGCTAAAGCAAAGTACTGAATTAAAGGTCTGAATACTTACACTACTGGTCAAAAGTTTTAGAACACCTACTCATTCAAAGGTTTTTCATTATTTTTACTATTATTCTACATTGTAGAATAATAGTGAAGACATAAAAACTGTGTTAAACAAATCTAAATATATTTGAGATTCTTCAAATAGCCACCCTTTGCCTTGATGACAGCGTTGCACACTTTGGGCATTCTCTCAACCAGCTTCACCTGGAATGCTTTTCCAACAGTCTTGAAGGAGTTCCCACATATCCTGAGCACTTGTGGCTGCTTTTCCTTCACTCTGCAGTCCAACTCATCCCAAACCATCTCAATTTGGTTGAGGTCGGGGGATCGTGAAGGCCAGGTCATCTGATGCAGCACGACATCCCTCTAATTCTTGGTAAAATAGCCCTTACACAGCCTGGAGGTGTGTTGCGTCATTGTCCTGTTGAAAAACAAATGATAGTCCCACTAAGCCCAAACCAGATGGTATTGCTTCAGAATGCTGTGGTAGCCATGCTGGTTAAGTGGGCCTTGAATTCTAAATAAATCACAGACAGTGTCACCAGAAAAGCACCATCACACCTACTCCTCCATGCTTTATGGTGGGAAATACACTTTCGGACATCATCCTTTAACCCACACCGCGTCTCACAAAGACAGTGATTGGGACCAAAAATCTCAAATTTGGACAAATTTCTACCGGTCTAATGTCCATTGCTCGGGTTTCTTGGCCCAAGCAAGTCTCTTATTCTTATTGGTGTCCTTTAGTAGTGGTTTCTTTGTAGCAATTCGACTATGGAGGCCTGATTCAAGCAGTGTCCTCCGAACAGTTGATGTTGAGATGTGTCTGTTACTTGAACTCTGAAGCATTTATTTGGGCTGCAAATTCGGAGGCTCCCCCTCTCTCCCCCTCTCTCTCTCTCTCTCCCTTTCCTGTCCCTTTCCTGTCCCTTTCCATATCTCTTTCTCACGTGTGGTGGGTTAAATGTGAGGATGTTGTGTCACTCCCCCAGTGTCCTGCTAGGATGTAATCTATCCTCATTGTCCCAGACAGGTCTGGTCTGCAAAGCCTCTGCAGTGTGTTTGTGTATTTGTGTAAGGGGCAGATAAAAGAGCTGGCCGGAGGCCCCATATGGGGAATGTCTCCTCCAAAGCTCCTTGAATGTATTTTTAACCAATTACTCTTTAATCCAGCAACGCGCGCACGCACCCACCCCCACACACACACCCACCCCCCCACACACACAAATTCTAGTGTACAGCGGTGGAAACACTCCCCATGAGAGTTGTGAGTTACTAAAGATATGACCAGGCTCTGGATTCAGAATGGTCACATAGTGGCATGACAATAACTGATGCCGGACGGGAACCAGCCATGCCAACTGGATGGGCAGAGAGAGATTTAGTGGTATGAACGGGCCATGCCAACTGGATGGGCAGAGAGATATTTAGTGGTATGAACGGGCCATGCCAACTGGATGGGCAGAGAGATATTTAGTGGTATGAACGGGCCATGCCAACTGGATGGGCAGAGAGAGATTTAGTGGTATGAACTGGCCATGCCAACTGGATGGGCAGAGAGAGATTTAGTGGTATGAACGGGCCATGCCAACTGGATGGGCAGAGAGAGATTTAGTGGTATGAACGGGCCATGCCAACTGGATGGGCAGAGAGATATTTAGTGGTATGAACGGGCCATGCCATCTGGATGGGCAGAGAGAGATTTAGTGGTATGAACGGGCCATGCCAACTGGATGGGCAGAGAGAGATTTAGTGGTATGAACGGGCCATGCCAACTGGATGGGCAGAGAGAGATTTAGTGGTATGAACGGGCCATGCCAACTGGATGGGCAGAGAGAGATTTAGTGGTATGAACGGGCCATGCCAACTGGATGGGCAGAGAGAGATTTAGTGGTATGAACGGGCCATGCCAACTGGATGGGCAGAGAGAGATTTAGTGTTTTGGCGGTATGGAGGAGTGCTATGAAAGGGACAGGGGTGATTGACAGGTTTTTCTGCCATGTGGGGGGGGGGGGGGATTATAGTGGTGGAGGAGGGAAATGTTATTAGTGGGCCGTAAGTGACATTTCTCTGCCCTTCATCTCTCTCTCTCTGCATCAGACAGTAGGGAAGAGGCAGTCCTGGGTAGTATTCCTCTGCCCTTCATCTCTCTCTATCTCTCCCTCTCTCTCCCCTAACAGACAGTAGGGAAGAGGCAGTCCTGGGTAGTATTCCTCTGCCCTTCATCTCTCTCTCCCCTAACAGACAGTAGGGAAGAGGCAGTCCTGGGTAGTATTCCTCTGCCCTTCATCTCTCTCTCCCCTAACAGACAGTAGGGAAGAGGCAGTCCTGGGTAGTATTCCTCTGCCCTTCATCTCTCTCTCTCCCCTAACAGACAGTAGGGAAGAGGCAGTCCTGGGTAGTATTCCTCTGCCCTTCATCTCTCTCTCTCCCCTAACAGACAGTAGGGAAGAGGCAGTCCTGGGTAGTATTCCTCTGCCCTTCATCTCTCTCTATCTCTCCCTCTCTCTCTCCCCTAACAGACAGTAGGGAAGAGGCAGTCCTGGGTAGTATTCCTCTGCCCAGCTATGTCATCTCAGCCGTGGAGCCTGAAGACCACATCATCCGCAAGTACGCCTTCAAGGTACGACCCAGAGTTTACCTCAACACTTTTAGGCAATCTTTATATGATTTTTTTCCTTTATATCTAATTAAGTGTTCTATGGCTTTATGTTGTATGTTTCACAGGTTAATATTTATGCCTACTGTTAAAAATACAGCCATTTGTTTTGCATTTACTTAACACTAGCATTTTGTGGACTGACACAAATGGACTGAATATGATCGGTTCTCTGCTTCATATTGACTGCTATTTGACTAACTGCTGGCTTACAGGCAGTGCATCACCGTGAGGTCACTATGCCCACAAGAAGAATTCTCTCAATCAAGGATTGCTAATATCCTGTATCCTGGATAATAATCCAATCAGATATTGGCTATTGATGATTTTCTGTATTGATCACTTTGTAATATGCTTGTCTATTAAATGAAGACACTACATTTCTTGAAAAAATACTCCCACCAAAGAAAGCTATTTTCTCCACAATGCCTTGTCTCCAACCATCGGTTTTCTCTACAGACCTAGAACACGGTGTACATTTTAGGACATCCTACCTGCTATGACAGAGTTATATCGGTGACAGAGGCTGAGCTTCTAGCTGTATATCTGGTTCTAGATTAAGCACATCTTTCTCTAATATTCTCTGCTAGTGGTTTCATTCCCACAGGAAGCCAGTGTGGTTCTGTGACGTTTTCTTTCCACACTACATACAGCCTTGCCTCTTTTGTCATGCTGAGTCAATGAGGGTTTAGGTTTCAGTCTCTTGACTGTATGCCAGTCTCTCCTGCCCCTCTGGCTGTTGGCATTGATTCAATGTTGAGTCAATGTTTCCTCCCAACCCAGACCCCCGCAGGTCAAACCTGTTGAGTCCCCAAGGCAGTGTTCCTCAACTCTACCCCATCACACCTGATTCTATTTTATTCCTAATCATGTAACCCTTCATTATTTGAACGAGGTGTGCTTGTGCTGGGCTGGAACAAAATTGTGCAGTCTTGGTGTTACCCAAGGACAGTCCAGAGTTGAGGAACACTGCTGTCAGTAGGGTTGGAAAATTCTGCTAACTTTCCTGATTTTACTGCTTATTCCCTCCTGATTCTGGGAATCTTCCCACCAGGATTTCGAGAGAACCTGGGAATTTTGGGACCCTAGGAGCACTGCTATCCGGTTGTCCTGTTGTTTTTCATCTGGCGGTGTTGTTGTTTACTGTTTATGGTTGTTGTTTACTGTCTATGGATGTTGTTATACTGTTGATGGTTGTTTGTTGTAGACTGATGGTTGTTGTTTACTGTTAACTCTGGGCTGGCCAGGTTGGAAGTGACCCTGGAATGGCTCGGTAATCTGCTCCAAGCCCTTATCAAAGACAGGTTATATTGAGCTGCTGAACTCATGTATTCTGTCACACTGCTGTGTGTGTGTGTGTGTGTGTGTGTGTGTGTGTGAGGGAGATAGCCGGAGTCCCATAGAGAATGGCTTGCTTGTGTTTTCTACTCTCTGTTCCAAAATTCTGTTGGTGCCATAGAAGAGTTGTGAGAATGTCAGGAGTAGTGCCCCCTCCCCCGGTCAATACCTGTAACCCTAGTTACCCTGCTAGAGACCACCCTAGAGGTAGAACAGGCCTGTGTGTCTGTTCTCTTGTCCGTTTGTTTGTGCTGCAACCATGCAACACTACAGTGAGTTAGTACTACTATTTCATCCCCAAAATATTTCATGGTTAGAACCTCCCTTTCCCACCCCTCCCCTCCACTGTGGAGCCAACCAACCTAGCTAGGAGGCTGGTGACCCCCTGTCCCCTATTCGCTGAATTCTGTTCCCTCTCTTGTTCCTATTGGTGGGCTGCCTCGCTGGGACCCCTGTGAGTGTGCGAGGTCATCCAATGAAACACAAGTGCACCGTCCACTCATAAATAGGTACTGGCCTCTCAACCACTTGTCCTACAGTTACTGCTTTTGCCATGTCATTTGCCAGACAATAGGAAATATATACCACAACAGTGTGTATATGGTTGTTATTGTTTGGAGCATGCTTGTTTGGAGACTGATGTGTCTTGGTCACTCCATTTAGTCTGTTCTCTCCTTCTTATATGATCTCATTGCTCATACCTCGTTATGTGTGTTGGCTAAACCTTCGTCTTTCCTCTGTTTGCTCTCATATCCAACATGCCACTCATGGAGGAGGATTGACTGACAAATTGATAGATTTTTATTTCAGTCGAATAAGCTTTTTGTCCTCAAATGCCTGCTGTTCTGGAATTACATGTTTGTTTTGTCTAGCTGACTCCTATGGCCCTAGTCAATCAATAGTAGTTGTCAAGGCAACACAAACTGAATTGGGACCAGGCAACATTTTTTAAACCCAATATTCACATCCTAAACAGTTCCAATCTTCATTTCCATTATGCAGACGAGTAGAAACTATTCAACATGGTGGATTCCGGAACATATTTTAACGAGTCATGCAGTCATTCTAAGTGTTTATTGGAGGTAAACGTATTTCTATGTGAGAGTTTGCGTTTTTGTTCTCAGTTTAGAGCCCAGGGCTACCTACCATTGGCACCTTGGTCCCTACATAGTCCACTACTTTTGATAGTGCACTACTTTTGACCAGAGCCCTATGTAGGGAATAGGGTCCCATTTGGGACGTGCCCCAGGCTGATCTGGAATATAATGGATTTAAATAGAAGGGACAAAAAAAGGCCAGCTTGTCTGAGAGGCTGGGGAGAGGAAGAAGAGGACTGCTGCTATTGTTAGCCTTCCTGTCTGGGACTACAGGCTATTTTTGAGGAGGAGGAGGGAGAGAGACTTGCCCAGGGTGAGCAGTGGAGGTGTGACGGTCACACAGTGCACTGAATGTCCCACTCAGCATTCTTGTTACAGTGAAGAGGCTGTGGTTAGGGCTGTTATTGGAGACCAGGCTCTGTGTAGTTCCGCGTCTGCACATTCTTATATTGGTCTGAAAAGACAGAGCAGTTATTTGAAAGTTACAGAGTAGCAGATGGTGTGTCAGTGTTTTAAATATTCTTGTGGAGACCAGAAGTCCCCACAAGACTAGTAAACAAACAACAATTTGATCAACTGGGGACATTTTGTTGGTCCCCATGAGGTCAAATGCTATTTCTACGGGGTTTATGGTTGTTAGATTTAGTGTTAGGTTTAGAATTACGTTAAGGGTTAGGGTTAGGAGCTAGTGTTAGTTTTAGGGTTAAAGTAAGACTATGGGTTAGGGTTAGGTTTAGAGAAAATACGATTTTGAATAGGACTGAATTGTGTGTCCCCAGAAGGTTAGCTGTACAAGACAGTGTGTGTGAGGGTGTGGGCAAGCATGTGCTGTACATCCACCTATGAACAACAGGGAAGCTATTGAACTAGTTAAGTAACAGCTAGCAGCTTGTCCAGCTATTGAACTAGTTAAGTAGCAGCTTGTCCAGCTATTGAACTAGTTAAGTAACAGCTAGCAGCTTGTCCAGCTATTGAACTAGTTAAGTAACAGCTAGCAGCTTGTCCAGCTATTGAACTAGTTAACTAACAGCTAGCAGCTTGTCCAGCTATTGAACTAGTTAAGTAACAGCTAGCAGCTTGTCCAGCTATTGAACTAGTTAAGTAACAGCTAGCAGCTTGTCCAGCTATTGAACTAGTTAAGTAACATCTAGCAGCTTGTCCTTAGAACTGAAGAGGCTACTTTAAGCTAGCAATATGCTGATGGTGAGTGAAGGGGGATTAGACAGCTGGTTAACACTGTGTGGCCTGACCAGTAGCTACGTTAGCTCTTCTGCTGTACGGAGTAGGGGCAAGTTGCCTCTAGATGCTGATCTCAGGTCAGTTTTGCATTTCCCCCACAAATGGTTAGGAGAGGGGAAATGTACACTATAGGCTTAACCCAGACTAGGCCGGGCCAAGCCAGGGAGCAGATTTAAGACCTCCCAAGGGGGTAGAGGCAGCCTTCTGGCTTGACCTTCCAGAACCCCTGCTTGGGGCTAAGAGCCTTAGTATTACACTGTCAACTTGCAGGAGTGTGTGTGAATATATGTGTGTATGCTGTTGTAAGTGTTGTCACGCCACTAACAACACCCTCAACTCGAAAAGCCCTGTTTGTATCAAACATCGAGTCAGGCAAAATCCACGTTAATAAGATACTAACACTCAAATGAAGAAATGGCACCCAAATTACATTCCACCTCTGCTTCCTTTTACAGAGACACTTCCAACTTCCTCTCCACAAAGTTAATTAAACAGCATACATTTTTAATGAATGAATCAAAGAGGGAAAGAAATTTGTGTTCAATTACTGTTCATTACAAAGCATTTGTATGGGCTGCCGTCTGGCCATCTTTTTCCTTGCTTTGTCTAGTTCCAAATCACACCAGGGCCCTTATCAAAAGAAGTGCAGTAATTGGGAATAGGGTGCCATTTAAGACCTTGTATAGACCCTCAAACTCAACTCTGGACCTCCAAGACAGTTTCATTGTTCCCCTCTTATCAGAAGCTGACTTAGACCTGGGACACCAGGTGTGTTCAAGGGATTATCAGGTAGAACAGTGAGGGGGGGAGTAGACCAGTCCAGTGTGGATGGAGTAGACCAGTCTAGTGTGGAGGGAGTAGACCAGTCTAGTGTGGGGGGACTAGACCAGTCTAGTGTGGGGGGACTAGACCAGTCTAGTGTGGGGGGACTAGACCAGTCTAGTGTGGGGGGACTAGACCCGTCTAGTGTGGGGGGACTAGACCCGTCTAGTGTGGGGGGACTAGACCCGTCTAGTGTGGGGGGACTAGACCAGTCTAGTGTGGGGGGACTAGACCCGTCTAGTGTGGGGGGACTAGACCAGTCTAGTGTGGGGGGAGTAGACCCATGTAGTGTGGGGGGACTAGACCAGTCTAGTGTGGGGGGACTAGACCAGTCTAGTGTGGGGGGACTAGACCCGTCTAGTGTGGGGGGAGTAGACCCATGTAGTGTGGGGGGACTAGACCAGTCTAGTGTGGGGGGACTAGACCAGTCTAGTGTGGGGGGAGTAGACCAGTCTAGTGTGGGGGGACTAGACCAGTCTAGTGTGGGGGGAGTAGACCCATGTAGTGTGGGGGGACTAGACCAGTCTAGTGTGGGGGGACTAGACCAGTCTAGTGTGGGGGGAGTAGACCCATGTAGTGTGGGGGGACTAGACCAGTCTAGTGTGGGGGGACTAGACCAGTCTAGTGTGGGGGGAGTAGACCCATGTAGTGTGGGGGGACTAGACCAGTCTAGTGTGGGGGGAGTAGACCAGTCTAGTGAGGGGGGAGTAGACCAGTCTAGTGTGGGGGGAGTAGACCAGTCTAGTGTGGGGGGACTAGACCAGTCTAGTGTGGGGGGACTAGACCAGTCTAGTGTGGGGGGACTAGACCCGTCTAGTGTGGGGGGACTAGACCCATGTAGTGTGGGGGGAGTAGACCCATGTAGTGTGGGGGGACTAGACCAGTCTAGTGTGGGGGGACTAGACCAGTCTAGTGTGGGGGGACTAGACCAGTCTAGTGTGGGGGGACAAGACCAGTCTAGTGTGGGGGGACTAGACCAGTCTAGTGTGGGGGGACTAGACCCGTCTAGTGTGGGGGGAGTAGACCCGTCTAGTGTGGGGGGAGTAGACCCATGTAGTGTGGGGGGACTAGACCAGTCTAGTGTGGGGGGACTAGACCAGTCTAGTGTGGGGGGACTAGACCAGTCTAGTGTGGGGGGGACTAGACCAGTCTAGTGTGGGGGGACAAGACCAGTCTAGTGTGGGGGGACTAGACCAGTCTAGTGTGGGGGGACTAGACCAGTCTAGTGTGGGGGGACTAGACCAGTCTAGTGTGGGGGGACTAGACCCGTCTAGTGTGGGGGGACTAGACCCGTCTAGTGTGGGGGGACTAGACCCATGTAGTGTGGGGGGAGTAGACCCGTCTAGTGTGGGGGGAGTAGACCCATGTAGTGTGGGGGGAGTAGACCAGTCTAGTGTGGGGGGACTAGACCAGTCTAGTGTGGGGGGACTAGACCAGTCTAGTGTGGGGGGACTAGACCAGTCTAGTGTGGGGGGACTAGACCAGTCTAGTGTGGGGGGACTAGACCAGTCTAGTGTGGGGGGACAAGACCAGTCTAGTGTGGGGGGACAAGACCAGTCTAGTGTGGGGGGACTAGACCAGTCTAGTGTGGGGGGACTAGACCAGTCTAGTGTGGGGGGACAAGACCAGTCTAGTGTGGGGGGACAAGACCAGTCTAGTGTGGGGGGACTAGACCAGTCTAGTGTGGGGGGACTAGACCAGTCTAGTGTGGGGGGAGTAGACCCGTCTAGTGTGGGGGGAGTAGACCCGTCTAGTGTGGGGGGAGTAGACCCGTCTAGTGTGGGGGGAGTAGACCCGTCTAGTGTGGTGGGAGTAGACCAGTCTTAGTGAGGGGGGATTAGACCAGTCTAGTGTGGGGGGACTAGACCAGTCTAGTGTGGGGGGAGTAGACCAGTCTAGTGTGGAGGGAGTAGTGAGGGGGGAGTAGACCCATGTAGTGAGGGGGGAGTAGATCAGTCTTAGTGAGGGGGGAGTAGACCCATGTAGTGAGGGGGGAGTAGATCAGTCTTAGTGAGGGGGGATTAGACCAGTCTTAGTGAGGGGGGATTAGACCAGTCTTAGTGAGGGGGGATTAGACCAGTCTTAGTGAGGGGGGAGTAGATCCATGTAGTGAGGGGGGAGTAGATCAGTCCAATGCTTATAAATACATGAGGGGGAGTGAACAAGTGCACACTTCTGGGTGAAGGCTTAGAGAATTGGAACTCAGCCATAGGGATTTGGACTGATTGGAGTCCTGATTCGCCATCCTTCTCCTAAAGTGTGCACTTGCACACTCCCTGTCATGGATTTTAAACACATTGGATTGGTGGAAACGTTGACTGTAGGGGGTTTCCACCATTGTTAAATCCATGATGGGATGTCTTCATGTGCACAATTTTGGAAATGTGTGGAGAATCAGAACAAGCCATAAAGACCAGCATAAGACATGTATGTATAAACAGAAGTACAAACAATTCAGCAGCATTTTGGAATGGCCATGTCACAATGGCTCTGTCTAGGCTTACTACTTGTTGATTGGCTTACAGTGTCCTTTGTTGTGGGTTGGATTGGACCTTGACATTATTTTGTTATGTCACTCATGCTGCTCTGTGTCCATTGGTCAGTCTGGATGTCTCTCTCTCTCTCTCTCTCTCTCCATTCTCAATTGGCTGGCCTCTTTTGTCTCTGTGTCTATTGGCTGGTCCTTACAGTATCTCAGTTTCTTTATTGGCCAACACGGATATGTCTGTGTTTGTATTGGCTGATGCTGACGTCTCTCTTTCTCTCTATTGGCTGACTTGAACGTGTTTGTGTCTCCATGGGCAGACATTGGTTAACGTCCCTGTCTCTTTTAATTGTTCAACACTTCTTTATCCATCTCTACCAGGGTTGGGGTCATTTCAGTTCTCAATTCAGTTCATGAATTGAAAAAATAGTAGGCAAAACTCAACTGACCCCAACCCTGCTATCTACCCTTTTGGCCTGATCCCACGTCCGTCACTCTTCCTTACTCTGACCCTCCCTTTCTCCTCTCCCATAGGCCAGCCACACGGGCATGCGCTCCTACATTTACAACCGGAGCTCTGTGATTGGCTCGCAGGCGGAGCACAGCGGCATGCGGACTTACTTCTTCAGCGCCGACACACAAGAAGACATGAACGGCTGGGTGAAGGCCATGAACCAGGCGGCGCTGATGCAGAACCACACCGCCAGCCTCAAGAGGTAGTTGTAGTGTAAAGTTGCTCTGGCCTAGATCCTGGGTCAGTTTAGCATTTTCCCCACCAATGGTTAAGATCTGGGGAGGGGAAGCTGATCTCTAGATCTGTACCTAGGGAAAAGTTCACCATGGAGCCAAGCGGTACACTGCCTGGGAATTTGCACATTTATGAGTGAGTGAGTGAGAGACGGGTGCGTGCGTGGCAATTCTTAACTCCGTGTGTCTCTGAATATGTCTGTCTGGGGAAAGAGAGACACATTTGTTTGCCAGTCTGTCAGTCTCATTGATTGTGAGTGTCGATGTGTGTGTGTATGCCTTTGCAGCAGAGAGTGCTCACAGATTGCATTGGTACACAAACAAACACCCACACAGAGCCCAAGAGATTGCAGCTCTGTCTCTCTGCTGGAGAGAGAGAGCCAGACAGACACAGCCTGCAAATTGAGACTCTTGCATGTTGAATTCTGCAAAAATATCCTCTGTGTACAACGTAAAACACCAAATAATGCATTCAGAGCAGAATTAGGCCGAGACCCGCTAATTTTCAAAATCCAGAAAAGAGATGTTAAATTCTACAACCACCTAAAAGGAAGTGATTTCCAAACCTTCCATAACAAAGCCATCACCTACAAAGAGATGCACCTGGAGAAGAGTCCCCTAAGCAAGCTGGTCCTGGGGCTCTGTTCACAAACACAAACACACCCCACAGAGCCCCAGGAGAGTAATTAGACCCAACCAAATCATGAGAAAACAAAAATATAATTACTTGACACATTGGAAAGAATTCTAGGCTAGGGTATCTCGGTCTGGTCTGGTCTGGTCTAGGCTAGGGTATCTCGGTCTGGTCTGGTCTGGTCTAGGCTAGGGTATCTCGGTCTGGTCTGGTCTAGGCTAGGGTATCTCGGTCTGGTCTAGTCTAGGCTAGGGTATCTCGGTCTGGTCTAGTCTAGGCTAGGGTATCTCGGTCTGGTCTAGTCTAGGGTATCATGTTAACTGGATGTGGGCTCACACAGAATTAATGCAAATACATTATATTACATTTTGCAGTACTGTACATGCTGATGGTATGTTTGTAAGCGTGTGAAGTAGCTATATACTATAGTATTTGTAATGAACATTGTGTATATTGTTAACATCAGGCTGTCGTTGTATTTTATTATATTTTGTATTTAACCTGATTTATAGTGGTGAAACGGTCCAGTTGTAGTACACAGTGTCCACACAAATATCTTTGATGAGCCATCCCGGAGCGCTGTATTTGATGAGCCATCCCGGAGCGCTGTATTTGATGAGCCATCCCGGAGCGCTGTATTTGATGAGCCATCCGGAGCGCTGTATTTGATGAGCCATCCCGGAGCGCTGTATTTGATGAGCCATCCCGGAGCGCTGTATTTGATGAGCCATCCCGGAGCGCTCTATTTGATGAGCCATCCCGGAGCGCTGTATTTGATGAGCCATCCGGAGCGCTGTATTTGATGAGCCATCCCGGAGCGCTGTATTTGATGAGCCACCCCGGAGCGCTGTATTTGATGAGCCATCCCGGAGCGCTGTATTTGATGAGCCATCCCGGAGCGCTGTATTTGATGAGCCATCCCGGAGCGCTGTATTTGATGAGCCATCCCGGAGCGCTGTATTTGATGAGCCATCCCGGAGCGCTGTATTTGATTAATGAGAAGCTCATATCTATTATTCAGGTGTCAGTGGAGGGAAATGATTGTGTCTATCAGCGCAAATATGATTGCTCATTCCCCGCCAGTCCTTTAGCCACGCTGAGCTGTTTGCTTTAACACAAGTGGCTGTCAGTTTAACTAGCGTGAGAGACCCAGGCTAGGCCACACTAATATGCTAATGCTAAGTAGCCCAGTTTTTTTCCCCCTCTAGATGGGGGGGATTTGCCTGGTTTTCCCTGTAGCTGGGAGGCTAGGGCCCAAATCCTACTTTGATGGGCCCTTCATTCATGTCAGTGTCAATCAGGGCTAAATGCTATGCTAATGTTAACACTGCACTTGGTTGTCATTGGAGATATGAAGTAATCAAATAATGATTCTCTAGTAAACTACTGAATTCATTTTTTGGGGGACAAAACGTACCAATATCGATATATCTGCCGATATACTGTTTTACGGCGGGGAAATGAAAAAGTGTAATCATGATTTGCCATCCAAAAGAGCAATTGTCCAATAACTATGCTTCAGTTGTTGATTTCATACATTGTGACTAAAATGACACATCATGAGAATGGCAGCAAGTGTTCAGATCAGCATGAGATTGCCTTTTTTCATCTTATTTATTGAATATCGGTTATTGGTGGAATTTTCGACTGCAGTAAAAGGTAGAGGTCGACGGATTATGATTTTTCAACACTGATACCGATTATTGGAGGACCAAAAAAGCCGATACCGATTAATCGGCCCGGGGTTTTTTTACACTTTTTTATTTGTAATAATGACAATTACCACAATACTGAATTAACACTTATTTTAACTTAATGTAATACATCAATAAAATCAATTTAGCCTCAAATAAATAATAAAACATGTTCAATTTGGTTTAAATAATGCAAAAACAAAGTGTTGGAGAAGAAAGTAAAAGTGCAATATGTGCCATGTAAGAAAGCTAACGTTTAAGTTCCTTGCTCAGAACATGAGAACATATGAAAGCTGGTGGTTCCTTTTAACATGAGTCTTCAATATTCCCAGGGAAGAAGTTTTAGGTTGTAGTTATTATAGGAATTATAGGACTATTTCTCTCTATACGATTTGTATTTCATATACTTTTGACTATTGGATGTTCTTATAGGCACTTCAGTATTGTCAGTGTAACAGTATAGCTTTCGTCCCTCTCCTCGCTCCTACCTGGGCTCGAACCAGGAACACATCGACAACAGCCACCCTCGAAGCAGTGTTAGCCATGCAGAGCAAGGGGAACAACTACTCCAAGTCTCAGAGCGAGTGATGTTTGAAATGCTATTAGCGCGCACCCGCTAACTAGCTGGCCATTTCACATCGGTTACACCTGCCTAATCTTGGGAGTTGATAGGCTTGAAGTCATAAACAGCGCAATGCTTGAAGCATTGCGAAGAGCTGCTGGCAAAACGCACGAAAGTGCGGTTTGAATGAATGCTTAAGAGCCTGCTGCTGCCTACCACCGCTCAGACTGCTCTATCAAATATCAAATCATAGACTTAATTATAATTTAATAAACACACAGAAATACGAGCCTTAGGTCATTAATATGGTCAAATCCAGAAACTATCATCTCGAAAACAAAACGTTTATTCTTTCAGTGAAATACGGAACCGTTCCGTATTTTATCTAACAGGTGGGATCCCTAAGTCTAAATATTCCTGTTACATTGCACAACCTTCAATGTTATGTCATAATTACGTCAAATTCTGGCAAATTAGTTCGCAACGAGCCAGTCGGCCCAAACTGTTGCATATACCCTGACTCTGCGTGCAATGAACGCAAGAGAAGTGACAATTTCACCTGGTTAATATTGCCTGCTAACCTGGATTTCTTTTAGCTAAATATGCAGGTTTAAAAATATATACTTCTATGTGTTGATTTTAAGAAAGGCATTGATGTTTATGGTTAGGTACAGTTGTGCAACGATTGTGCTTTTTTCGCAAATGCGCTTTTGTTAAATCATCCCCCGTTTGGCGAAGTTGGCCGTCGTTGTTAGGAAGAAATAGTCTTCACAGTTCAACGAGCCAGGCGGCCCAAACTGCTGCATATACCCTGACTCTGTTGCAAGAGAAGTGACACATTTTCCATAGTTAAAAAAAATTCATGTTAGCAGGCAATATTAACTAAATATGCAGGTTTAAAAATATATACTTGTGTATTGATTTTAAGAAAGACATTGATGTTTATGGTTAGGTACACGTTGAAGCAATGACAGTCCTTTTTCGCAAATGCACACCGCATCGATTATATGCAACGCAGGACAGGCTAGATAACTACACATGGTTGATGATATTACTAGTTTAAATACTGATTATGATTGATTGATTGATTGTTTTTTATAAGATAAGTTTAATGCTAGCTAGCAACTTACCTTGACTTCTTACTGCATTCGTGTAACAGGCAGGCTCCTCGTGGAGTGCAATGTAAAGCAGGTGGTTAGAGCGTTGGACGAGTTAAC
This sequence comes from Salmo trutta, assembly GCF_901001165.1. Lineage (NCBI taxonomy): Eukaryota > Metazoa > Chordata > Actinopteri > Salmoniformes > Salmonidae > Salmo > Salmo trutta. Next base: position 62,049,272 of record NC_042960.1, read on the forward strand.
CGTAAGGTTGCAAGATTGAATTGAATCCCCGAGCTGACAAGGTAAAAATCTGTTGTTCTGCCCCTGAACAAGGCAGTTAACCCACCGTACCTAGGCCATCATTGAAAATAAGAATGTCTTCTTAACTGACTTGCCTAGTTAAGTAAAGGTGTAAAAAAAAAATGTAAAAAAAATTATCGGCAAATCGGTGTCCAAAAATACCGATTACAGATTGTTATGAAAACTTGAAATCGGCACAAATTAATCGGCCATTCCGATTAATCGGTCGACCTCTAGTGAAAGGCCAATATTGGTGAACCGATATATCAGTCTGGTTTTAAACAGAACTCCTGTGAGAGGTTAGAGGTATGAAACATGTGGAGATAGAATCATTGTTCTTACCAGGGTTGCACAATTCTCCTCCAAACAAGAGTTTTGGGAAAGTTACTGGAATTGTGCAACCCTAGTTACACTGTCCTGATACAATGGCAATGTCTAATAATTGTGTTGTTGCTATGAGTCGAGAGCCAAACCAAAACTTTGTTCTCTCGTTCTCTTCCTAGACCTTCGGAAACATCGGAGATATCGGAAATGCCCAGCGTGTCGGAGCGCCAGGCAGTACCCCAAACCAACCACGTCAACAACTATACCGAGACCGTCCCCCTTCCCCCAGTCCATCTCCATAACGATGGGGTGGTCCTCCAACCGGATGACATCCACCGAGAAACCGAGCAGCACTGTAGCTTCTGGAACGACACCCCCAATCCCATTGCTTCAGAAATTGTCCTTGGTGGTGGGAACGTGGAAATTGAAATGGATGCCGTCCCTCCTAGCAGTCTCTCTCCCCTTCCGCCGTACTCAGCCTCCTCAACTACATCTGCGCCCCCCTCCAGGGCGCCAATGCGCGCCCCGTCGTGCACTGCCTCAACCCTACCCCCCGGGGCCTGTTTGAGGAACGGGACACCCACCCTGGAGCCCAACGGGATGGGGACGGGGACGTACCAGAGGGCCACCCTGCCGCCCCAGGTGATGGATACTCGCAGGCAGGTGCAGAGGAGGAGTGCCCTGGAGCAGGTGGAACACTGGGTCAAGGTGCAGAGGGTCGAGCACAAAGGGTAAAGGTCACGTCACACCACCACTCGTATGAGTGTTTATCATTGGCCTACCCTACACAGCACACTCACAAATGTTGTGGTGCATTCAAGCAAATACTTTCATACATACACGCACGCACACACACACACACACACACACACCACGCGCACGCACGCAAAATCATTCTACTAGATAAGTGTTCAGTGTTTAGGTTTGGTTGATTTATGTACGTCATGGACATAAAGGTTATGGGGTGTATACAGCCAGAGCCAACATCTCCCTCTAGTGGGGCTCTGGGAATAATGCAAGCATGTGTCAGTCAAAGCTTCATAACACTTATTTTCACTACTGTACTAAAATGTAGATCAGTAACATGATGACACAAAGTTCACCATCTTGCCTTTGTCTGACCTCTGACCTGTTCTCCCTCCTATAGTCCACCCTCTAGAGGGAGCACCCTGCCCCGCCACACCCCTCCGACCCAGCCCACGTTCATCGGCCTGGAGGCCTACCAGACACTACCAAAGACCCCACGCCACAGCCCCCCCACGGCTGCACGCCACGGGGAGTACAAATACGCCCAGGACCGCCTTAGCCACTTCCGCCTCGGACCCCTGAACTCCCAGGGTACCGGTGCCAGGGACGGGGGTGGCATCGGTGGGCCTGGCACCGTGTGGCAGCTTTATGAGTGGCAGCAGCGCCACCAGTTCCGCCACGGCAGCCCCACCGCCCCCCTTTACACACCTGCCCCGGACTACCCCATCGGGCACCGGCCGCCCTCCACGGTCCCCCCCTCAGCCCCACGGTCCTGCTCTGAGGTGCCCCGCTGTGTGTCAGTGCCCCCTGATCCCTCTGACATCCCTCCACTGGGACCCCCACGGGGCTCCAGGGCCCTGTCCCCCCCGCGGAGGCCGCATACGCCTGCTGACCGCGTGGTGGTAATGCCCCTGGGAGAGAGGCCCGCGCTGGATGTGCCTGTGGCTGGGTCCCCCCGGAGAGCCAAGTCTCAGCTGCTCAACGTAAGAGTTTGTGTAATGACAGGTTTGTCATTTTTCTGACAGTATTATGCAGGTGTAATAGACTGTTTAACTGGTGTGTGTGTGTTCACCAGGCTGCCACCATCGACAGACGGTCCATCCCTCCCTCCGGTTACATCACACACACTGTCAGCGCGCCCAGCCTTCACGGGAAGACGGTACGGCCTCACACACCCAGTCACACCCAGTCACAACCCAAACATGTTGTGTTAGATAATAACATGAAGTCAGGGATCGAGTGTTTCTTGAATAACGTGGACACCTTGCCATCGGGTTAACTTACTTACAGTACTTCTTTACTAGGACAGCTATGGGACGTGAACCAGCAACATTCTACTTCATACAGATTTCAGATGTAGATACAGATATTTGAATGGCTGCTGTGTTAGTATCAATAGTTCCAAGGCAATACACTTGGAAAGTGGACTGCGTTCTTATCGGTAAAATTTAAACACAGCCGGAGACACTTTGTTATTTTTTAAGACGTATTATTGACACAAAATTGTTACTGTAGCTAGCAAAAGAGTGTAGGAGCGGTGGCTAACTTACTGTTAATAACTTTAGCTAGCTAACTTGGCTAACTGTGTGGTGAAACAACTTAGCTAGTTAGTTAGCTATATCTCTTTGCTAGCAAACATAACACTGCCTGCAAAACTGGTAAGGTGTCTCCACTACAATTTTCTTTACTTTTGTGAGGTCTCCAGTAAGATTGCAAAGTTGGAATGTAATTAGGGTTGTGGCGATTATGGAATTTGGGGTAGTAATTAATTGTCATGCAAATGACCACAGTTATTGTCATTTTTGCCAACAAATATTTTGAGCTTATAATTTATTATAATGCATACAAAATACCTAATGAATGCAACACAGCGTTTCCCTCTTCATGTAAAAATGTGAAACTGCTATTGGGTAAACTAGATCTACTTGAAAGGGAAGTTGAATTCCCACCCCTCCTACACTGAATGTATGAAAGCTATTCTTTTTGGGGGGGTTCACGGTTACTGTCGATAATTGTCGATTACACTATTATTCGGAGATTGTGCCAACCCTAAATGTAATTATCATGGAACGTTTGGTGCTAACAGGACCGAGCAGCTGAACCTACCTGTATTCTATACAGCTCTGAGTATCTTGGCTAACTGTTGGGCAGTCTATCTGCGTTGGGATATTAACTCCCCCATTCCCTCCCTCTGACCCCCGTGGGACACACTGCTATTACACACGCAGCCGGAGGAACTCACCCTCCTGCTCATTCAGCTCCGGAGGCATCAGGCAAAGATGGCCTCCGCGCGCCACCACACGGTAACCCAGATGCAGCACTTCAACTACAGCCCCTCTGGCCCTCACCTCCGCACCACCAACAACAACCCCCTCTTCTCCTCCGGCCCTTCTTCTCTGGGGTCGTTACTAGGCCCCATGGGCTGCGGCAGCAGCAGCCAGGTGGGGGCCCCCAGTACACCTGGCCTTCTTTACCCCACTGATGTGAGCTCAACCTGGGCGCATGGCTGTTTGTGTGGCCTGGCTGGCTGCCACCCCCTAGCCACCCATAGTGTCTTTCTATAAGGCAATGGCAACATGTTGTGGTTTTTGTACTCCCAGCTAGGCTGTCATGTAGCTGTGTACTGTGTGTTAGCATGTTGTGCTAGTTAGCTTCCATACTGTCATCCCGGTCTGGTTGGCTTTAGGTGCAGTTAAAACATTTATCTGCCTGGGCTTTGATGTCTTTCACAATTTCTGTTGTGTTTTTGAAGTGTGTGGCTGAGATGTTGCTAGGAGCCACATTTGGGCTTGTGATGTTGGAGCTGCTGCTTGTAGCGTACTTCCATTTCTTATTTGCACGTCTTAGTCTCAGGTGGCATAACATAGAGGAGCTCATGGAGGAATTGTGTGCGTGCGTGCTTTGGATGACATAAGGGTTTTGTTTGACTTTTTCGCAATTGAATGTTTTACTCATCTTATAACAAGCCTCACAGTTGACGAATATCCAATAGCCTATTCTTGAAAATAAGCTTACAATCATCTCACCCTTAATTCCTAATCCATTATGAATGATTATAGAAGAACGTACAAATCATTATTATGCATTCTATAACCCATTATGGTAGATTTGATGTTAATGAGTAGCGCTATATACACTGAGTGTACAAAACATTAGGAACATCTTCCCGTTTTGTCCTCAGAACAGACTCAGTTCGATGGGGCATGGGCTCTACAAGGTGTCTCAAGCATTTCACAGGGATGCTGCCCCTGTTGACTCCAATGCTTCCTACAGTTGTGTCAAGCTGCCTGGATTTCTTTTGGGTGGTGGACCATTCTTGATACACACGGGAAACTGTTGAGCGTGAAAAACCCAGCAGCGTTGCAGTTCTTTAGACACCTACTACCATACCATGTTCAAATGCGCTTAAATCTTTTGTCTTGCCCACTCACCCACTGAATGGCACACACACATTATTTACATTTACATTTTAGTCATTTAGCAGACGCTCTTATCCAGAGCGACTTACAGTAGTGAATGCATACATTTCATGCATTTTTTAAAATTATTTTTAATTCTATATATTTTTTTTGTACTGGCCCCCCGTGGGAATCGAACCCACGACCCTGGCGTTGCACACACCATGCTCTACCAACTGAGCCACAGGAAAGACATTATCCATGTCTTCATCTACACTGATTGAAGTGGATTTAACAAGTGACATCAATAAGGGATCATATCGTTCACCTCGATTCACCTGGTCAGTCTGTCAAGGAAAGAGCAAGTGTTCCTAATGTTTTGTAAATCCAATGTATTGTTATCAATGATTCATTAGAGCAACTATTATGGACTATACAGTTAGATCTCTAATATGGAAGCGTATAGCTGTCATCATTCTGTACACTTCTATACTGGAATGCCATAAAGCTTTGCTTGACACTTCTTTCTCTCCACTTCACCCTGAAGGTTGACGATACTTACGTGCAACTGAAGAAGGACCTGGAGTATCTAGACTTGAAGGTGGGAACTGGCGATGGAGAGTCGCTCTCCTCCTGTTGTTCCCTTTTTTACTCCTCCTTTTCCCTCTTTCTCCTCCTTTTCCCTCTTTTTTCTCCTCCTCTTCTCTCTCTTTCTTCTCTTCTGTGTGTTCCCCCTTACCTGTAGGCCTAACACCTGGCCAAAGTTCTCTAACACACTCACCTTGCTTTCTCACGGTGTAGGATGAAGTTGCCCTGAGACCCTAATCTTGGGTCAGTTTAGCATTTTCCCCATTAAATGGCTAATTTTAGGATTGGGGTAGGGGATGCTGATCCTAGATCTCTACCTAGGGGAAACGTCATCCCGGAGTGGATGACGAACACCCTGAAGCTGTGAATGACACGGCATAAATGTGGATGAACCGGGTCGTGTTCATTCGGGCACACTACAGAAAGAAAAACAAATATGAAAAAGAAGTCCCATCTTAAATATTGTATCAATTATTTCAGACTTTTTCTTGTTCTTTGGAACGCTATTTTTCATACACCGATTAAGCTAGAAACGCCATTCAAACTTTAAAACGTGTAGACTAATCATGACCAGTGTGCTTATTTACAACATTTTGATAACTATTTTAAGCTTTTTGTCCTCTTGAAAAACCTTGTCCACTTTAATGGGATATCTTCAACAAATGTGCCATTTATTAAAACTCTCAGACTTCCAACATTTTCTCTCAACTCTGAAAGGTTGACCACTTAAATGAGACAATCTTAGAGCGTATACAAATCAGCAATCAGAAGATACAGCTGCTTTATATTTTAGTAATCTAGCTGTCTTTTTATTAAACCTTTGTTTCCTCATCTCTCAGAATAGAAACATTTTTAACCCTTTCCATTTTTTTGTGTTTCATTTCTCTGCGCACATGCCTCTGATGGGAAGAAGCATCTTGTATGGGTGTGGGCACACAACAATCAGAGTGCTGAATTTGCCATCATGTTGAAAGAGCCTGCATGCTGGCCGCCACTAAGTCATTACCAAGAACTATAGATGTATTATGTAAATCAAGTTTTAACTGCATAGGAACATGTCATGGGATGCATTGTTAACATTGTTGTCGGTGGCCGAGTCTTCACAAATTAAGGAGTGTGACTTCGTCACAAGCTCGACAAACTGCTCTGGCTTGCCAGTTCCTACTTCGGTTTCAACCACATGGAATGCAGCCTAGCAGATACTGTTGTGGGAATCTACATCTCCGTTATAAAACCTTTGTTTCCTCATATCTCTCAGAACATTCAAGTATTTGATGACTAAACAGAACATTGTGGGCTCTGGTCTTGTGCTAGGACCTCAGATCCGATGCAGCTTCAATTATGGGTCCTAGCACCGGTCCTAGCACATCTATACTAAATAGTATGTTGAAAATCGTATGTAGTATGATTAGTACGCAGTATGTTGTTTTAGTAATCAGTAGGTGAAGACAGATTTCAGAAAACAACCTCGGCATACAGTTTCTGAAGGAATAGTCATTGCAATCCAAGATGACCGCTCCACCAAGGTCTATAATGTCCATTTCCGATTTGTCAAATTTTATGAAGAACCCAACAATAACTGGCATTACTATTAGGCCTACTACTACTACTACTACTACTACTGTTAATACTACTACTGTTACTACTACTACTGTTAATACTACTACTGTTACTACTACTACTACTACTACTACTGTTAATACTACTACTGTTACTACTACTACTACTACTACTACTGTTAATACTACTACTGTTACTACTACTACTACTACTACTACTGTTAATACTACTACTGTTACTACTACTACTACTACTACTACTGTTACTACTACTACTGTTAATACTACTACTACTACTGTTACTACTACTACTGTTAATACTACTACTACTACTACTACTACTGTTACTACTACTGTTAATACTACTACTACTACTGTTACTACTACTACTACTGTTAATACTACTACTACTACTACTACTACTGTTACTACTACTACTACTGTTACTACTACTACTACTGTTACTACTACTGTTAATACTACTACTACTACTGTTACTACTGTTACTACTACTACTGTTACTACTACTACTACTACTACTGTTACTTCTACTACTGTTACTACTGTTACTGTTGCTACTACTACTAGTACTGTTACTACTACTACTACTGTTACTACTACTATTATAATAATAATAATAATAATAATAATACTAATAATAATAATACTGCTGCTAATATTAAGACTGTTACTGCTACTGTTGCTACTACTACTAGTACTAGTACTGTTACTACTACTACTAGTACTACTAGTGCTGTTACTAGTAGTACTAGTACTGTTACTAATGTTATTACTACTATAATAATAATAATACTGCTGCTAATATTAAGACTGTTACTGCTACTACGCTACTGTTACTACAACTAATAGTGCTACTGCTGCTGCTACTACTAATAATAATAATTTTACTACTACTACTGTTACTACTACTGTTACTACTAATAGTACTACTACTGCTGCTACTAATAATAATAATTTTACTAGTACTACTAATTATTTTAGTACTAGTACTACTTTTACTATTGTTACTAATACTTTTAGTACTACTACTACTGTTACTGTTACTGTTACTACTACTACTACTACTGTTATTACTGCTACTACTACTACTGTTACTACTATTACTGTTACTACTACTACTACTGTTACTAATGTTATTACTGCTATAATAATAATAATAATAATACTGCTGCTTGTATTAAGACTGTTACTGCAAATACGCTACTATCACTACTGTTGTTACTACTACTACTAATACTGTTACTACTACTACTAATACTGTTACTACTACTACTAATACTGTTACTACTACTACTAATACTGTTACTACTAATACTACTTCTCCTTCTACTCCTTTTTAATAATTGCAACACAAAACAATAATGTCCCTCTTTCAGTAAGTTTTCTTCAGTTTAGAGCCTAATGAACACGACCCTGGTGTCTTGGGTGTCGATAATACAACCTTTCTATCAAACCAAAGGACAAATGGTTGAGTTGCTGGATGTGGTCCCGTGTGGCTCAGTTAGTAGAGCATGGTGTTTGCAACGCCAGGGTTGTGGGTTCGATTCCCACGGTGGACCAGTACGGGGGGAAAAATGTATGCAATGTATGTATTCACTACTGTAAGTCGCTCTGGATAAGAGCATCTGCTAAAATGTAAAATGTAAAAAAAAAAATATGAAAAACGATGTGGTGTTACCAACTAGAGGTCGACCGATTTTATGATTTTTCAGCGCCGATACCGATTATTGGAGGACCAAAAAAAGCCGGTGCCGATTAATCGGCCAATTTTTTGAACATTTTTAATTTATTTGTAATAATTACAATTACAACAATACTGAATGAACACTTATTTTAACTTAATATAATACATCAATAAAATCAATTTAGCCTCAAATAAATAATGAAACATGTTCAATTTGGTTTAAATAATGCAAAAACAAAGTGTTGGAGAAGAAAGTAAAAGTGCAATATGTGCCATGTAAGAAAGCTAACGTTTAAGTGCCTTGCTCAGAACATGGGAACATATGAAAGCTGGTGGTTCCTTTTAACATGAGTCTTCAATATTCCCAGGTAAGAAGTTTTAGGTTGTAGTTATTATAGGAATTCTAGGACTATTTCTCTCTATACGATTTGTATTTCATATACCTTTGACTATTGGATGTTCTTATAGGCACTTTAGTATTGCCAGTGTAACAGTATAGCTTCCGTCCCTCTCCTCGCATCTACCTGGGCTCGAACCAGGAACACATCGACAACAGCCACCCTCAAAGCAGCGTTACCATGTAGAGCAAGGGGAACAACTACACTAAGTCTCAGAGCGAGTGACGTTTGAAACGCTATTAGCGCGCACCCGCTAACTAGCTAGCCATTTCACATCAGTTACACCAGCCTAATCTCTCACATTAGTTACACCAGCAATCAATGCATTGCAAAGAGCTGCTGGCAAAACGCACGAAAGTGCTGTTTGAATGAATGCTTACGAGCCTGCTGGTGCCTACCACCGCTCAGTCAGACTGCTCTATCAAATCATAGACTTAATTATAATATAGACACACAGAAATACGAGCCTTAGGTTATTAATATGGTCGAATCCGGAAACTATCATCTCGAAAACATTTTTTTTTTCTTTTTTCGGTGAAATACGGAACCGGTCCATATTTTATCTAACGGGTGGCATCCCTAAGTCTAAATATTCCTGTTACATTGCACAACCTTCAGTGGTATGTCATAATTACATAAAATTCTGCCAAATTAGTTCGCAACGAGCCAGGCAATGAACGCAAGAGCAGTGACACAATTTCATGTTAGCAGGCAATATTAACTAAATATGCAGGTTTCAAAATATATACTTGTGTATTGATTTTAAAGAAAGGCATTGATGTTTATGGCTAGGTACATTGGTGCAAGGACAGTGCTTTTTTCACAAATGTGCTTGTTAAATCATCACCCGTTTGTCGAAGTAGACTGTGATTCGATGAGAAATTAACAGGCACCGCATCGATTATATGCAACGCAGGACACGTTAGATAAACTAGTAATATCAGAAACCATGTTAATTAGTGATTGTTAAGATTGATAGTTTTTTATAAGATAAGTTTAATGCTAGCTAGCAACTTACCTTGGCTTCTTGCTGCCCTCGCGTAACAGGTAGTCAGCCTGCCATGCAGGCTCCTTGTGGAGTGCAATGTAAGGCAGGTGGTTAGAGCGTTGGACTAGTAACCAGAAGGTTGCAAAAAAGAATCCCCGAATCCCCCCTGAACAAGGCAGTTAACCGCCGTTCCTAGGCCATCATTGAAAATAAGAATGTGTTCTTAACTGACTTGCCTAGTTAAATAAAGGTGTATAAAAAAAAAAATTATTGGCAAATCGGTGGCCAAAAATACTGATTACTGTTTGTTATGAAAACTTGAAATCGGCCCTAATTAATCGGCCATTCCGATTAATCGGTCGACCTATATTACCAACCAAGCCTTACTATGTGACCCGGGTCACAGCACCATTGTACCAGAGAGTACATTATATTCTTCCCTGCCCAGAGCACCAATTTCTGCACAACAACACACCATTCAAATACAACCATCTTAACCAATAGAGTCTGTCGATCTGTGAACTACAGTTGGCTTTAAATCACAGAGAAGGTGAAGGTCACTGATGTGGTCCAACCAACATGCTACGGGTGGATTTCACAACCACTAGACGACCATAATGCTGACTCCATACTGTTGTAAATATGACGTAACAGTTGGTATATAAACTGATGTATTCAATTGAATGGTCAAATTGATATCTTGCTCATAGCGAACGGCAGCCATTTTGTAACAGTGGCTCTCTATCTCCTATTTGATGCAGATCAAAAGTTTAGAGCCGTTGATCCTCATGGCTCACAGTGTGCTACTGCACTGCACTGCCGGGCCTCTCGGGTCACTATGGAACGTAAGCACTGTGGACACACTGTGTGTGTGTGTGTGTGTGTGTGTGTGTGTGTGTGTGTGTGTGTGTGTGTGTGTGTGTGTGTGTGTGTGTGTGTGTGCGTGCGTCTGTGTTTGTGTGTGGCGTCTGTGTGTATAGCAATGTGTAAATGTGTGTGCGCTCGAGCGCAAGATTGTGTGATTGAGTGTATGAGCGTGTGTGTATACATTTTTATGAGAGAGACCATCCCATCGCTTAACACTGTGTGTCTATGTCCATGGCTGTGTGTGGGCACTGGCTTGGCATTGACCCTTCTGTAACCGCTGACCCGTGACTCCTCAGCAACGTGATTGGTGGTTCTGGGATGGCTCTGCAGTGCATGTGCTGTGGTTGCTGTGGTTGGTTCGGTGGTTGAAAAGCTAGCTGCTTGCACCATCGTGTTGGTCTCCTTCATGTATTCCCACTACAGCAAAACACAGCATGGTTACCAACATCCCAGTTGGGTCAGAATATACTCTAGGAATTCAATAAAATGGTTGTACAAATCCATGTATTTCCAGTGCTCAGAGTTTTCTATGGAATAAGCTGTGTCTCATTCTTTTTTTCAATTATTGTTTTGTTGTCCATCTTATTGCTATACAGGGCCATGAAAAGCTATGATGATATGGTCATCATGATTAGTGTTCATGGAAAGAGCTTCTTTATCTCTCTGTGTCATATTGTACACCTGTCAGTGGCTCTTTTCCTACTCTAAGTCATCATGGTACATTCACTCTGACGGTCTCCTCGTTGTGCTTTCAGGGGAACCGTTCAGTGTCCTCAACAGCCAATAAACACAGAGCAACACTATTTGAAAATGTATTTGTTTTCTGGTTCCAAGGTGGTTGGAAGTCAGACGTTGAAAGAAGCGACGAAACCTGTCAAAATAGCTGAGAGTGACGTCGATGTAAGTATGAGCAGTTTTCTGCGTTACACTCACACACTCTCTCTCTCTCCCTCCCGCAACCCTCAACAACATTTTCCACTGTTCTCGCAAAAGGACATTGAGTTTTAGCTTTAGGTACATAGAGTTTGTTTTAGCTGAGATGAGGAGACACTGACTACCATAGACCCTTAGAGAGCAGTCTACAGTAGATGAGAAGGGACTACCATAGACCCTTAGAGAGAGAGCAGTCTACAGTAGATGAGAAGGGACTACCATAGACCCTTAGAGAGAACAGTCTAGATAAGATGAGGATGGACTACCATAGACCCTTAGAGAGAGCAGTCTAGATGAGGAGGGACTACTATAGACCCTTAGAGAGAGCAGTAGATGAGATGAGGAGAGACTACCATAGACCCTTAGAGAGAGCAGTCTAGATGAGGAGGGACTACAATGGACCCTTAGAGAGAGCAGTAGATGAGATGAGGAGAGACTACCATAGACCCTTAGAGAGAGCAGTCTAGATGAAATAAGGGACTACCATAGACCCTTAGAGAGAGAGCAGTCTACAGTAGATGAGATGAGAAGGGACTACCATAGACCCTTAGAGAGAGCAGTCTACAGTAGATGAGATGAGGAGAGACTACCATAGACCCTTAGAGAGAGCAGTCTAGATAAGATGAGGGACTACAATGGACCCTTAGAGAGAACAGTCTAGATGAGGAGGGACTACTATAGACCCTTAGAGAGAGCAGTCTACAGTAGATGAGAAGGGACTACCATAGACCCTTAGAGAGAGCAGTCTACAGTAGATGAGGAGGGACTACCATAGACACTTAGAGAGAGCAGTCTACAGTAGATGAGATGAGGAGAGACTACCATAGACCCTTAGAGAGAGCAGTCTAGATAAGATGAGGGACTACAATGGACCCTTAGAGAGAACAGTCTAGATGAGGAGGGACTACTATAGACCCTTAGAGAGAGCAGTCTACAGTAGATGAGAAGGGACTACCATAGACCCTTAGAGAGAGCAGTCTACAGTAGATGAGGAGGGACTACCATAGACACTTAGAGAGAGCAGTCTAGATAAGATGAGGATGGACTACCATAGACCCTTAGAGAGAGCAGTCTACAGTAGATGAGATGAGGAAGGACTACCATAGACCCTTAGAGAGAGCAGTCTACAGTAGAGGAGATGAGGATGGACTACCATAGACCCTTAGAGAGAGCAGTCTACAGTAGATGAGATGAGGAGGGACTACCATAGACCCTTAGAGAGAACAGTCTAGATAAGATGAGGAGGGACTACCATAGACCCTTGGAGAGAGCAGTCTAGATGAGATAAGGGACTACAAGGGACCCTTAGAGAGAGCAGTCTAGATGAGGAGGGACTACAATAGACCCTTAGAGAGAGCAGTCTAATAAGAGTCGACTAAGATGTGTCCTATTTTTTGGGGGATATTTACCTCAACTTCAGGAGGAAGATGCATTAGTTAACCTCTCTAGGGGGTGTGGGACGGTAGTGTCCCACCTGGCCAACATCCAGTGAAATTGCAGAGCGTGAAATTCAAAAATACTCAATTCAAATATTTAACATTCTTGAAAGTATATGTGCTACACCACAAAATAAAGCTTAACTTGTTAATTCAGCTGCCATGCTCAGCACACAAAACATTAGATACAGTTACCAGCCAAGTAGATTAGTCACGAAAGTCAGAAATGGCAATAAAATGAATCACTTACCTTTGATGATCTTCATATGGTTGCACTCACAAGACTCCATGTTACACAATAAATGTTAGTTTTGTTTGATAATGTCCCTCTTTATATCCAAAAACCTCCTTTTTGTTGGCGCGTTTCGTTCAGTAATCCAATGGCTCAAATGCGGTCACAAGAGGCAGATGAAAATTCCAAATAGTATCCGTAAAGTTCGTAGAAACATGTCAAACGATGTTTATATTCAATCCTCAGGTTGTTTTTAGCTTAAATAATTGATGATATTTCAACCGGACAAAAGCTTCGTCAATATAAAAGGAAAACAAGAAAGGCGTGCACTCGGTCGGGCGCAGTAACCAACTCTGAGGACATCCCAGGGTCCACTCACTCAATGTTGTCATTCTCCCTCATTTTTCAGAATAAAAGCCTGAAACAATGTCTAAAGACTGTTCACAACTAGTGGAAGCCATAGGGAACTGAATCTGGGTCCTATACCTTTAAATGGTGGATAGGGTTTCATTGGAAAAACAGCCATTTCAAAGTAATGGCACTTCCTGGATGGATTTTCTTCAGGTTTTCGCCTGCCATTTAAGTTCTGTTATACTCACAGACATTATGTTAACAGTTTTAGAGAGTGTTTTCTATCTAACTCTACCAATTATATCCATATTCTAGCTTCTGGGCCTGAGTAGCAGGCAGTTTACTTTGGGCACGCTTTTCATCCAGAGGTGAAAATAGTGCCCCCTACCCTAATAAAGTTAAATATATATTTTTTCTCCTATCAGAGTGTAACTACCACAAAAGGAGTTAGAGTTGTGGTTTTGTAGCTTGTCATGGTTGCACTTTAACCATTTATAAGAATGCTGTTATTTTTCTGTCCATGGCATCAATACAGCAATCTTACTGCGAACCGAGACACAACAACAAATAAATGATGTATTCAACAGAATGGCAAATTAAGATTATAACATTATAACATATAAACACTATAACATATGTTTGGGTCTGCGAAAGAAACCATGCATCCTAATATAGCAATTTTCTCTCATTTTCAAACTAGAAATAATTATTATGCCACATCTTTATGCAAGGACTTTAATAAGATTGAATACGAGTAGTTCAGATGGAGCGCTGTGTTGGTGATCTTACTGCCCTCGTGAGATGACAGTCGTTTGGTACATTGAGAGAGGAAGATGAGTTGAACCTTTGTCGTGACGTTTGGGTTTCTTAGTGTGAATCCCACATGGTACTCTATTCCCTATATAGTGCACTACTTTTGACCATGGCCCTATGGTAGCGCACTATATAAGGATTAGGGTGCGATTTGGGGCCACAGTCTTAATCAGGGATTAATTAAGAGGGCTCAGAGGTTCTTAGAAATGTTGACACAAGGGCCACGTGGGATGTGGCGTATTTGCGTAATGGATTCACTCTGCATAATTATCAGCTAATGAGACAGGAGAGAGGGATGTACGTACGCGCACGCACGCATGCACGCACACACACATTCATATGCAAGCAGGTTAAATGTGAGAGTGGGGGTGAGATGAGTACACAGAGGATAATGACACACTCTTCACCTGGGTGATGTGATAGGGGTTGTAGGAAAGATTGAGAGCCACTGTGGACAGTAACGGCCCTGTCTCTCCCTGGCCTACAGGTGAAACTCAGTGGGTTATGTGAGCAGGACAAGAACCTGAAGGAACTGGAGGTCCGGATCAGCTCTCTGAAGGACGATAAGGTACTGACACTTCATCTCTATACTCACATACAGTAAGGTCCATTTTAATTTGTAATCAGCCATTATAGGAAGTCAATGTCCATTCAATGTATGAGTTGTTAAAAAATATCCTCTTGGAAAGTATTTGAGGTTAAAGGATATTCTTTTGTATGGTTTTTTTCCCACTTTGACAGAAATACCAGCATTGTGTGAGTTTCCCGTACTGAGTTGAAATGGAATTTACCTCGACCCTGCTGTCTCTGATATTGACCTCTAACCCCTGACCCATCAGGACAAGCTGGAGTCGGTTCTGGACCTGTCCCGCCAACAGATGGAGCAGTACAGAGACCGGCCGGCCCACCTGGAGAAGATAGCCTACCAGCAGAGACTCCTACAGGAGGACGTGGTGCACATCAGGGCCCAGATCTCCAGAGTGTCCACGGTAAGATTACCAAACACCTGTGAGTGTGTGTGTGTGGGACACTCAGAGGAGGCTGGTGGGAGGAGCTATAGGAGGTCTGACTCATTGTAATGGCTGGAATGGAGTTAATAGAACAGAGTCAAACGGGGTTTCTTGTGTTTGATTCCCTTTCAGCCATTACAATGAACCGTCCTTCTATAGCTCCTCCTACCAGCCTCCTCTTGTGTGCGTGGGTGTGTACCCTGATTCACACTATAAGTACTGGCCTGTTTACGTATCCACCATAGTTACTGGCACTGTGCTGGAAATGACAATATGAAAAGAAACTATCCGAGCCAGCACCGTACGGTTCGGATCAGCCCTACATGGTGAATCGGGCATCTTCGTGTGTGTGTGTGTGTGTGTTAGGTACATGCAGATCCTAGTGTATGGTTTTCTGTGTCGTTCTGACTGACACATTCCGCGTTATGTGTTCATGAAAACTCTTACCTCGCTGCCTTATGTTTTGTGTAGGAGATGTTCCGGGCCTGGGAGGAGTACAGCAGGCTGGAGAGCTCAGTGGAACAGCTGAGGACTGCGCTACAGACCACCATGAACTACAGCACCACCTCTCAGGTCAGAATGGGTACTGCACCTCAACATCACAGCTCAGTGAGCTGTAGGGGTAGACATTCACAGAACACGGTATTGTTATTCACCGTCTTCAAGAGTGTTCGGTAGATGGGTGTATCTACTGTGAAAATACTGTTGTGTTTTATAGCACAGTAGAAACCAGCTAAAGCGTGTGTTCGAAATTGTAGCGGGAGAAATCGGAGATAAAGCGGGAGCTGTGGAGAATGGAGGACGTGATGGCAGGGCTGAGCGCCAGCAAAGCCAACTACAAGATCACCATCGACTCAGTGCAGAACCCAGGTGGGAGAATTATCAACTGCCCTGAGACTTCCGCCAACTATGTTTTACCATATTTTACTCAATTGAATTCAAATATAACAACTTTATTCGTCCCCTTGGGGAATTCCTAACTACAATACACTACATGGGAGACAAACAACCATAGGAGGTTTCCATACCAAATAGCCAAATCTAGTCTCCATATAACATGTGCTTCTGTTACAAAAACAGCGATACCTTCATATTCTAACACTTACCATGACAGACAGAAAAGCACAGAGGTCAGTCATAAGTTCATTCTTGGCCTGTGTGTGGATATGAATGTGGATATGGATGCACGCTTATTCATTTGCTTGTGCATTCTTTTTTCCAGAGAGGAAACTAGTGCCTTCGGTGTTGGACTCTGCAGTGCCTTCCCAGTGCCCTACACCCCCACTAGGGGAGGTTAGGCCCCCTCCTCTCAGCTCCTACATACTGCCTCACAACCCTGTGCCAAAGTGGGTGAGTGGAAGTTCAGTTTGTAAATCTGGGTTTACTGGGGGATTAGAACCTGTACATGGACCAAACTCTGTACAATGACCAACTCAGTGGCCTTGTGGTTAGAGTGTCCGCCCTGAGATTGGGAGGTTTTGAGTTCAATCCCTGGCCGAGACTATAACAATGGGTCCTGATGCGTCTCCGCTTGGCACTCAGCATTAAGGAGATGGATTAGGGGTAAGACCCTGCGATAGACTAGCGTCCTGTCCTGTTGATCAACAGCATTGTAACTACTCCACAACACTAACCTCATTAATTAAGTAGAAACAAGGAAGGCTGTAAAGAATACAAATATTCCAAAACATGCAACAAGACACTAAAGTAATACTGCAAAAAATGTGGCAAAGCAATTCACTTTTTGTTCTGAATATAAAGTATTGTGTTTGGCGTAAATCCGATACAGCACATTACTGAGTACCTACAGCACATTACTGAGTACCACACTCCATATTTTCAAGCATAGTGGTGGCTGCATCATGTTATGTTTTCTCCTATCACAGCCATTAAACTCTGTATTTTTAAAGTCACCATGGGTTTCTTTCCTCTCAAGCAACTGAGTTAAGAAGGACGCCTGTATGTTTGTAGGGACTGGGTGTATTGATACACCATCCAAAGTGTAATTAATAACTTCACCATCCTCAAAGGAATATACAATGTCTGTTTTTTTTTAGGTGCCCTTAGCGAGGCATTGGAAAACCTCCCTTGCCTTATTGGTTGAATCTGTGTTTGAAATTCACAGCTCGACTGAGGGACATTACAGATAATTGTATGTGTGGCGTACAGAGATAAGTTAGTCATTCAAAAATCATGTTAAACTATTATTGCACGCAGTTAGTCCATGCAACTTATTATGTTACTTGTTAAGCAAATGTTTTCTCCTGAACTTATTTAGTCTTGCCATAACAAAGGGGTTGAATACATATTGACTGAAGACATTTCAGCTTTTCATTTTTTATTAGTTTGTAAAACATAACTCCCCATTATGGGGTATTGTGTGTAGGCCAGTGACGACAAAATCTCAATTTAACCCATTTTCTATTCAGGCTGTAACACAACAAATTGTGGAAAAAGTCAAGGGTTGTGAATTCTTTCTGAAGGCACTGTATATGAAACAGTAATCTGAATATGAAACTAGATAGACCTGAGTTAGTAAAATACATGAAACAGTGAATCTGAATATGAAACTAGATAGCACTGAGTTAGTAGAATGACTCCCTCCTAATCAGTGGTGGTGTCTGAAAGCATTACTAGCTGACAAATCTTTGATTCCTCCCTTCCTTGATTCTTCAGTTTCTCCCCTCCCTCTCAATGCTCATTGGAGCAGAGGCTCCAAGGTTCCTGCCCGCAGGCCTCTACCTCCAATGAACTTTGTGGTACTTTCCAATAAGGTAGAATCTCAATTGTATTTCCTTGATTTCTCACATCCTCGCGCCTCCTTCTCAAAACCCATTGGATGAGAAAGTCAGAGGTCCCTCCCCTCTGACCATCTCATCTAACGGTTTTGAGGAGATGAGGAGAAAGGATGCGAGGAATCAAGGAAATGCATTTGAAATTCTCGCTAAGTACTAATTGTGACTGACTTCCTGTATGGGTGTGACTCTGGTACAGGCAGAAGATGAGGCTCCTCCCAGGCCGCCCCTGCCCCACCTCTACGACTATGAAGACCCGCCCCCCACCATCCCACCCCTCCCCAAAGAGGCAGCAGCGGTCGTAAGACACACGTCGGTTCGAGGGCTCAAACGCCAGTCAGACGAGAGGAAGAGAGACCGTGAGGTTGGAGGGTGTGTCAACGGAGACTGTAAGGTCAGGACAAGCCATTATTTAAATGTATTTAATTAAGTCATTTATTTTTAAGACTAGATTTTTTTTGTACTTCTAAGGTGTATGCTGCACGTAAAAACAGTTCTTCAGCGGGTGCCGTTTCTGAAGTGGAACAGTCAATTGCGGCACTGTATCAAATCACTGCTGTTTTCAGCTGTCACCATCGAAGCCAGTTTCACGGGACAATAATATTGTCATGGCTAAGTGACTATCATACTGTCACACAGCCATTCTATTCCAAACAGCTGTCCTCTTTCCTCTTCTATCATGCACTAATCTCTATGCATCTGAGAGAACTGAATAGGCAATATGGTGGAAATGAGTTGCCAACACACCTTTCCTGAAGAAGAGGGAATGAGGGTTGAGGAAAAGGCGACAATGTTTTGAAATGAAATGCATCCTTTACCTCACTGAGAGGTAGCGGTTAGGAGGGATGGGCCAGTAACCAAAAGTTTGCCGGTTCGAATCCCTGAGCAGACTAGGTGAAAAATCTGTTTATGTGCCCTTGAGCAAGGCACTTAATCATAATTACTCCTGTATGTCACTCTGGATAAGAGCATCTGCTAAATGCCTAAAATGTAAAAATTTGATTATGTCTGTTATGGTGACCATATTACTGCTACACCAGCAGTCACAAGGCATGACCACAGTTAAAAACCACGTGACCGTTGAGTCATGGTAACTAGCCTTCTCCAAAAATGTATTCGAAAAATCAAATCAAACACTTCATGAGAGCCCTGGCATTGAGTTTGAGCGGAATAGGATCAGCTGTTGCCCACCGAGAGCCAGATCCTCGTAGCTGGTTGATGCATGGAATGAAATAAGTGTTCTTATATGCCCATGTTGCACAACATTTCTATATGCTATGCAATTGCATGAGAAAACCGTTTTGATGGCCTCTATTAAAAAGAGGAGGATCCCATTAGCTTTCTATAGGCTGGGCCTACTATATTTATTTCTCAACTTTCCTAATATTAAGCACATTGCTTCGCAACCGGGGAAGCCTACCTGGCTGGCATTAAAATGAACCGCGGGAAAAACGTCCTCCAGTCGCTATGCAAGTGCATATGGATGCCGTATTTTTCCCCCTGCCCCTGTTCCAACAGCTGCATGATAATGTCCTATTCTAAGTCCAAACTAATGTCACACATATATTATTTTGTATATGTAAAGACAACATTAAATTGATAATAGTCTGATGGGTGAGAATATTATGACTTGTGAAGGATGCCCAGCGTGTGCAGTCTAATGTCTCGATCACACAGATGGTGTCATTGCATTGTGGTACACCAGAAGTATATTCGTTTCCAATGGAACGCTGCGTTTTCCTTGCAGCATTGCGTTGCAGAAGCAGTTGCAGTGCGTTCTGTGTGGTGCGTACGTTGGATTTATCGAACGTATGTATAAAACTGTATGTGTAGACGGCTTGACAGAAATGGTAGCAGAAGGTGAATGTTGAACTTTTGTTGCACACATATCCAAATGATACTGCGTACTACTTTTGCACAACACACTATCTGTGTGATCGAGGCGTAAGGCAAGATAGAGAGCATGCATTTTTGACTTTTTTATATCATAGTCGCCAGCATCAAGTAGCCTAGCCCATGGGCCTATATGTTTTGATAAGGTTTGTATCACAACTAAAGTGGCCAAATAACTCTAAGCCTAGCCTATAGGCCCAAGACTCCTGGAACAGGGTTGGAGAGCCCATAGCCTACAGAGCCTAGTGTAACAAGTCTCCTGGAACAGGGTTGGAGAGCCCATAGCCTACAGAGTCTAGTGTAACAAGTCTCCTGGAACAGGGTTGGAGAGCCCATAGCCTACAGAGTCTAGTGTAACAAGACCCCTGGAACAGGGTTGGAGAGCCCATAGCCTACAGAGCCTAGTGTAACAAGACTCCTGGAACAGGGTTGGAGAGCCCATAGCCTACAGAGCCTAGTGTAACAAGTCTCCTGGAACAGGGTTGGAGAGCCCATAGCTTAGAGCCTAATGTAACAAGACTCCTGGAACAGGGTTGTAGAGCCCATAGCCTACAGAGCCTAGTGAAACATATGTTCTTATAAACCCAGTCATTGCTCAATCGCCTGTGAAAACAGAGTTTTGACTGGCCACTATTTAAAAGAGGATCCCAGCTTTCTCATGCTGCTATATTTATTCTTAACAGTAAGCACATTAATCCGCTTTACAACCGGTGTAGCCTACCTGGCATATTAAAAACCTGTTTTTTTTTTTTGTGGGGTGGGCCATTAGAAATCAAAAGACCAGATACAATTGAGAATAGTCTGATGGGTGAGAATATTATCAAGTGCTTGTCAAACTGTGAATGAGAGACGGATGACGTGTGAATGAGAGACGGATGACGTGGGAATGAGAGACGGATGACGTGGGAATGAGAGACGGATGACGTGGGAATGAGAGACGGATGACGTGTGAACGAGAGACAGAGCCGAACGCATGCCTTTCATGGGACATTGTTAGTTGCATCATGCAGCCTTACAATGTATTAGAAATCACAACATATAGCCTAAGGTTTGTGTCACAAAAAAATATCCTTTCTACATTCAGCTATGTTCATTGGATTCTTCTTACTATAAATTAATATAAAATAATGCCACAGGAATTATAAGCAAATCTTGTCTGCTAAATGAACTAGTGTAGCCCACAGCCATTTGGCATAGCCACATCAGGGCCTAACATAAGGACGACTCAGAATATGATATTATGTTCTTCTGAAATTGACGACATTTCCTTCATATCACAATGTTTCTTTTGACCTGCTTAAAAAAAGAATCGTAGGCCAGGGGTTTCCATTTCCAAACTGTGGGGGCGCAAGTTTTTTTGTTATTTAAGGCTTTAAACTTACTCTTGAGAGTTGTAATAGTAGAATACACCAGGTGGGTAGTGCATCATCAGATCCTCATGTCATGTCAGTCATTACATACTTTAGAGAGATATTTATAACTGGTCAGAAATGTCCACATCAACTTGCACATGTCAGCTAACGTTTTTTTTAGTTTATTAGCCCATAGATATTGTTGAAAATTTTGTAACGCAAATTTCACATGAATACACATTAGACATGGCAAAATGTGTAGATTTGCGGGGAGTAAACTTTAAACCTGCAACATATTCTCTCCACCAACAAGAGGGGCGTGAACAGTTTGTGTCACGAACACTGCTTGTGCCCATAGAAATAGATGTGGGGTGTGTGCCACGCGATGTTCCGCGGGATGTTCCCCAATGCTGGTAACGGGGCCCAGAGGGAAGAGGTTTGGGAACCCCTGGTGTAGGCTATATTAAATGGATTTATTAGACTTATTAAAATGTAGATGTTCCAAAGGTCAGGCTTTTAGGTTATGTGTGGAAGCCCAGAGATGCTAAATGTGTTTATGTTCATTAACGGTAAATTACAGTGAGACCAGCAGTTATTTGAATGACAGTTACCAGCTGACAAAATGTCTTGACCACCACAGCCCTAATTAAGAGCAATATGTATTGTTTTGAGTATTAAGTTGACTCAAACCTCACTGATCTAGTGTGATGTCTGCAGTGTGATTGTTGCTTTAACCTCTGTTGCGGTCGTTTCAGGTGGAGCTGCGATCGTACCTCAGTGAACCAGAGCTGCCAGGGATGGGCCGGAGCAGCACAGGGTCTGAGGGGGGCTACCAGACCCTCCCAAACAAAGGTATCATCAGCTAGCCTGGAATCCAGACCTGGTTAAGGCTTACATTCCACTCCTTGGCACTTTGTGTCTTTTCAGGGCAGTGGTGCTGTGTCAGAATGGGTTTCCTCTCAAGCATACTGTGACAGTGCTTCCTGTTTCCTGTCCGTCCCAGGTCTGTCAGGCTCATCGTCGCGGCTGAACCAGTCCAGTAATATCTCCTCCTACGTGACCCTAAGGAGAGGAGTGGCCGGCTCAGCAGGGAGGGTGAGTCACCACACATAGGCTGCGTTCCAAAAGTAGTGCACTATTTAGGGAATAGGCTCTGGTCAAAAGTAGTGCACTGTGTAGGGAATAGGGCTCTGGCCAAAAGTAGGGAATAGGCTCTGGTCAAAAGTAGTGCACTATGTAGGGAATAGGGAGGGTGAATTACCAGTCACCACACAGGGGATGGAACGAGATATGAGTTACATCCCAAATGGCAACATATTCTCTATATAGTGCACAACTTTCTGTGGTCCAAATGTCCATTCTTTAATGCACGTGTCAAAATCATTCCACGGAGGGCCGAGTGTCTGCAGGTTTTCACTCCACTCTTGTACTTGATTGATGAATTAAGGTCGCTAATTAGTAAGGAACTCCCCTCACCTGGTTCTGTAGGTCTAAATTGAAAGGAAAAAATGGAATGAGTTTGACACCCCTGCTTTAATGTTTCCTTGTAACCATATTTATCCTGTGTAAATGCAAGCTTTTGGTGCTGAAATCTGTAGTTCTTGATAAATGTAGCATTTTACGTGACCTCTGCCAAGGGAGCCGTTGTTTATTAATGGGGAAGGAGCAGCCAGTTATTACACGGCTATGGATTCCACATCCAACTGATATCTCTAACAATCAGGACAAGCACAAGTACACAGTAAGCATTTAAGAATAGATATTTATAAAAGTAGTGAGTGGTATTGCACGCTTGAAGTCCTAACTTCCTACTCCATTGGAAAACAGTGGATTACAGGGCACAGTTAGACAGACGTCACATAAAATGCTTCTTTTATCAAAAACTACAGATTTCAGCACCAAAAAAAAGCTCACATTTACACAGGACAAATATATACTACATGACCAAAAGTATGTGGACACCTGTTCGTCGAACATCTCATTCAAAAATCATGGGCATTAATATCTAGTTAGTCCCCCCTTTGCTGCTATAACAGCCTCCACTCTTCAGGGAGGCTTTCCACTAGATGTTGGAACATTGCTGCTGGCAGTTGCTTCCATTCAGCCACAAGAGCATTAGTGAGGTCGGGCACTAATGTTGGGCAACTAGGCCTGGCTCGCTCTGTGTTCCAATCAATCAAATGTATTTATAAAACCCAGAAACCCAGCCTAAATCCCCAAACAGAAAGCAATGCAGATGTAGAAGGTGTCCGATGGGGTTGAGGTCAGGGCTCTGTGCAGGCCAGTCAAGTTCTTCTACACCGATCTCGAGAAACAATTTATGTATGGACCTCGCTTTGTGCACGTGGACTACTCGGCCATGGAAACCCATTTGATGAAGCTCCCAACAAACCGTTCTTATGCTGACGTTGCTTCCAGAGGCAGTTTGGTATTTTATTAGGATCTCCATTAGCTGTTGCAAACTTTCCTCTAGGCTCAGATTAAAGATATGACAGATAGGAGTGGCTATAGAGTCAGATACCATCCTCAGTAGCTTTCCATCTAAGTTGTCAATGCCAGGAGGTTTGTCATTATTGATTGATAATCATTTTTCCACCTCTCCCACACTAACTTTACAAAATTCTAACTTGCAATGCTTTTCTTTCATTATTAGTTTTTTTATGCATGAATACGATGGCTCACTGTTTGTTGTTGGCATTTCCTGCTTAAGTTTGTCTACTTTGCCAATGAAGTAATCATTAAAATAATTGGAACTCGGTAGTGAGTGTTGCAACCGAGGACAGACAATTTCTACGTGCTTCAGGACTCGGCGGTCCCATTCTGTAAGCTTGTGTGGCCTACCACTTTGCGGCTGAGTCGCTGTTGCTCCTAGATGTTTCCACTTCACAATAACAGCACTTACTGTTGACTGGGGCAGCTCTAGCAGGGCAGAAATCTGACGAACTGACTTGTTGAAAAGGTGCCATCCTGTGACGGTGCCACGTTGAAAGTCACTGAGCTCTTCTGTAAGGCCATTCTTCTGCCAATGTTTGTCTATGGAGATTGCATGGCTGTGTGCTCGATTTTATAAATCTGTCAGCAACGGGTGTGGCAAGAATTGCAGAATCCACTCATTTGACGTGGTGTCTACATACTTTTCTATATTTAGTGTAAGTACAAGGACATTTTTACAAGTATCGATTGACAGTGACTCAATATAGTTAAAGGTGCAGTCCGCCCACACTAGTCGCCAGTCAACTTCATTGTACTTGTACATTGTGGAGTTGAGAAACTCAGCTATCTTGTCCTAAAGCTAAATACTGAATTAGTGTTGAAGATGTGTCTGTTTTTTCCTTTGTTTTTCCTGTCTTCCTCCTCTCCTTACCTGTCTTCCTCCTCTCCTTTCCTTTCCCCCTCTTCATATCACATTTCTATGGCACTACCCGTCTCATATGTCTCCTCCCATCCTTCTCTCTCTCTCTCACGATCTGTCCCAGGAGAGACCTAAGAGTGCCTTGGAGCAGCTGTACTCTTCCGACCAGCAGCCCCAGTCTCTGGCCCAGGCCCCCCGGGGCCGCATGAGTGCTGAGGAGCAGCTGGAGCGTATGAAGAGACACCAGAGGGCCCTGGTCCGCGAGCGCAAGAGGAACCTCAGCCAGGGAGAACGTCACTCCACCACCCATCGTTCCTCCTCCTCCACCAGGCCTCTCTCCTCCACTGACCTGTGCTCAGTACGTTCCCCCCCTCCCCAACCCCGCAGCAGAAGCAGGGACCACTGCCACTGTCACGCCCCTGCCGAACCCCTCACATAGGAGCCACCGCCACAAGCACTAACATGCTAAACGGCTTACGCTAACACCATTCTCCCACGCTCTCCCCCATGTGTAACCAATGGCAGTAACATTAGTAAAGTTAGCATCACGCTAAGGGCTGGTGCTAAGCCGGGGCCAGCTAGGCTGGGCTGGGCTGGGCTGCAGAGCAGTCAGACTGTGTGTGGTGGAGGCTGCTTTGGGGAGTAGGGGAGGGGATAGCTGTCAGAGATGGACTGTAAGACAGAGCTGTTCCCCATATTAAGGTGTAGGGGTTGAGTTTACCCAATCACTAGTGCCCCCGTGTGGTACCTCACTGACACACTGAATGTATATCAAGGAGAAGAGGTGGGCATCTCTGCCTTCCCTCCCTCACTATCACAAGAGAAGAAAAGCCCATTCTATGTACATTTACATTTCTGTACATATACATTTTTATTAATTTACTGAAGGATATTTTCAGTAGCCTATACATTTGTAAAATTATATTTTATAGAGATTTGATGAAATGGGGATGGGGAAATGTGTACCATGTTTGAACAAATCAATGAGGAAGTGGTACAAATCATTACCAAACATCTCTGCTTCCTCAATCATTACCAAACATCCCTGCTCCCTCAATCTTTAGCATTACCCGAATGAATCTAATGAAAGTGCCTTTTTTTGCTGATGAATCATCATTTTCTTCTCACAAAATTGCCCATCAACCTCACTTTTCCCACCCTGGTTGTCTTATGGCATGCTATGGCTACCACAGAATCAGATTAATTGAGCCTATGATTGTCAAAGACGAGGGACATCACATTACAAAGTCTAATATATTATCTAACACATAATCTTAACCAGATTGCTGTGAGCTCATCAATAATAGCTTCAAACTCCTAACTGCATTACTGATCAGCCTTTGTGTTCCCAGCTCCTACTTACAGTTGGCAATACTTACTTCATCAGCTTCTGCTGGTTAGAGTTTCATTTTGTAGTTCTTCACCATAATAGCCAGAGCTTACACTACTTCTCATTTTAGACTCTCTTTTAGGTCATTTGAATCTGCTCACCTTATACCACACCATGCCACACTAAACAGTCGCTTATTCACACCATTTAGTTGGTGCTACATCAACATTAGCACAGCCTTTTTAAGACCACAACAAAGACGTTTCTACTTGGCCGTGGTTGACCGCTACAACGGTCCACTTCCACGGTCAAGGTCATAGTGAGAGTACTCCAGTCTGAGTACCTTTTAATTGGCCTATTTTATCTTATTCACTGCAGATGAAAGGACAGGAAAGGGATAAGCAAAATGGTTGCCGAAAGCCTACCATCAAGGCAGGTGTAAATTCCACCATATTTCTTTCACCCATCCCAATTTGTTTTAAATCAGCAAGGATGAGAAAATAGCACAAAGGAAGGGAAATAATGGACAGCTAATGTTAAATGAATCTGTAAAACGAAGAATCACAACTCTTTCACGCCTGTTATTTTCTAATGTAGAGATCTGCACTCGAGAATAAAGTAACGTTGCTTCTAAAAAATCTCTTCTGGCTGTGTTTTTCCATTTGGCGGGGGTTTGATGAATATGTATGCATGCATTTTCCCTGTGATGTGATTTTCCTCCGTCCACCGAGCACAATAACGCACGTGATGCACTTTCTCCTCACAGCATGGGAATACATGCTGATGAGGCCTACACACACTGCAGTGGGAATTATGCACGTGTGGGTTTAAGAGCTTGGACACACAAACAAATACACTCATACAGTACACACACTGTCTTACAAACAGATATTTACTCGAAACACGTGTTTATGGTTTTGGAAAAGCAAAGGAGAGTGTGTGGGTTTGTGATCACAGGTTAATCAGTATCGTTTGGTGGTTGGTTCTGATGATGCTATAATTCATCTAATTTCCTCATGAAACCAGGACAAAAAAAATACAATGATAGTTTTTATTTTCAGGAAAGACATTTTTTCTTTTAGATATACACTACTGTTCAAAAGAAGGTCTTTGTTTCTGGCCATTTTGAGCCTGTAATCAAACCCACAATTGCTGATTCTCCAGATACTCAACAAGTCCAAATAAGGCCAGTTTTATTGCTTCTTTAATCAGGACAACAGTTTTCAGCTGTGCTAACATAATTGCAAAAGGGTTTTCTAATGATCAATTAGCCTTTTAAAATGATAAACTTGGATTAGCTAACACAACGTGTCTTTGGAACACAGGAGTGATGGTTGCTGATAATGGGCCTCTGTACACCTATGTAGATATTCCATTAAAGATCAGCTTTTTTCAGCTACAATAGTCATTTACAACATTAACAATGTCTACACTGTATTTCTGATCAATTTGATGTCATTTTAAATGGACAAAAAAAGTGGTTTTCTTTCAAAACAAGGACATTTCTAAGTGACCCCAAACTTTTGAACAGTAGTGTATATGTCAACAGTCCTTCCTCCAAACGACCATTCTAAGGATTAAAGTTTGTGAAAATCCCTAAAATAATGGTATTCATGGAATTTTTTTGCCCTGGTTTTGTGGTCAGATACAATGGGCCTTTAAAATGTTCCTTTCTAGGGCCCCGAAACTTGATTTTTCTGGCCATGCACTGCGGAAGTCATAGTAAAACTCCTTGTATGCTAATGTTTTTTTTTTTTATCTCACTTGAGTTGTGTGTTATGAAGGGGGGTCCCTGATGAATTTGCTATCACAAAAGGGGTCCCTGGCCCCAAACCGTTTCAGAACCCCTTCTCTAGTGGTCAGATAAAGTAACTGTTGTTTGTCCCCCCCCCCCTAGTGGAGGCGAGAGCAGCAGGACTTTGATTTGCAGCAGGAGCAGAAAGCTCAGGTGGTGGAGCGACAGGGTGCCGAGGGCCAGAGCGACGAGGGGCGTAGAGAGCTGAAGGAAAGGGAGAGGATCCAATCAGATGAGTGGCTCACGGTGATGGCCACGCCCATGAGGGGGACTGACATGGAGCCCCTCGACTACGACCTGGACCTCAGTCGTGAGGTACGTTCATGAATGGCCAATCAATGTTATCCTATCAACACTCCTATTGATGAATATTATGCCTGTACACATAAGTGGTTAAAAAGAGGAAGTTCAGTATTTTACCTCACCTTGAAAGTAGTCTATGGGCCTGGAGAAACTGTAATCCATCCTTCTTTAAACAGCCACTACAAACTGTATAATACCGAACATCCCCTTTACTACTATGCAGTTGTGGATGGTTTTGAATTAGAGGCTAGCCTGTAGCTCATACTACTTACCATTCACCACATACACAATTAACATACAAAATTAGCATACAAAATGCAAAGTGAACTGATGCTTTCAACTACAATCACATAACCTTGTTTTTGTAGAACCTTATAACTATGCTGAACCGCAAAGTATGAATTTATCTGACCCCAACAGTATGACCATTTACAGTGCCTTCTGAAAGTTTTCACACCCCTTGACTTTTTCCACATTTTGTTGTGTTACAGCCTGAATAAAAATTGTATCAAATGTAGATGTTGTGTCACTGGCCTACATTCAATACCCCATAATGTCAAAGTGGAATTATGTTTTTATTAATCTTTACAAATGTATTAAAAATGAAAAGCTGAAATGAGTTGCATGGACTCACTCTGTGTGCAATAATAGTCTTTAACATGATTGTTGAATGATTACCTCATCACTGTACCTCACACATGCTATTATCTGTATGGTCCCTCAGTCGAGCAATGATTTTCGAACACAAATTCAACCACAAAGACAAGGGAGGTTTTCCAATACCTCACAAAGAAAGGCAACTATTGGTCGAAGAAGAAAAAAACTGACATTGAATATCCCTTTGAGCATGGTGAAGTTATTAATTACACTTTGGATGGTGTGTCAATACACCCAGTCACTACAAAGATAAAGGCATCCTTCCTAACTCAGTTGCTGGAGAGGAAGGAAACTGCTCAGGGATTTCACCATGAGGCCAATGGTGACTTTAAAACAGTTACATAGTTTAATGGCTGTTACAGGAGAGAGCTGAGGATGGATCAATAACATTGTAGTTACTTTACAATACGAACCTAAATGACAGGATAAAAAGAAGAAATATGTGGCAAAGAAATTAGCTTTATGTCCTAGGCAAATACAATACAACACAACAGATCACTGTGTACCTTTATATTTCCAAGCATAATGGTGGCTGCATCATACTATGGGTATGCTTGTCATCGGCAAGGACTAAGGAGTTTTTTAGGATAAAAATAAATGGAATAGAGCTTAGCACAGGCAATATCCTAGAGGAAATCCTGGTTCAGTCTGCTTTCCAACAGGTACATGGAGACTTACCCAGAAAGACTCACAGCTGTAATCGCAGCCAAAGGTGATTCTAACATAGGGATTTCCTCTATACATTTGCCAGCATTTAAAAAAAGATGTTTTCACTTTTTCATTATGGGGTATTATGTGTACATGGGTGAGGAAAAAAATGTATGTAATCCATTTTGAATTCAGTCTGTAACAACAAAATGTGGAATAAGTCAAGGGGTATGAATACTTTCTGAAGGCTCTGTAAACAGATGATTTCTGAATATTGTTCTAAGCCTTAAATTGCAATTCTTCCACTTTTCAACCTCATATTCATTATCTACAGCACCAAACCAGTGTCTACTTAACTGACAGAAGTACGTTTCTATGATCTGTGGTTAATAAGAGAAGAAGAAAAGCCCTAAAAAAATGCTTATTTGTGACATCACATGGTAGGATTGAAGGTTTCTATTGAGAGGCAGGGTATTGTCTTGCTCCCCACTTCATCACGAATCTGTGTTTTGAAAATCACGTTTCTTAAAATGTTTAAACTTTTGATGATGTCATCGGGTAGAATTCTTTTACTCGTTTTTCTTCTAAAAACGTAGAAATGCGGCGTTTTTACATATGTAGACACTGGTATTGTGCTGGAGATTATGAAAATGAGGTTGAAAAGTGTTGGATTTGCACTTTAATATGGATTTGTTGGTTGACTGGATGTCTTCACTTTGATTGGTGTATGTAGCTGTCCAAGCCCCAGAAGGTGCCTATCTCAGAGCGCTATGTGGAGTCAGACCCCGGGGAGCCTCTGAGCCAGGAGCAGATGGAGGAGCGTCAACACAGAGCAGAACGCATCATAAACATCCTGGCCAAATCCAAGTACTCCTGACTTAGTTTCATAAAAATCTATTTATTTTATATACAACTTTTTATTACAAAAAGAAATTCAAAGTCGTTTTTAAAAAAAACTAGGGCAAATTTTGAGTGATCTGGCAGATTCTTGATAAGAAATAGTAGTTGTTGTTTGTGAGAAATCTGGGTATTTGTTATTGGGAGAAGAAAACATCACAAGCATCGTAATGTCCCTAATCTTGGGTCTCTGGATCCACTGTTGGGTTGTGGCTGATTCAATCCCAGTTGTGATTTTAAAACTGGGTCCTAGCTTAAAACCTAAGCTAACTACAAAAACGTTACATCATAACACAAAAAAGTGATCGCAAACATTGTGTATGTCCCAAATGGCACCCTATTCCCTACATAGTGCACTATTCTTGACCAGAGCCTATTCCCTACATAGTGCACTATTCTTGACCAGAGCCTATTCCCTACATAGTGCACTATTCTTGACCAGAGCCTATTCCCTACATAGTGCACTATTCTTGACCAGAGCCTATTCCCTACATAGTGCACTTCTTTTGACCAGAGCCTATTCCCTACATAGTGCACTATTCTTGACCAGAGCCTATTCCCTACATAGTGCACTATTCTTGACCAGAGCCTATTCCCTACATAGTGCACTTCTTTTGACCAGAGCCTATTCCCTACATAGTGCACTACTTTTGACCAGAGCCTATTCCCTACGCAGTGCACTACTTTTGACCAGAGCCTATTCCCTACATAGTGCACTACTTTTGACCAGAGCCTATTCCCTACATAGTGCACTACTTTTGACCAGAGCCTATTCCCTACGCAGTGCATAACTTTTGACCAGGGACGAATTGGCAGGGAAAAAGGTTCCATTTGGGACACAGGCTGTATTTCCTTTGGGTTTCGGCCTCTCTCTTTCCTCATGTTTGTATTCCCTTCCCACCTGTGTGTCAGTGTTCAGAACACACATCTGTTGTCTGGTGTGGCTGTCCCACTGGACTTTACTGATCTGGACCTAGCCATGCAGCAGCAGAAGAGGATTATGAATGTGTCTCACGCCTTGGCCTCTGAAGCCTCCATCAAGAGCAAGCAGTTCACAGGTCAGCTCATACACACGCATGGACACATGTAAAAACACGCGTAAACATACACACTACATATACACTCAGTGGCCAGTTTAATATGTACACCACCCCGTTCACGAAAATGGTTCGCTCATACAGATGTGGCCGTGGCTTCCTATATAAAGCAGGCAGACAGGCATCAAGGCATTCAGTTACTGTTCGATGGAACGTTAGAATGGGCAAAACGAGTGACCTAAGCGACTGAGGCAAATAACGTCACAGTACAACAGTGGTGTGCAGAATGGCATCTTGGAACGCACAACTCATTGATCCTTGTCACGGATGGGCTATTGCAGCAGGCGACCATACCGGGTTCCACTGCTGTCAGCTAAAAGTAAGAAGAAACGGCTCTAGTGGGCGCGCGATCACCAACACTGGACAAATGAGGAGTGGTAAAACATTGCACGGTCTGACAAATCCCGGTTTCTGTTGCATCATGCTGATGGCAGAGTCAGGATTTGGCGTAAGCAGCATGAGTCCATGGCCCCATCCTGCCTGGTGTCAACTGTACAGGCTGGTGGCAGTGGTGTAATGGTGTGGGGAATGATTTCCTGGCACATGTTAGGTCCCTTGATACCAATTGAGCAACGTTTACATACCCCAAATAATTCAGGCTGTTCTGGAGGCAAAGGGTTGTCCGACCCAGTACTAGACTGGTGTACCTAATACACTGAGTGTATATAATACATAGTGTACACACAGTCTATACACACAGGCTACTCTATGCATGCTGTACACACACAAACACACCCTTTTCCCACTGAACTGCCTACAGTATCTTTGATCCCTTTATAACCATTAATTCATTCCTTCATAAAACACTCCTTTAATATAGCTATAGATGGAGTATCTAGTAGGACATTGAATCTTTCACTGTGCTCCCTTTAGAGAAGCCAACCCATTTAGTATCCTGATTCTCAACCCTTCTCCCAAAGTGAGAAGTATGGATTTATCAATGGTGGAAAGTTCCTCCAGCCAATGCTTGAATCAAATCTATGATGGGGAGTATGCCAGTGCACACTCCTGGAAGAAGAGAATCAGAACAGAGAAAGGGAGACAAATGCAGCACACTCTGGGGTGAAGCTACAGATCTAGGATCAGTTTTCCCTCTCCCTCATCATAACCTTAACCATTAGTGTAGAAAAATGGCCCAAAACTGACCCAAGATCAGCGTGTAGGGGCATCTTCACTGTACAACACAGTAATGTGACCCTCTCTCATTGCCCCAGGTTGTGCAGACAGCGAGATTCTGATAAACAGATCTAGTGAAGGTACACTGCATATTCTCTTGGGTGTCGTGGCCTCAAGGTGCCTCTGTGATGTGTTTGTGTTGGCATCCCACTGGGGCACAAGGTTGAATCAGCCTTGTTTTCACGTGTGATGACATTGAAACAACTTAAGATTTCATTTTTTTCCCCTACCAACTTTTAACCTAAATCCAATGACATGGTGCAATGTTTTGTTGAATTCACGTTAGACGACAACTCAACCAAATGTAAATCAAAACTAGACGTTGAACTGACGTCTGTGCCCATTGGGATAGTTGTAGTCTTTAGGTGTCATTTCTGCTCTCACAACTTGGAGTGCTTTGGTGGTTTCTTTTCTGAAGCATGGTGGCTTTTGGTGTCCAAATGTTGGGTCAGGTGATGGTGATGGGTCAGGTGATGGTAATGGGTCAGGTGATGGTAATGGGTCAGGTGATGGTGTTGGGTCAGGTGATGGTGATGGTGTTGGGTGATGGTGTTGGGTCAGGTGATGGTGATGGGTCAGGTGATGGTGTTGGGTCAGGTGATGGGTCAGGTGATGGTGATGGGTCAGGTGATGGTGATGGGTCAGGTGATGGGTCAGGTGATGGTGTTGGGTCAGGTGATGGTGATGGGTCAGGTGATGGGTCAGGTGATGGTGATGGGTCAGGTGATGGTGATGGGTCAGGTGTTGGGTCAGGTGATGGTGATGGGTCAGGTGATGGTGATGGGTCAGGTGATGGGTCAGGTGATGGTGATGGGTCAGGTGATGGTGATGGGTCAGGTGATGGTGATGTTGTTGGGTCAGGTGATGTTGTTGGGTCATGATTAGAATGTAAAAGGGTTGTGGCTTATTGTTTCCACACAAACAAGCACTGCTTACTTAGGCTTTTTGGAAAGAGGGTGGAACTATAGATTGAAGACATCACAGTCTGTATTTTCAATGTCATGAGCATGTTTTTCCCCCACTTTTAGCCAAAGCTCAGCTGAGCGCTGACTGACCATTGACACAGACGCCAAGGCACCGACAGGACATCCGTGGATGAAAATAGTTGATGGGCAAAGGATCTAATACTAAACATTTTCAGCAATTAATGCCGGAGTGATGTTTTATAATACTTTTTATTGGAGTTAAAACGCAATAATAATGTTTTCTTTTAAAGAACCAAAAAGAGTTATTTGAAACTCAACAAGAGCATTGAAACTGTGCGTGTACCTAATGTTAAGTTTGAATTAGAGTTGTGTTTTGCACTTTAATGTTGTGTGTAATTGTTAACACTACTAGTTTTTGCAACAGAGAATCATTAGCTGTGTTTTTGAAGTGTGGTCTATATTTCTAAATAAATAAGTTCCAAGCAATGTTTTATAGGTGGTTGAGATGGAAACGTAATTATGACATGAATCATATATTTATTTTATTTTGACTAATGAAAGACAATCTTGCACTCTTTGTAGCTCAGCACTGCCATGTAACGCTTTTGCCAATCAACTGTATTGTATTATGTGTATTTTAAAAGGGAAATAAACCATAATTATGTTTTATGGAAATAAAGGTTTTAACAAAACATGTTGCCTCATGTCCAGTTCTCTCTCAATATTTAATCATGAACACTCTTATACAGTCAATGTGTCATAAATCAATTCCCTTGAAACAGTAAATGCAAGACGATTCAATCACGAGCATGTTTATTTTGGCCTCAATTCCAGCCATAGTGCTGAAGATCGGCTTTATAGCGCGATTGACAATTAAAGGGATCACTCTTTTTAACATTTCCCCCCCCAAAAATGTAATGACAAGACAGAAAATTACAACATTGTCTCACAAATGCATTTCCACAAAATACACAACATGCGCAGCCGCAGATTTGGCAACAACAAAAAGCACATTATCCATACAGGTTGTTGCATGGAATCCTTTTAGCCTAGCATATTTACTTCACACAAAGTGGCCATCAATTCAAAACGCACATAACTGACACTGCTCGACTGCATACCAGACCCGAATGCAGTTTGAGTTCTCATCAGAACTGAAAATGAGATCCCGGTCCGACCCAAGCCCGTAAAGCTTGAAGCCCGAGCCCAGGCCTGGTTCCGACATCACAGAAATTAAACGAGCCCAAACCCGAAAAAAAGAGCCAGATTTCTAGAAAAATAAGTATGATTTAAATTGGTTTTGAGAACGAGGCGGGAGCGGGTGGCAGCACAGTGAGGAGACCAGGAAATAGCCATTGGGCCTAGAAAAAGCGCAGAGAAAAACTCACCTTCGTTATGATCAACTGAATGATGAAAATATAGGCTAATGCAACTGAAGGCATGTATCAAATTCTTGCTTATACTGTATATCCCTAAATCATATGCAACCGTTATACAAATTTAAAGCAATAGTCCTGTGTGGTCACCTACATTATCATTTCAGCACCTTTTTGATTGGGACAGAGCCTTTGCGCTGCTTTGAGACATGCATGGGGGACTCGTCTAGATATATCAATCAATGTCAGATTTTTGTTTTCACAGGATCAGTTTGGATATTTGGTAACTATTAGGTAAATTGATCATCTTTATTCTAGTTTTCTCATATATTAGCTTATCAGAAAATGTGTCTAGCATGTATATAAGTGGATTTTGATCTTCACACACGTGAGTAGTCTGTCCTACTCCTGAACAAAAGCCTGTGACTGATGTGATTTTTCACTGAATCTCCATCTGTATATTTGGTTAATTGATCTCTGGCCGGACATGTGGAAGCTCATTTATTCATCTATCACTGATCAGAAACATCTAGCATGCAATGTAGCCTAAATCAAGTGTTATTTATCTATTGACTCACGTAGTAGCCTTATATAGAGCCTAGGCTACTTTCCTATCATCCCAATCCCACTGAAACCCAACATCCTGACTCCCCATTTAATTGTAATGGTTGCATTAGCATGGAAATAACAGTTAGCAGGGGCTAACAGACGAATCACAAATCTACTGTTGTCCTACACATCTAATGTGCTTCCTTGTGTCTATCATCAGAATAAACCCAAATTAACTGGGATTGCTGGCTGGACAGTCCTGTCTTTAAAAGCTCTTCTACATTATGCATGTCTAAATACCACTATAACGTTTCTCTGCGCTGTCTCGTATTGCTGCCCATCTGAGAGCTTCAGTAGAGAATGTGTGATCAACAAATTGTATGAGTAGATATGGATTTTAAAATTTTAACTATCCTCATCTCTCCGTTATTCATGCACTGATCTGTATAGGCTAATCATCAACTCGATATTGCCAAAAAGGACATTTTGTCATTCGTTGGAGGTTTTCTAGCAAGCTTAGTATCTTTGGTCATTTGACTGTCGTTGCAGTTTGTATGATGCTACAGCCTACTCGGAGTTGAGATATCCTACTGCTGAAATGCATTGAACTAATTGAGGAACATGATAAAGCTCGGAATTTATGAACGGCCTGTTTCGCAATTCCTGATCAAAGTTACTCTATCATTACTAAATATCAGTTTCACATAGTGGCCAAGACAAGCTGGCAATGTAACGCTGGGAGAACCCTGGTATAGTGATATTTTTAAAATGGCCACCTTGGTAGATTAGAGGAAATATTCATCCCTACTGTGTGGTACTTCAGTTTATTGATATTCAATTTGTAGTTTAAGTACATTTTATAACTCATGATGAGACATTCAACTGGACTGTTAAAGACCTATAGTCCCATTCAACACAATTTAATTAAAGCTTTTGCTTCGTCTCAACCATTACAACACGTCGGTACAGTCCCTCTTTCAGTTAGGAATTCCTAACAAAGATTTATAAGGAAACAACGGGGGAAATCTGTCTCAATGATTGTTACCTCCTTCAGTAGTGCACTACTGATTTGCTGCTCAGCATTGAAACATAAAAGACATCTGAAACCACGAAGTTACCATGTATCAGCTTGGGAGTACTGCAGAGACACAAAAGAACAACTTATGTACAAATCTGTGGTTTGACTTTAGAAAACAGTGACTGTTTTTCTCCCAGTCTTAGGATGACTTCACAAAGGCCATTTTGAAGGTGTGTTTCTTGTCCTCTTTCGTGCTGTCCTCTGGGCTTGGTGAGGGGGGCTTGTCTGGTGAGCCCTGGGGTTCTGAGGGGCTGTCTGGGGCATTGGGACTGGCTGGTTGCTCTGCCTTGCTTTGGCCCTCTACGGGTGGTGGAGGTGGGGCTGGGTCAGGCTGTGGAGCGAACAGAAGAGTCACAAAGTGAAGATCTGGAGACTGGGGCAACATGCGGGTACGTACATGACATTTTGGCTGTATAAATTAGGGCTCTGACTTGAGCCAATCACAAACAGTCTTAGTAAAGAGCGACACTGTGGCGTTTCCATGTGTTGTGCTGTCATGAATCCATGATAACAGATTTATTCCTCCATAGCCATGCAAACATAAAGGTCTAATGAGAAGCACCATCAGTAACTTGAATCTTAAGATTAAATCAATCAGTATTACATCACGTCATGTAACAGGCCAGGGTTGTGTTCATTGCAACAATAAACACTTTTTTATTAGACAAATTCAGATAGAAGAAAACTCTCCAATGCCTGGAAGGTCCTGTTTGGTTCCTAATGAACACAACCCAGCTAAATAGAATGAAAGTGTACCCAAACTTGCTTCAGCCATTCAACCCCGTAGATAATAGAACAGCAGATTGGCTGATGTTATAGAACCCCTATTCATCAGAATGGAACAATTTGTCAGCCATCTTTGCTAGGATCGATGTTCAACTTAGCCCACCCAATCTACCTACCTCATCCCCATATTGTTTTTATTTACTTTTCTGCTCTTTTGCACACCAGTATTTCTACTTGCACATTATCATCTGCTCATTTATCACTCGTGTTAATCTGCTAAATTGTAATTACTTCGCTACTATGGCCTATTTATTGCGTCCCTCACGCCATTTGCCAACACTGTATATAGATATTTTTTTCTATTGTGTTATTGACTGTACGCTTGTTTATTGCATGTGTAACTGTTGTTTGTGTCTCACTGCTTTGCTTTATCTTGGCCAGGTCGCAGTTGTAAATGAGAACTTGTTCTCAACTGGCCTACCTGGTTAAACAAAAGGTGAAAAAAAATTACTATAATAATAATAATAATAACTTCTGTCCGTCCATGATCTCTCACCTCGCTAAAGCCCAGTCCGACGTGTCTCCTGTTCCTGCCTGACAGCTTCCCGTCCAGCCCCTGCTGGTACTGCAACTCCAGCTCAGAGTTCATCCTCTGGTCCTCCGCCCCTGCAGAGGACAAACTAGTGAAACACCAATCATACCAAATACAGTGCTATCTGGTCCCAGATAGTACTGTATTGATATGGGAAAAGGTTAGATTAGATGAGATAGATACATCTGTGAGTAAAGCATTTGAAAGGAGTGTAGAATAGGGTTGTCAAGATAGCAGTACCTTGACAACCCTTTTTCTATAATTCAAGAGGGTTACTCACCGCTGCGGACATGGGATGTTGATTTGTGATCTCCAATGACTAGACGTCCAGTGTGTTCTTTCTGCAGGACCAAATACAGTAGACATAATTCTGTAATACCACAGTTCTGTTCCTCCTTTGACGATGCTATATGGATTATAAATTGTAGTCTACGATAAAATGGTGGCTCAATCTAATACTGGAATAGAGGTAACCGTCAAGTTGAATTAACAGTTAATAACTGCAATAACTAAATAATAACTGAGTTACAGTAATAATAGTCCACATTTGAAATCAGGTGTTCCAGTAAGGGCCACAATAAATATGTGAAACGTCTAGTGGTCCCTGATGAGGGTTGGGAAAAATAGTCTACATAGAATATGACCAAACCAACCTTCCCTGCGCCCATCAACCTCAAAAACTTCTGCTTCCTCTCGTTGTCCCCCAGATCTGCAGCTGCCCATGGAGTAGGTCCATCCTGCAACAACACAGAATTGCCTACAGTACACAAGGAATGGGATCCCACCAGAACGTAGCCTAGGCCTATTATTGCACCTTCGGCTCGAAGATCAAACTTCCCAATTGGATTAGCTAAAGTCACATCTTAATATAACGCTAACTGGCCACGTCATACGCCTAGTAGTAACAGCCTTGAGTTGGTTTATTACATTGACTGGCTGACTATCTTGCTGGCAAGCTTCATCATGATGTGTCAAACTGGCCATCTTAAGGTGAATAAGTTAGCTAAAAATAACACTTGAGATGATTTGTTGACCAACGTTAACTAAGTAGTTAACTGTTTTACTCTATGGCTTTGTTGAGCTAGGACGCATTATGTTACAGGCTGCATAGCTAGTTAGGATGCAAATTGACTGCATACTTCTTTGCTAAAGCAAACCAGATACGGGCCTTGCTAGCCAGTTAGCTAACTAAGGTTAGCTGAACTGCAAGGCCTGTCCCGTTCAATGCATTTAGCTATAGTTCACCTACTTCATTCGGAGAACCAGGTCTTTTCGTCCCGTGTCGATTCCCTTCAGAAGTCATTTTCTTCGTAAAAAATGTTTGCTTTAGCTAGCTAAATCAAAAATATTTACATAGCAGTAGACTGGCTAGCTATGCCACCATCAACAAACAGTTGCAGTTGTGAACGGAAACGAGCTATTCCAACTTCCGGTTGCGATGTTTTCTAATTTAAAATTTTATGGCAGACTACACCGATTGGTATATTGCCGCCACCTACTGTACGGGGTCTTGAAACAAAACAAAAATAATATATTCAAATGCAGGAAAGGGGATAATAAAAAAAAAGAAATCGAACAACCATCCCACTCACTCCTTCAGTTACATTCATCATCTTGTGTCTCTACTCCTACCATTATATCTTCAACTTAACCTGTACGCCCATCTGCGGCCTGCTAATCGTTAGCTGTCTTAATCGGCTGATATCTGATTAGGTCTATCGGACAATTTTCTTGGGCCACTATAACTATTTTGCCAATTGGACTGGTCCCCCCTACCACACGGAACCCCACTAATCTACAGATGGAAACGCATGAGGTGGCTAAAAACAGACCTACCTCCATCTTCTGCCAGCTTGCTACCTATGATCCGGCTAGCTGTCTGAATCTCACGGGACCCTTATGATCACTCAGCTAAGCATGCCTCTCCTTAATGTCAATATGCCTTATCCATTGCTGTTCTGGTTAGTGTTTATTGGCTTATTTCACTGTAGAGCCTCTAGCCCTGCTCATTATACCTTATCCAATCTTTCAGTTCTACCACCTACACATGCTATGACATCTTCTGGTTTTAATGATGTTTCTAGAGACAATATCTCTCTCATCATCACTAAATGCCTAGGTTTACCTCCACTGTATTCACATCCTACCATACCTTTGTCCGTACATTATACCTTGAAGCTATTTTATCGCCCCCAGAAACCTGCTCCTTTTACTCTCTATTCTGGACGTCAGACGACCAATTCTCATAGCTTTTAGCCGTACTCTTATCCTACTTCTCCTCTGTTCCTCTGGTGATGTAGAGGTGACTCCAGGCCCTGCTGTGCCTAGCTCCACTCCTATTCCCCAGGCGCTCTCTTTTGATGACTTCTGGAACCGTAATAGCCTTGGTTTCATGCATGTTAACATTAGAAGCCTTCTCCCTAAGTTTGTTTTATTCACTGCTTTAGCACACTCAGCCAACCCGGATGTCCTAGCCATGTCTGAATCCTGGCTTAGGAAGGCCACCAAAAACTCTGAAATCTTTATCCCTAACTACAAAATGTTCAGACAAGATAGAACGACCAAAGGGGGCGGTGTTGCAATCTACTGCAGAGATAGCCTGCAGAGTTCTGTCCTACTATCCAGGTCTGTACCCAAACAATTTGAACTTCTACTTTTAAAAATCCATCTCTCTAAAAACAAGTCTCTCACCGTTTGCCGCCTGCTATAGACCACCCTCTGCCCCCAGCTGTGCCCTGGACACCATATGTGAACTGATTGCCCCCCATCTATCTTCAGAGCTCGTGCTGCTAGGTGACCTAAACTGGAACATGCTTAACACCCCAGCCATCCTACAATTTAAGCTTGATGCTCTCAATCTCACACAAATGATCAATGAACCTACCAGGTAGACAGGTGTCTTTTATACTGATAACAAGTTCAAACAGGTGCCATTAATACAGGTAACGAGTGGAGGACAGAGGAGCCTCTTAAAGAAGTTACAGGTCTGTGAGAGCCAGAAATCTTGCTTGTTTGTAGGTGACCAAATACTTATTTTCCACCATAATTTGCAAATAAATTCATAAAAAAATCCAACAATGTGATTTTCTGGATTTATTTTTCTCATTTTGTCTGTCATAATTGACGTGTACCTATGATGAAAATTACAGGCCTCTCATCTTTTTAAGTGGGAGAACTTGCACAATTGATGGCTGACTAAATACTTTTTTCCCCCCACTGTACCTAGGTGTCTGGTTAGACTGTAAGCTCTCCTTCCAGACTCACATCAAACATCTCCAATCTAAAGTTAAATCTAGAATTTGCTTCCTATTTCGCAACAAAGCATCCTTCACTCATGCTGCCAAACATACCCTCGTAAAACTGACCATCCTACCGATCCTCAACTTCGGCGATGTCATTTACAAAATACCCTACTCAATAAACTGGATGCAGTCTATCACAGTGCCATCCGTTTTGTCACCAAAGCCCCATATACTACCCACCACTGTGACCTGTACGATCTCGTTGGCTGGCCCTCGCTTCATACTCGTCGCCAAACCTACTGGCTCCAGGTAATCTACAAGACCCTGCTAGGTAAAGTCCCCCGTTATCTCAGCTCACTGGTCACCATAGCAGCACCCACTCGTAGCACGCGCTCCAGCAGATATCTCTCTGGTCACCCCCAAAGCCAATTCCTCCTTTGGCCGTCTCTCCTTCCAGTTCTCCGCTGCCAATGACTGGAACGAACTACAAAAATCTCTGAAACTGGAAACACTTATCTCCCTCTCTAGCTTTAATCACCAGCTGTCAGAGCAGCTCACAGATCACTGCACCTGTACATAGCCCATCTATAATTTAGCCCAAACAACTACCTCTTCCCCTACTGTATTTATTTTGCTCCTTTGCACCCCATTATTTCTGTTTTTCACTTTCTTCCACTACAAATCTACCATTCCAGTGTTTTACTTGCTATATTGTATTTACTTTGCCACCATGGCCTTTTTTGCCTTTACCTCCCTTATCTCACCTCATTTGCTCACATTGTATATAGACTTATTTTTCTACTGTATTATTGACTGTATGTTTGTTTTACTCCATGTGTAACTCTGTTGTATGTGCCGAACTGCTTTGCTTTATCTTGGCCAGGTCGCAATTGTAAATGAGAACTTGTTCTCAACTTGCCTACCTGGTTAAATAAAGGTGAAATAATTTTTTTTTAAACTTCACTCTTTCACTGCTCAACAACTTCGGATAGGTGACATTCTGGACAGCCCTTATTCTTACTACCTTCATCACCCTAACAGGACACTTCAGAAATTCGGGTGCATGTTCTCCACCACAATTGCAGCATTTAGGCTCAGCTGGCACATAATACTCCTTCCGTCGACACATACTTGACACAGCCACTGCCTGTTCACCCCACTACCATCCAGAAGGCGAGGTCAGTACAGTTGCATCAAAGCTGGGACCGAGAGACTGAAAAACAGAGTCGAAACCGCAAGTCCGGGACAAGGTAGCATGTCTGTTGAAACTGGTAAACAAAAAAAATATCTGGAAAAACAATTCCCCTTCGATTACCTCGAAGTGGAATTGTTTTTCCAAATCTTTGAATTTGCTGTCGAATGGCCTGCTCCTTCTCCATTTTCGGAACACCAGTCCGCTCCCCCAAAGTGACCGCCACTCTCTCTCTTTGGGCACTCAGGAGTCCGCTGGGATGGTCCTAGAGTCAGATATAAGTTACACAAATAATTGTAGGTAATTTCTCTCTCTCTGTCTACATCTGACATAATATAGTAGAATTACCATTGGCACAGCAGTCAATGATACCGTGTAGGAGCTCAGAACGGAAACACCAAGTCTTCTCCTCCTTGATGGGTTTCACCACTAACGCCCTGGCAGTCTTGGAGAACTCTTGCTTTAAACGGAGCACTCCCTCCTTTGTTGTAACCTGCTGTCTGTCCACTGAATAATTGCGGTCCAAGGCAGGCACTTGGGAGTTTTGCGACCATTCCCTGCTGGCCGAACATGTTCCTCTTGGGCATGTATTTTAATGTACAGGGCATGTACACTTGAGTTCACCAGTCACACTTCATCACCTAGAAAATAAAATATCTAATTCATTTAACTAGAGGTTAATAAATAGGCTACTAGAATTATTATATTACTGATTTTATTAAATCAATTGGTTGTAGTTATTCACGTAGGAAGGCAAAAAAAGGGGTTAAAATGTGCTCATTCATTTACTCAAAATGTTGCAGCATATGTACAGAAATGGTTGATACTTTTTTAAAAACCTTCTTGAGATCCTTCAACAACCTCCAGGACACCTACAGCACCCGTTGTCACAGGAAGGCCAAAAATATCAAGGACATCAACCACCCGAGCCACGGCCTGTTCACCCCGCTACCATCCAGAAGGCGAGGTCAGTACAGGTGCATCAACGCTGGGACCGAGAGACTGAAAAACAGCTTATCTCAAGGCCATCAGACTGTTAAATAGTCACCACTAGCTAGCCCCGCCCAGTACCCTGTCCTAAACTTTAGTCACTGTCACTAGACGGCTACCACCTGGTTACTCTACCCTGCCCTGAACTTTAGTCACTGTCACTAGACGGCTACCACCTGGTTACTCTACCCTGAACTTTAGTCACTGTCACTAGACGGCTACCACCAGGTTACTCTACCCTGTCCTGAACTTTAGTCACTGTCACTAGACAGCTACCACCTGGTTACTCTACCCTGCCCTGAACTTTAGTCACTGTCACTAGACGGCTACCACCTGGTTACTCTACCCTGTCCTGAACTTTAGTCACTGTCACTAGACGGCTACCACCTGGTTACTCTACCCTGTCCTGAACTTTAGTCACTGTCACTAGACGGCTACCACCAGGTTACTCTACCCTGTCCTGAACTTTAGTCACTGTCACTAGACGGCTACCACCTGGTTACCCTACCCTGTCCTGAACTTTAGTCACTGTCACTAGACGGCTACCACCTGGTTACTCTACCCTGTCCTGAACTTTAGTTACTGTCACTAGACGGCTACCACCAGGTTACTCTACCCTGTCCTGAACTTTAGTCACTGTCACTAGACAGCTACCACCTGGTTACTCTACCCTGTCCTGAACTTTAGTCACTGTCACTAGACGGCTACCACCTGGTTACTCTACCCTGTCCTGAACTTTAGTCATTGTCACTAGACGGCTACCACCTGGTTACTCTACCCTGTCCTGAACTTTAGTCACTGTCACTAGACGGCTACCACCAGGTTACTCTACCCTGTCCTGAACTTTAGTCATTGTCACTAGACGGCTACCACCTGGTTACTCTACCCTGTCCTGAACTTTAGTCACTGTCACTAGACAGCTACCACCTGGTTACTCTACCCTGTCCTGAACTTTAGTCACTGTCACTAGACGGCTACCACCTGGTTACTCTACCCTGTCCTGAACTTTAGTCACTGTCACTAGACGGCTACCACCAGGTTACTCTACCCTGTCCTGAACTTTAGTCACTGTCACTAGACAGCTACCACCAGGTTACTCTACCCTGTCCTGAACTTTAGTCACT
The DNA here is from genome assembly GCF_901001165.1 of Salmo trutta. Taxonomy (NCBI): domain Eukaryota; kingdom Metazoa; phylum Chordata; class Actinopteri; order Salmoniformes; family Salmonidae; genus Salmo; species Salmo trutta. The sequence goes on from NC_042960.1 coordinate 62,093,750, forward strand.
GTCACTAGACGGCTACCACCTGGTTACTCTACCCTGTCCTGAACTTTAGTCACTGTCACTAGACGGCTACCACCTGGTTACTCTACCCTGTCCTGAACTTTAGTCACTGTCACTAGACAGCTACCACCTGGTTACTCTACCCTGTCCTGAACTTTAGTCACTGTCACTAGACGGCTACCACCTGGTTACTCTATCCTGTCCTGAACTTTAGTCACTGTCACTAGACAGCTACCACCAGGTTACTCTACCCTGTCCTGAACTTTAGTCACTGTCACTAGACGGCTACCACCTGGTTACTCTACCCTGCCCTGAACTTTAGTCACTGTCACTAGACGGCTACCACCAGGTTACTCTACCCTGTCCTGAACTTTAGTCACTGTCACTAGACGGCTACCACCTGGTTACTCTACCCTGTCCTGAACTTTAGTCACTGTCACTAGACGGCTACCACCTGGTTACTCTACCCTGTCCTGAACTTTAGTCACTGTCACTAGACGGCTACCACCTGGTTACTCTACCCTGTCCTGAACTTTAGTCACTGTCACTAGACAGCTACCACCAGGTTACTCTACCCTGTCCTGAACTTTAGTTACTGTCACTAGACGGCTACCACCAGGTTACTCTACCCTGTCCTGAACTTTAGTCACTGTCACTAGACAGCTACCACCTGGTTACTCTACCCTGTCCTGAACTTTAGTCACTGTCACTAGACGGCTACCACCAGGTTACTCTACCCTGTCCTGAACTTTAGTCACTGTCACTAGACAGCTACCACCTGGTTACTCTACCCTGTCCTGAACTTTAGTCACTGTCACTAGACAGCTACCACCTGGTTACTCTACCCTGTCCTGAACTTTAGTCACTGTCACTAGACGGCTACCACCAGGTTACTCTACCCTGTCCTGAACTTTAGTCACTGTCACTAGACGGCTACCACCAGGTTACTCTACCCTGTCCTGAACTTTAGTCACTGTCACTAGACAGCTACCACCCGGTTACTCTACCCTGTCCTGAACTTTAGTCACTGTCACTAGACAGCTACCACCTGGTTACTCTACCCTGTCCTGAACTTTAGTCACTGTCACTAGACGGCTACCACCTGGTTACTCTATCCTGCACCTTAGGCTGATGCCCTGTGTACATAGACAACCTTGTACGTGGCTTGATTCATGTGTCCTTCACAAAGATAAATCTGCCCGATTCCAGCCTTGCTGAAGCACCCCCAGATCATCACCGATCCTCCACCAAATTTCAGTGGGTGCGAGACACTGTGGCTTGTAGGCCTCTCCAGGTCTCCACCCACTGTGAAATCTGGTGGAGGATCGGTGATGTTCTGGGGGTGCTTCAGCAAGGCTGGAATCGGGCAGATTTGTCTTTGTGAAGGACACATGAATCAAGCCACGTACACGGTTGTTCTGGAAGAAAACTTGCTTCCTTCTGCTCTGACAATGTTCCCCAACTCTGAGGATTGTTTTTTCCATCAGGAAGGACAATGCTCCATGCCACACAGCCAGATCAAGACCCTGTCATGGCCAGCCCAATCTCCAGACCTGAACCCCATTGAAACCTCTGGAATGTGATCAAGAGGAAGATGGATGGTCACAAGCCATCAAACAAAGCCGAGCTGCTTGAATTTTTGCGCCAGGAGTGGCATAAAGTCACCCAACATCAATGTGAAAGACTGGCAGAGAGCATGCCAATACGCATGAAAGCTGTGATTGAACAATCAGGGTTATTCCACCAAATATTGATTACTGAACTCTTCCTAAGTTAAAACATTAGCATTGTGTTGTTTAAAAATGAATATGAACTTATTTTCTTTGCATTATTCGAGGTCTGACAACACCGCATCTTTTTTGTTATTTTAACCAGTTTTCTGCAAATAAATGCTCTAAATGACAATATTTCTATTTGGAATTTGGGAGAAATGTTGTCAGTAGTTTATAGAATGAAACAAAAAATGTAATTTACCCAAACACATACCTATAAATAGTAAAACCAGAGAAACTGATCATTTTGCAGTGGTCTCTTCATTTTTTTCCAGAGCTGTGATATATAAATAATTTAGTATTCTACTGTATTCTAGTCAATGCCACACCTACATTGCTTGTCCAAGTAGTTATATATTTCTTAATTCCATTATTTTACTTTTAGATGTGTGTATTGTTGTGAATTGTTAGATATTACAGCACTGTTGGAGCTAGAAACACAAGCATTTCTCCACACCCGCAATAACATCTGTTAAATGTGTATATGACCAATAACATTTGATTTGAGGACTTTTTCCTCACTGCCTCAAAAGCTGCTGACAATGTGTTCATCGTGTTCCTTCTTCACACAGGTGTGTGTGGGGGGGGGGGGGGGGGGGTGCTCACAGCAGTTCAGTGTGCCTCCAGTGACCCACTGGTGTTCATTGGTGATGAGGTGAACTGCGGTGATCCACTTTTCTTTTAGCACCTGAACACTCCAACCAGCAGTGGTGGCACAATACCACAAGTGGTGAGTTAATGCCCTCCCCCATGGCAGTACCTGAGACACAGGGAGTAAATGAGACCCCTGAGTCACTGACTTGAATCATCATAATCATATAGCTCTGATTTTACTATAAAATATATGAAAGTACCTATGGCTTCCCGATGGCCCCCAGCTGTTTCCTCATACCTTTGGCAATGTGCCACAGGTCATACTCATGCCAGATATGAGCCCCTCAAGTGCACCCTCACACTTGGATGCCTGTCAGTGGCCAAGGTTTCAATACTGCATCCATGGGCCTGTTAGTAATAATTATTTTATTATTATTATTATCCTAAAAAGGTACCTAAGTCCTCTTCATACATCCACCAAATACACACTTACAACCCTTAGGCTAGCTAAAAGAATATAGGTTAGGCTATAGTTTACCTCAATGTGTTGCAGGCATCTCTCTAATCCCTCCATCTCCAAACAGTAGCTATTCTTCGCCTTGGTAACATGCACAGTCTCCTGGGGGACGATCAGGTGGGAAGCAGTGGCCTGGAGAAATCACACCATGCGTCTCCAGATACGATCAGTGGACTGTCACCAATTGTAGCCAGAATGGCATACGTGTGGTGGGTCCACATGTGGTTAACCTCTCGCACAATGTAGATGCGCTGTTGGTTTGCAAACTGACGCAGCGACATGGGCACCAGGCTGGGAGGTGACATGTTTCCACAAATGTGGAGTGGGAGCCACCAGTAAGGAAGACAGACCGCTGATGGTACTACCTGCAAACAACTTTCCCACTCTGGTCTGGGACTCCCACTTCCTCCTGTGGCCCACAACACTCTCTCCATGGTGATGGCAAAACCATTTATTTTCAGGGATGAACTGATGACACCAGCTCGACATCCTGGCTCATGGCAGACATTGAACAACTCCTTCAGCTTGCTATCAAAGACTATGTATTTCTGATCTTGCACACACTCTTCGATTGTATCTCTTGGCTCGCACTGTTCATACAGCGACTCCTGGTCTTCACTCATCTCACTCTCTGTCAGCTCTGTGGCATATAGGGGCAGGACTCGGTTGTATACTGATGGTGGTGAGAGCAATCTAGCTGGGCCTCGAGCGCTTTAGTTTCGGTCCCGGTGGAGCTCTTTTCCACCGCAGCACAGGAACAATCTGGCAACCAGGGGTTTGTTTGGCATGCTGTACTAACCGTTCTTTCCTGTTGGTGTAAAAATATTAAAGCATCTATTAAGCTTTAGTTATATTCAAGAGTCACTGCATATACTGTATATTGTCAATTTTATATATTGAAAATGGCATCAGGGATGACAGATTGTGTCTTGAAATAAACAAACAATAGCCTTAGAAATAACATGGATTTACATGTACCTCCACTTGCACAATCTCCAGGATGAAAACCTTTTCAGGGATGACAATATCATCCTGAAAACAAACAAATGTTTTGTTAAGATTAAGACAACTGAACCCACATATATCAGTTGGCGTTAACAAGCTACCAGTCATGTATGCTGTCAACACACACACAGCAAAGCATACAGGAAAATGTATTTTCAGCAAACATTAGCTATGTCAACTTCAGTCTAGTTAACATTTACATTTACGTCATTTAGCAGAGGCTCTTATCCAGAGCGACTTACAAATCGGTAAAATAAGGTAGAGCTAACAAAGCATTCCAAAAACAAATGTATTACTTGACTTTCTGAGGTGGAAGCTAACTACAGCAACTACCCAATAACAGAGCTACACGGAGAAACTGTTTTAGTTGCTGGGGTTGTAGTTTAGAATTGTTTATTTAACCTTTACTTAACTACCTAGGCAAGTCACTTAAGAACAAATTCTTATTTACAATGACGGCCAAACCCTAACGACGCTGGGCCAATTGTGCGCCCCCCTATGTGACTCCCAATTACGGCCGGTTGTGATACTGCCTGGAATCGAACCAGGGTCTGACGCTTCTTAGACCGCTGCGCCACTCAGAGTTACAACAAAGTTATCCAGGGTCTAACGGTAGACTAGTCAACAACAATCATGACTCATGGTCGGTTAACGTTACCAGGCTCCATTGACTCGCGTCGCCTCAGTCCGACGTTTGGCTTGACTCAGCTATGTTGATGAGGGTCGGTCGGTCGGTAACCCCTACTGTACACCATAACCCTCCAAATTGAAGATGGAGGGGCAAGCAGAGGGCTTCAACGTAGGTTTAGGACTCCTTTACATTCTGAAACTCCCGGTTGCCGCATCGAACGTGCCCTTCATCGCAAAGTCTTTCTCCGCGAAGTACTGCCTGCAGATCTTGCTAGCTGAGCTGGCACGTTTCTTCCTTTCTTTAGGACATGGAGACACTTCTTCAAAAGTTGTTGGTCCTTGGACTGCCGATGTACCTACCCGATATATATATATATTTTTTTGGAGCCAATTCGTACAACCTGGCGTTATACAGTTCATGTCTGAATCACTAAATTGTTGTTGTGGTCATCATGTTCCTTGTACTTCGATTCACTCTCCGCGCGAAAAGTCAACACCAGACTGATTCCTGCCAGTGACGCACTGGCGTCAGTCGTTACTATGGCAATTCAAAATGGCGCCGACCAGAGCTCAAATGAACCTTGACGACGATCAAAATACTAAATACACAGACGTTTTTATGTTCAAGTATTGTAGGGTATTAGTTGATTGATTACATCTCTTTGCTTACATTTACTTCCTAAACTGTTTCCATTGCCCTTTTTAACTGTTTGATAATAATATCGTAATTCAAATAACATTTTCTTTACATAGAACATTTTTACAAAAGTAAATACTTTAAACCTACAACATGAGTGATCTAGAATTTATTTGCTTTCCTAACAGTGATGTCCATATCCTGCATTTTTATTACCAACTCCTGACAGAAGATGTTTGTTACATTTTCTTCTTTTTGTTTTCATTCTGTTTTGTTTATTTGTGGACGGCAAGTATATGACTATCCAGGTTCACTTTGTGTCCGAAGCTTATCCCGCAGTCAGCACAGTTAAATGTCTCTCCTATGTGAGTCAATATATGCTTTTTAAGGCTATATTTCTGTCTGAAGCTTTTCCCACAGTCCCCACAGGTAAAAGGTGTCTCTCCTGTGTGAGTCAGTAAATGAACAGTTAGGTTTCCCTTATGGTTGAAGCTTTTCCCGCAGGCACCACAGCTAAATGGTTTTTCTCCTGTGTGAGTCCGTATATGCCTGTTAAGGGTAGCCTTCTGTCTGAAGCTTTTCCCGCAGTCACCACAGACAAATGGTTTCTCTCCTGTGTGAGTCCGTATATGCATGTTAAGGGTGTCCTTGCGACTGAACCTTTTCCTGCAGTTATCACAGCTAAATGATTTTTCTCCCGTGGAGGTCTGTATATGCCTGTTCAGGGTCCCCGTGCAATTTAATATTTTCCCGAAGTCATGTTTTTTAGACGTGGTGCTGGGTTTCCTCAATGGTGGGCTGGAATCCAATGGTGGGCTTATGTCAAATCCTACTAGATCACTGCTTGCAGCTGAGCTGTGGCTGGAGACATTGTCTTGATTATCTCGAGGGTCATATGGATTGTCGAGGTGGGTCACTGTGCCAAAAGGTTTGAGATCCAATTCTTTAGAGTCACTCTCTCTGTTCAACACAGTCTTGGTTTGGGAAAGAGTCAAGGACTGAAGTAGGTTGTCCTGATCACAATCACTTTTCACACAGGAAGGAGTGAACATGAACTCTACAATGTCAGGCTCCAGCCCTTGAAGCTGCCCTGCCACCTGAGTGGTCCCGACTTCCTCATCTTCCTCTTTAATCTGCATGGGTTCTGGGTCATCCGTCCCCAGACTGGAGATCCATTCCTCCTGGTCACAGTGCTGCTGCACAGGGTTAACCTCCTCCCCAGAGACGGTAAGCGAGAACTGGAGGGAGTCTGTTCTACATCGTTTCATCTCCGGTCTGATCCGCAGCAATCTCCGTAGCCGGTCATTCTCCACTTTAGATCGGGAAATCTCCTCCTGGTACTCCGCTACCACTTTCTCTACTGCCCCCATAATCTCTACGGTAGCCACTGTTAAACGCGTATTAACAAACACACTCAAAGACTGTAATTTTGCCATTTTCAGTGGACGGAGACTTAGGTATTCCGTTAACCGCGTCTAAAATCCACGTAAGGAATGTGCCTGTTGCAAATTCAAAACAAACCTTCCTCCAATTCTACTTCCTTGTTGTCTTGTTCTTTAGTGTTTGTCAGCGGGTAGCTAGCCTGAAACGGACAACAGCGCCGCTAGCTGGATAGAGTTCTGATATGGGATAGATATACTACATGTCCAAAAGTATATGAACACCTGCTCGTCGAACATCTCATTCCAAAATCATGGGCATTAATATGGAGTTGGTCCCCCTTTGCTGCTATAACAGCCTCCACTCTTCTGGGAAGACTTTCCACTAGATGTTGGAACATTGCTGTGGGGACTTCCTTCCATTCAGCCACAAGAGCATTAGTGAGGTTGGGCACTGATGTTGAGTGATTAGTCCTGGCTCGCAGTCAGTGTTCCAATTTATCCCAAAGGTGTTTGATAGGGTTGAGGTCAGGGCTCTGTGCAGGCCAGTCAAGTTCTTAGACAACGATCTCGATTTCTGTATGGACGTCGCTTTGTGCACAGGGGCATTGTCATGAAGAAAATGGGAAGGGCCTTCCCCAAACTGTTGCAATAAAGTTGGAAGTACAGAATCGTCTAGAATGTCATGTATGCTTTATGTAACCGATGTGAAATGACTAGCTAGTTAGCGGGGTGCGCGCTAATAGCGTTTCAGTCGGTGACGTCACTCGCTCTGAGACCTTGAAGTAGTTCTGCTCTGCTCTGCAAGGGCCGCGGCTTTTGTGGAGCGATGGGTAACGATGCTTCGAGGGTGGCTGTTGTCTATGTGTGCAGAGGGTCCCTGGTTCGAGCCCAGGTAGGGGCGAGGAAAGGGACGGAAGCTATACTGTTACGTATACAGTGCATTCGGAAAGTATTCAGACCCCTTGACTTTTTCCACATTTTGTTACGTTACAGCCTTATTCTAAAATGGATTAAATAAAACATTTTCAGCATCAGTCTACATACAATAACCCATAATGACAATGCAAAATCAGGTTTTTCAAATTGTTTGCACATTTATAAAAAAATAAAAAACAGATACCTTATTTACATAAGTATTCAGACCCTTTGCTATGAAAATGGAAATTGAGCTCAGGTCTGTCCTGTTTCCATTGATCATCCTTGAGATATTTCTACAGCTTGATTGGAGTCCACCTGTAAATTACATTGATTTGACATGTTTTTGAAAGGCATACACCTGTCTATTTAAGGTCCCACAGTTGACAGTGAATGTCAGAGCAAAAACCAAGCCATGAAGTCGAAGGAATTGTCCGTAGAGTGCAGAGACGGATTGTGTCAAGGCACAGATCTGGGGAAGGGTACCAAAACATTTCTGCAGCATTGAAGGTCCCCAAGAACACAGTAGCCTCCATCATTCTTAAATGGAAGAAGTTTGGAACCACCAAGACTCTTCCTAGAGCTGACCGTCTGGCCAAACTGAGCAATCGGGGGAGAAGGGCCTTGGTCAGGGAAGTGACCGAGAACCCGATTGTTTCTCTGACAGAGCTCCAGAGTTCCTCTGTGGAGATGGGAGAATCTTCCAGAAGGACAACCCTCTCTGCAGCACTCCACCAATCAGGCCTTTATGGTAGAGTGGCCAGACGGAAGCCACTTCTCAGTAAAAGGCACGACAGTCCACTTGGAGTTGCCAAAAGGCACCTAAAGGACTCTCAGACCATGAGAAACAAGATTCTCTTTTCTAAAGAAACCAATATTGAACTCTTTGGTCTGAATGCCAAGTGTCACGTCTGGAGGAAACCTGGCACCATCCCTACGGTGAAGCACGGTGGTGGCAGCATCATGCAGTGAGGATGTTTTTCAGCAGCAGGGACTGGTTGACAAGTCAGGATCAAGGGAAGATGAACGGAGCAAAGTACATCAAGAGATCCTTGATGAAAATCTGCTCCAGAGTGCTTCGGACCTCAGACTGGGGCGACGGTTCACCTTCCAACAGGACAGCACAGGAGTGGCTTCGGGACAAGTCTCTTATTGTCCTTGAGTGGCCCAGCCAGAGACCGAACTTTAACCCAATCGAACATTCCTGGAAAGACCTGAAAATAGCTGTGCAGCGATGCTCCCCATCCAATCTGACAGTGCTTGAGAGGATCTGCAGAGAAGAGTGGGAGAAACTCCCCAAATACAGATGTGCCAAGCTTGTAGCGTCATACCCAAGAAGACTCGAAGCTGTAATCGCTGCCAATGGTGCTTCAACAAAGTACTGAGTAAAGGGTCTGAATACTTATGTAAATGTGATATTACAGTTTTAAAAACCTGTTTTTGCTTTGTCATTATGGGGTATTGTGTGTAGATTAATGAGGGGGGGGGGAAACGATTTAATACATTTTAGAATAAGGCTGTAACATAACAAAATGTGGAAAAAGTCAAAGGGTCTGAATACTTTCCGAATGCACTGTATCACCGTACATAGTTATTTTTGATTGACAACCCAGCATTGTGTGATTGGATTGCAGATGGAACCTTATAGCACAAAGTTAAAAGGTATTTGCACAGATTTTATTTATTGTACTTTTCAAAAAATCTCATAAGGACCACCTGAATAAAAGGGATGATCCACCCTGATAACTGAATATAGTCAGTGACTACCTTGTGTTACCCTGTACACCTGTAGAGAACAGAGTGTTTGGGTATAGGAGGGAGGTAGAAGTTGGAAATAGATTTTTTTTTTACTAGTTTAATCACGTAATAAATATTACAGAGAATTTATTTGATAAAATAACAGTCTTCACTTTTAATGATGCCAAAGACACGACAAGTATTTTGTATAGATTGTTGACCAAAACTGACAAAACAAAATGTGGAAAAAGTTAAGGGATGTGAATACTTTCGAAAGGCATTGTATAATTATTTACAATATCATTGAAATAGTTTTCCTTTCAAAATATGGTAATTATGGATGTTAATTGAGGAGAACGGGCTCATGGTAATGAATGGAGCAGAATAGCTGGAATGGTATCAAAAAAAATAAAATAAAGCCTATTGTGAGGACTCAAAGCTAATCAATCAAGTCAATTGATTAATGCATAATTCTAATGTATTTTTCAAACATTCAGTCACTTGTTGATTAAAGGAATATGAACTAGAGGACACAATGGGCTGTGCATAAATGTTTTTAATTTTATTCCAGGTCATCAGTTAAAGATGCACTATGCAGAAATAGCTTAGCCATTTCCTGGTTGCTAAAATTCTAATCGTTCGCCTGATTTCAGTTTGTGAAAAAACAAGCAAGTATAGTGTAGAGAATCACTGTACCATCTAAACCACTGTGAAATATAATGAACAAAAATATAAACACAGCATGTAAAGTGTTTGTCCCATGTTTCATGAGCTGATATAAAAGATCACATAAATGTTCCATATGCACAAAAAGTTTATTTCTGTCAAATTGTGGGCACGAATTTGTTTAGATACCTGTTAGTGAGCATTTCTCCTTTGCCAAAATAATACATGCACCTGACAGGTATGGCATATCAAGAAGTTGATTAAACAGCATGATCATTACACAAGTGCACCTTGTGCTGGGGACAGTAAAAGGCCACTAAAACGGGCGGTTTTGTTACACAACACAATGCCACAGATGTCTCAAGTGTTGAGGGAGCGTGCAATTGGCATGCAGACTGTAGGAATGTCCACCAGTGCTGTTGCCAAAGAATTGAACATTCATTTCTCTACCATAATGTAGTTTTAGAGAATTTGGCAGTAACTCCAACCGGCCTCACAACCACAGACCATGTGTAACCACACCAGCCCAGGACATCCATATCCGGCTTCTTCACCTGCGGGATCGACTGAGACCAGCCACTCGGACAACTGATGAAACTAAGGAGTATTTCTGTCTGTAATAAAGCCCTTTTATGGTGAAAAATTCATTCTAATTGGCTGGCCCTTGCTCCCTAGTGGGTGGGCCTGGCTCCCAAGAGGGTGGGCCTATCCCTGTTGCGTTTATATTTTTGTTCAGTATATATTTTCAATTACCAAAAATATTGTATTTTCAGCAGTTTGAAGCTGGTGTAGAAAACTGAAAACAAGACACAAAAACAAAACTTAAGAATGGGAAGCATAGAACCAGCGCACTTAGAAAAGATCTACCACTTATACTTGCTTTCAACGAGAATGACAGATCTATAACTAACATTTCTTTGTGAATTTTGTTGGGTTGCCCAAAAAGTTACATATTGCAGCTTTAAGACTTAAATGAAGAGAATGAAATATCCACAAAAGACAATGTCGTCTAAAACAGCACCCGGTAGCCTAGCGGTTAAGAGCAGAAAGGTTGCTGGTTCGAATCCGAGTCGACTAGGTGAAACATCTATCGACATGCCCTTAACCCTAACTGCTCCTGTAAGTCGCTCAGGATAAGAACATCTTCTAAATGACACTTTTCCCCCCCCTAAAGTAAAACAAATAAATCAGGCAATAGAAGAGGTATAAAATTACACAATTAGAAATATAGAACCGTTTTTCTGAACTAAGAGTGCAAAAAGTAACACCTTCAGACAAAGACAAAATGTTAACACAAGTGTGGAACAAACACTTGTTGTAAACTAGTCAATTGTTTGAGGAAATTAAAATGCAAAACAAAAGTGCATAAACCTGTAATTTGTTTACTCTGTCTATCAGTGACAGATGTAGATCTCCTCTCCTTCAGTGTAGGCCTTGTGTGCCCACCCTTGACTGAACAAGCACTGTACCCAGATCTGCCCTGGCATGGATGAGCCAAAATCTTCTGCACAACTTCCTGTTCATCCTAATTAGTTGCTCTCTTCTGAGCACTCTTGCCACACTGTTTCTGCAAGCTGCGCTTGGCTTTTGGTATCACCTGTTTTCTCATCCTCCAGGGCACCTTGACAGGGGTATTGGTTAGAATGGTGGTCGTTCTTCTCCATCGCCTTGGGAAAAGGTCGGAAAGCTACAGGGCTGAAGTTAGCCACTCCGAATCTGAGAGTGGAAGACTCCTCTCTCGTCTCCAACATGTAGGCTCATTTTTTGGTGAACAGTAGCATCACAAGTCAGACTGTTGAATTAACTTAATTTGAACGTACTTCACCCGTTGTCTGCTGATTTTTGTCCTTATATAGGAGGTCATCTGATAAAAAATATTCAGTGTAGTGTTAGTAACCCGACTTTCAGTACGCTGGTCTGTATGACGGTTTGTAATTTCAATGCTGACGCAATTCGCACGCGACATGCACAATATGTAAACAACCGAAGAACAGACTCGACGTTGTCCCAGACGGGACATTTCCCAAGCACCGTGACTGCAAGGGAACGGGTTTTTCGGTTACATTTGGCTATTATTAACAAATTGTGCATCACGTGGAATGCATCAGGAGATGGATAATACAAGCAACAGAACCTACCGGCGCCGTAATAAGTCAGGTAAACAACACTTTCCTGTGGATACCCCATCTCCACTTCCTACCACCAAAAGGACCAACAGCACGGAAATCCGGTAAAGTACGTTTAAATATCAATGTATTCAACATTCTGTCTTTTAAGACTATTGCGTCTTTTTTACAGTGACTTCTTTCAAACTGAGATCCATGGCGTAACCATAGTAACAGTCTGATGTTTAGACAAGGCTGACGTCATCTGTGGGGATGGATTGACTCAGTGCAGAATCACAGAATAGGTCTTCAGGTGTAGATGGATCTGAGACAGTGTGGAGGTGATCCCCAGAGGTGGAATGGGCTTGGACCTCCCCCTGCCCAGGAGAGACAGACCGCCACACAGGACTTGCGTTGACCTCAACCCTAGGCTGGGCCTGTGGAGAGCCACCACGGCCCCCTGGGGCTGCAGCTACCTCATCTGTGGTGGTGGGGGCAGGACGACCTGTTACAAAAGCAGGTAAGAATTTGGCTTCTGTAAAGACAGTAGGGTTTAATGGCCATATGCCGGTACAGTGAAATCCATGACGTTGGCTGGTGTCACAGCAGATGGTAGGGCTGTTGCCACAATTCCTGGTATGTCATATATGGAAACCGTTTTGCCAGGGTACGTCTTTATCCAGCAATCAATGGCACTGTTGATGTATCTCCTCAGGGGGCCGTACACACTACTATCCAGGGGCTGCAGCTTGTGGGAGCAGTGAGGAGGGAAGGAGAGCAGCACGACGCCATTGGCTTTGCAGTAGTCCATGCCCTGGAGTGAGAGGTGAGAGGCTTGATTATCCAGAAGCAGCAGCTGTGGAGACTGTGGGGACGCCCTGGTGTACTTCACAAAATGTTGCAAGAAGGCCAGGAAGTCATTCTCCATCATCCAACCAGAACCACTAGCAGTGCCCATTCAACCTGTAGGCCCATCACGTAGGAAGTGATCAAGGTACTTATTGTGGGGAAAGATGAAGTGAGGTGGAATGCTGTTTCCTTGAGCATTGACCGCTAGTGCCATAGTAACCATTGTTCCTCTCTCTACAGATGTTGTTGGTCCGACCTGCTTCCTCCCTCTGTTGGCAATGATTTTGTCCGGCACTTGGACTGTTGTGGTGCTGGTCTCATCCATGTTCCACACATCTTTGGCCTCAAAGTTGTGGCGGCCCAGAATGTTAATTCCAGTAAAAGCTTTAGCATTTTCAAATGTCTTCTTGAGAGCGCAGCCCTCTACCCTTTTTCAGAATTCCCATTCACTGGGGTTTTCAACATCCCTCTGAGGATGCTAAGAATTTTGTTAATTGTTTACTGTGTTTTAGTTCAGCCGTTGATGAGTTTCCTCACGTGATACATTGAGTTTAAGATTGAGACACATCGCTGCACATTGAGTAGAAGCAATGTATGAGATCTGATGAGTCCGTGGAAAAGAGAAGACCCTCTGAACTATCCCTCTAAGACCCAAGGACCGACTGATGCTAATTCTGCTAATACTATTACTGTTCAGTCAGTCTACATCATGGTTTCCACAAAACTCAACAGAACCGCATGTTCTCTCTCCGTCTCACTCCTTCTCAACATGAAAATGGTCGAAGAGGAGCAAGGCATGTTTGATCCGTCTGCCTGTTTTTTTTTTTGGCACATCGTTGCCCGGGAAATGTAAATTTTTTGGACTCTTGTCATTCTTTTTCTATTTTCTCTGGCAATGAACAGCTCTTTGTAGTGTCATCATGAAAAGTTCATTCCTACCCCCAGGGACAAAGGCTGCATTAGACTACCTGTTAAGTTCACTTAGCCCTTTCACACTACCCATTGGACTGCTGAGACTTAGAGAATGCTTCTGACAGCTGTCCTATGCCTTGTTAAGTCATTTATTGATCTGTAATACTTTGCATAGCTTTATTAGAGCTTTATTCCTTGTGTCATACTATTTTCTGTTCCCCCTCACAGTGAGTTTTGGGGGGTTGGTGCACAACACATTTCAGTGGTGTGACAGCTGTCTTCCTGAGCTCTCAGATGACTCTGGGCCTCATGGCACTAGAAAGATATGTTTATTTGCCACAGCATCTACTACCTGAGCATAATAATTTCCAGGCATCTGCAGCTTGCCTTGGGACTAAGCTGGGTTTTGAGTGTCAGTGTTGGTAGTGATCAACCTGGGACAAGGTTCTGTTAACAAAGCCACTGCAGGACTATTCTTGAACCTCGAATTGTGGAAGGGTCTATTTGTTTTATTCCAGAGCAAAATGTACTGTTCTCTGGCCCTCCCAGCCTCATCTTGACTCTTTCAGTCATCATCATCCGCTCCTGTTATGGACGCATGTACAAGAAAGCACGCAGGGCTGCTGTGGTAAGCCAAGGCAACATCTGCCATGCCGGTAGCACTGTAGCCTTTTACCTCTGCATGTTTCTACTACAGCTGCTGCCATTCATATACTGTCTAACCTTGACACTACTAAATCCCAAAAAACGAATCAAATAAAGTTGTATTAGTCGCATGCGCCGAATACAACAGCTGTAGACCTTACAGTGACATGCTTACCTACGAGCCCCTAACCAACAATGCAGTTTAAAAAAACAAACAAATAAGAAATAAAAGTAACAAGTAATTGAAGAGCAGCAGTAAAATAACAATAGCGAGACTATATACAGGGGGTAACCGATACAGAGTCAATGTGCAAGTAATTGAGGTAATATGTACAGTTGAAGTTGGAAGTTTACATACACTTAGGTTGGAGTCATTAAAACTTGTTTTTCAACCACTCCACAAATTTCTTGTTAACAAACTATAGCTTTGGCAAGTTGGTTAGGATATCTACTTTGTGCATGACACAAGTAATTTTTCCAACAATTGTTTACAAACACATTATTTCACATATTATAATTCACTGTATCACAATTCCAGTGGGTCAGAAGTTTACATACACTAAGTTGACTGTTTCTTTAAACAGCTTGGAAAATTCCAGAAAATGATGGCATGGCTTTAGAAGCTTCTGATAGGCTAATTGACATCACTGAATCAATTGGAGGTGTACCTGTGGATATATTGCAAGGCCTACCTTCAAACTCAGTGCCTCTTTGCTTGACATCATGGGAAAACCAAAATAAATCAGCCAAGACCTCCACAAGTGTGGTTCATCCTTGGGAGCAATTTCCAAACACCTGACGGTACCACGTTCATCTGTACAAACAATAGTACGCAAGTATAAACACCATCCTAGAGATTAACGTACTTTGGGGTGAAAAGTGCAAATCAATCACAGAACAACAGCAAAGGACCTTGTGAAGATGCTGGAGGAAACAGTTACAAAAGTATCTATATCCACAGTACAACGAGTCCTATATCGACATAACCTGAAAGGCCGCTCCAAAACCACCATAAAAAAAGCCAGACTACGGTTTGCAACTGCACATAGGGGACAAAGATTGTACTTTTTGGAGAAATGTCCTCTGGTCTGATGAACACAAATAGAACTGTTTTGCCATAATGATCATCATTATGTTCGGAGGAAAAAGGGGGAGGCTTGCAAGCCGAATAACACCATCCCAACCGTGAAGCACGGGGGTGGCAGCATCATGTTGTGGGGGTGCTTTGCTGCAGGAGGGACTGGTGCACTTCACAAATAGATGGCATCATGAGGATGGAAAATTATGTGGATATATTGAAGCAACATCTCAAGACATCAGTCAGGAAGTTAAAGCTTGGTCGCAAATGGGTCTTCCAAATGGACAATGACCCCAAGCATACTTCCAAAGTTGTGGCAAAATGGCTTAAGGATAACAAAGTCAAGGTATCGGAGTGACCATCACAAGGCCCTGACCTCAATCCTATTAAGAATTTGTGGGCAGAACTGAAAAGGTGTGTGCGAGCAAGGAGGCCTACTGACCTGACTCAGTTACACCAGCTCTGTCAGGAGGAATGGGCCAGATTTCACCCAACTTATTGTGGGAAGCTTGTGCAAGGCTACCCGAAACATTTCACCCAAGTTAAATAATTTAAAGGAAATGCTACCAAATACTAATTTAGTGTAGTAAACTTCTGACCCACTGAGAATGTGATGGAAGAAATAAAAGCTGAAATAAATCATTCTCTCTACTATTATTCTGACATATCACATTCTTAAAATGAAGTGGTGATCCTAACTGACCTAAGACAGGGAATTTTTACTAGGATTAAATGTCAGGGATTGTGAAAAACTGAGTTTAAATGAATTTGGCTAAGGTGTATGTAAACTTCCGACTTCAAATGTATGTGATCCAACTGTTAAGTTGAATGCTTTATCAAAGTGTACACATATGTCTGAGGGACATAAAAGGCACTCTAGTTGTGCATGGAACGACCCATTGAGTGAAATGTTTCTTTAGTAACATGTGAAATGTGTTTCTCTGTTGTGATAATTACTTTTGTTCTGTTAATAAAATGTGCTTGCTTCAGCAAGAACACTACTGCACTAACCCATGTTTTTTATTATTCTTTGACGCTCTAGCTCTTAAAGGCCGTATGCAGCCGTTTCTTTGCTAGGACTGTCTGGGAGTGGTCTGAGTGGGAGGGATATGTCATCTCAAAACGAGCTGTTATTGGCAGAGAGGTTTGGAACTCTCTTTGTAAGTGAGGGGAATCGATTATCTGGCCTTGGTTACCCCGGTGTGAGGAGATTGCACCAGGATAAAAGTGATTGCATTCGTTTTGAAACCGGGCTGCCTCCCGGGCGTGAGACAGGTGCCCCATTCTACGCCCACGGCGAAGTCGACTCAAAACTAAAGTGGTGTAGCCTAGGCTAGATTAAGCATGTGGTGTAATGAGTAGGAGTCTGTTTTCACATGCAAAAGGGATTTCTCTTATAAAATACTTTTTTTGCCTTCCCAATAAAACTAGTTTGAAAATTCAAACATATTTTATGGAAAATATATGTATTTTTCTGGATGATGTTGACCGGTGCACTGCGGCTCAGGTTAATAGAACTCCCTCATTGATCTGTATTAACTTATACCGCCTGGTGATGTCACCAGGCACGCTAAACTCCACCAATGCGAAACCTGCTGATGAGAAGGTCCTGTGTAGATTGTATTTTCATCCAGCAACTATCAGGAAATAACACTGATTAAATGTTTCTGTTTTTTACAGTGTTAGTTTAATCAGCTGTTGTACAATATGATACAAAACACAGGAAAAAACTGCATTTTCCCTTCACATACTGATTTCCACCAATCACCAGTCACCCCTACCAGTTTCCTGCAGGGGTGGGACTTCCTTCTCCAACAGCCTTAAGTAGCCTCACCTGCTCCTAATCAAGGTGGTTACCTAATTGACTGCAAGCTTTTACAAATTAATTTGTAATTTTTGAAGAATGTGTTTAAATGTGTAGTATGACCTTGAAGTTATTGATTTAAGTCCATTCTTTCGTTTATACTTATGCATTTGGTGTTGAAGATTTCCTTTTGTTTATCAATATATGTTCCTGTGTTTGTTCATTCCATATGCTTTCCCAGCTGTACTTAAGTTGAAAAACTCAATCATTTATCCTTTGTTTATGATGGTTTGCCATTTCCATCAATAACCTTGTTTGATTTGAGGTAATCTCATTCATACGTTATACAGTCTTCATGTAGATACTAGTTTATACAGTCTTCATGTAGATACTAGTTTATACAGTCTTCATGTAGATACTAGTTTATATAGATACTAGTTTATACAGTCTTCATGTAGATACTAGTTTATATAGATACTAGTTTATATAGATACTAGTTTATACAGTCTTCATGTAGATACTAGTTTATACAGTCTTCATGTAGATACTAGTTTATATAGATACTAGTTTATATAGATACTAGTTTATATAGATACTAGTTTATACAGTCTTCATGTAGATACTAGTTTATATAGATGCTAGTTTATACAGTCTTCATGTAGATACTAGTTTATACAGTCTTCATGTTGATACTAGTTTATACAGTCTTCATGTTGATACTAGTTTATACAGTCTTCATGTAGATACTAGTTTATATAGATACTAGTTTATACAGTCTTCATGTAGATACTAGTTTATATAGATGCTAGTTTACACAGTCTTCATGTAGATACTAGTTTATATAGATACTAGTTTATACAGTCTTCATGTTGATACTAGTTTATACAGTCTTCATGTTGATACTAGTTTATATAGATACTAGTTTATACAGTCTTCATGTAAATACTAGTTTATATAGATACTAGTTTATACAGTCTTCATGTAGATACTAGTTTATACAGTCTTCATGTTGATACTAGTTTATACAGTCTTCATGTAGATACTAGTTTATATAGATACTAGTTTATATAGATACTACTTTATACAGTCTTCATGTTGATACTAGTTTATATAGATACTAGTTTATACAGTCTTCATGTAGATACTACTTTATACAGTCTTCATGTTGATACTAGTTTATATAGATACTAGTTTATACAGTCTTCATGTAAATACTAGTTTATATAGATACTAGTTTATACAGTCTTCATGTTGATACTAGTTTATACAGTCTTCATGTTGATACTGGTTTATATAGATACTAGTTTATACAGTCTTCATGTAAATACTAGTTTATATAGATACTAGTTTATACAGTCTTCATGTAGATACTAGTTTATACAGTCTTCATGTAGATACTAGTTTATATAGATACTAGTTTATATAGTCTTCATGTAGATACTAGTTTATATAGATACTAGTTTATATAGATACTAGTTTATACAGTCTTCATGTAGATACTAGTTTATATAGATATTAGTTTATACAGTCTTCATGTAAATACTAGTTTATATAGATACTAGTTTATACAGTCTTCATGTAGATACTAGTTTATACAGTCTTCATGTTGATACTAGTTTATACAGTCTTCATGTAGATACTAGTTTATATAGATACTAGTTTATATAGATACTACTTTATACAGTCTTCATGTTGATACTAGTTTATATAGATACTAGTTTATACAGTCTTCATGTAGATACTACTTTATACAGTCTTCATGTTGATACTAGTTTATATAGATACTAGTTTATACAGTCTTCATGTAAATACTAGTTTATATAGATACTAGTTTATACAGTCTTCATGTTGATACTAGTTTATACAGTCTTCATGTTGATACTGGTTTATATAGATACTAGTTTATACAGTCTTCATGTAAATACTAGTTTATATAGATACTAGTTTATACAGTCTTCATGTAGATACTAGTTTATACAGTCTTCATGTAGATACTAGTTTATATAGATACTAGTTTATATAGATACTAGTTTATACAGTCTTCATGTAGATACTAGTTTATACAGTCTTCATGTTGATACTAGTTTATACAGTCTTCATGTAGATACTAGTTTATATAGATACTAGTTTATACAGTCTTCATGTAGATACTAGTTTATATAGATACTAGTTTATATAGATACTAGTTTATATAGATACTAGTTTATACAGTCTTCATGTTGATACTAGTTTATATAGATACTAGTTTATACAGTCTTCATGTAGATACTAGTTTATACAGTCTTCATGTAGATACTAGTTTATATAGATACTAGTTTATATAGATACTAGTTTATACAGTCTTCATGTAGATACTAGTTTATACAGTCTTCATGTAGATACTAGTTTATATAGATACTAGTTTATACAGTCTTCATGTTGATACTAGTTTATACAGTCTTCATGTTGATACTAGTTTATACAGTCTTCATGTAGATACTAGTTTATATAGATACTAGTTTATATAGATACTAGTTTATACAGTCTTCATGTAGATACTAGTTTATACAGTCTTCATGTTGATACTAGTTTATATAGGTGCTAGTTTATACAGTCTTCATGTAGATACTAGTTTATATAGATACTAGTTTATACAGTCTTCATGTTGATACTAGTTTATACAGTCTTCATGTTGATACTAGTTTATATAGATACTAGTTTATACAGTCTTCATGTAAATACTAGTTTATATAGATACTAGTTTATACAGTCTTCATGTAGATACTAGTTTATACAGTCTTCATGTTGATACTAGTTTATACAGTCTTCATGTAGATACTAGTTTATATAGATACTAGTTTATATAGATACTACTTTATACAGTCTTCATGTTGATACTAGTTTATATAGATACTAGTTTATACAGTCTTCATGTAGATACTACTTTATACAGTCTTCATGTTGATACTAGTTTATATAGATACTAGTTTATACAGTCTTCATGTAAATACTAGTTTATATAGATACTAGTTTATACAGTCTTCATGTTGATACTAGTTTATACAGTCTTCATGTTGATACTGGTTTATATAGATGCTAGTTTATACAGTCTTCATGTAAATACTAGTTTATATAGATACTAGTTTATACAGTCTTCATGTAGATACTAGTTTATACAGTCTTCATGTTGATACTAGTTTATACAGTCTTCATGTAGATACTAGTTTATATAGATACTAGTTTATATAGATACTACTTTATACAGTCTTCATGTTGATACTAGTTTATATAGATGCTAGTTTATACAGTCTTCATGTAGATACTAGTTTATACAGTCTTCATGTAGATACTAGTTTATACAGTCTTCATGTAGATACTAGTTTATACAGTCTTCATGTAGATACTAGTTTATACAGTCTTCATGTTGATACTAGTTTATATAGATACTAGTTTATATAGATAGTAGTTTATACAGTCTTCATGTAGATACTAGTTTATATAGATACTAGTTTATACAGTCTTCATGTAGATACTAGTTTATACAGTCTTCATGTAGATACTAGTTTATACAGTCTTCATGTAGATACTAGTTTATACAGTCTTCATGTTGATACTAGTTTATACAGTCTTCATGTAGATACTAGTTTATACAGTCTTCATGTAGATACTAGTTTATACAGTCTTCATGTTGATACTAGTTTATATAGATACTAGTTTATACAGTCTTCATGTAGATACTAGTTTATATAGATACTAGTTTATACAGTCTTCATGTAGATACTAGTTTATATAGATACTAGTTTATACAGATACTAGTTTATACAGTCTTCATGTTGATTCTAGTTTATACAGTCTTCATGTTGATACTAGTTTATATAGATACTAGTTTATACAGTCTTCATGTAGATACTAGTTTATATAGATACTAGTTTATACAGATACTAGTTTATACAGTCTTCATGTAGATACTAGTTTATATAGATACTAGTTTATACAGATACTAGTTTATACAGTCTTCATGTTGATACTAGTTTATACAGATACTAGTTTATACAGTGTTCATGTAGATACTAGTTTATACAGTCTTCATGTTTATACTAGTTTATATAGATACTAGTTTATACAGTCTTCATGTAAATACTAGTTTATACAGTCTTCATGTAGATACTAGTTTATACAGATACTAGTTTATACAGTCTTCATGTAGATACTAGTTTATACAGTCTTCATGTAGATACTAGTTTATACAGATACTAGTTTATACAGTCTTCATGTAGATACTAGTTTATACAGTCTTCATGTAGATACTAGTTAATACAGTCTTCATGTAGATACTAGTTTATACAGTCTTCATGTAGATACTAGTTTATATAGATACTAGTTTATACAGTCTTCATGTAGATACTAGTTTATATAGATACTAGTTTATATAGATACTAGTTTATACAGTCTTCATGTTGATACTAGTTTATATAGATACTAGTTTATACAGTCTTCATGTAGATACTAGTTTATACAGTCTTCATGTAGATACTAGTTTATATAGATACTAGTTTATATAGATACTAGTTTATACAGTCTTCATGTAGATACTAGTTTATACAGTCTTCATGTAGATACTAGTTTATATAGATACTAGTTTATACAGTCTTCATGTTGATACTAGTTTATACAGTCTTCATGTTGATACTAGTTTATACAGTCTTCATGTTGATACTAGTTTATACAGTCTTCATGTTGATACTAGTTTATATAGGTGCTAGTTTATACAGTCTTCATGTAGATACTAGTTTATATAGATACTAGTTTATACAGTCTTCATGTTGATACTAGTTTATACAGTCTTCATGTTGATACTAGTTTATATAGATACTAGTTTATACAGTCTTCATGTAAATACTAGTTTATATAGATACTAGTTTATACAGTCTTCATGTAGATACTAGTTTATACAGTCTTCATGTTGATACTAGTTTATACAGTCTTCATGTAGATACTAGTTTATATAGATACTAGTTTATATAGATACTACTTTATACAGTCTTCATGTTGATACTAGTTTATATAGATACTAGTTTATACAGTCTTCATGTAGATACTACTTTATACAGTCTTCATGTTGATACTAGTTTATATAGATACTAGTTTATACAGTCTTCATGTAAATACTAGTTTATATAGATACTAGTTTATACAGTCTTCATGTTGATACTAGTTTATACAGTCTTCATGTTGATACTGGTTTATATAGATGCTAGTTTATACAGTCTTCATGTAAATACTAGTTTATATAGATACTAGTTTATACAGTCTTCATGTAGATACTAGTTTATACAGTCTTCATGTTGATACTAGTTTATACAGTCTTCATGTAGATACTAGTTTATATAGATACTAGTTTATATAGATACTACTTTATACAGTCTTCATGTTGATACTAGTTTATATAGATGCTAGTTTATACAGTCTTCATGTAGATACTAGTTTATACAGTCTTCATGTAGATACTAGTT
Source organism: Salmo trutta (assembly GCF_901001165.1). Taxonomy (NCBI): domain Eukaryota; kingdom Metazoa; phylum Chordata; class Actinopteri; order Salmoniformes; family Salmonidae; genus Salmo; species Salmo trutta. The sequence goes on from NC_042960.1 coordinate 62,116,487, forward strand.
TATACAGTCTTCATGTAGATACTAGTTTATACAGTCTTCATGTAGATACTAGTTTATACAGTCTTCATGTTGATACTAGTTTATATAGATACTAGTTTATATAGATAGTAGTTTATACAGTCTTCATGTAGATACTAGTTTATATAGATACTAGTTTATACAGTCTTCATGTAGATACTAGTTTATACAGTCTTCATGTAGATACTAGTTTATACAGTCTTCATGTAGATACTAGTTTATACAGTCTTCATGTTGATACTAGTTTATACAGTCTTCATGTAGATACTAGTTTATACAGTCTTCATGTAGATACTAGTTTATACAGTCTTCATGTAGATACTAGTTTATACAGCCTTCATGTTGATACTAGTTTATATAGATACTAGTTTATATAGATAGTAGTTTATACAGTCTTCATGTAGATACTAGTTTATATAGATACTAGTTTATACAGTCTTCATGTAGATACTAGTTTATACAGTCTTCATGTAGATACTAGTTTATACAGTCTTCATGTAGATACTAGTTTATACAGTCTTCATGTTGATACTAGTTTATACAGTCTTCATGTAGATACTAGTTTATACAGTCTTCATGTAGATACTAGTTTATACAGTCTTCATGTTGATACTAGTTTATATAGATACTAGTTTATACAGTCTTCATGTAGATACTAGTTTATATAGATACTAGTTTATACAGTCTTCATGTAGATACTAGTTTATATAGATACTACTTTATACAGATACTAGTTTATACAGTCTTCATGTTGATTCTAGTTTATACAGTCTTCATGTTGATACTAGTTTATATAGATACTAGTTTATACAGTCTTCATGTAGATACTAGTTTATATAGATACTAGTTTATACAGATACTAGTTTATACAGTCTTCATGTAGATACTAGTTTATATAGATACTAGTTTATACAGATACTAGTTTATACAGTCTTCATGTTGATACTAGTTTATACAGATACTAGTTTATACAGTGTTCATGTAGATACTAGTTTATACAGTCTTCATGTTGATACTAGTTTATATAGATACTAGTTTATACAGTCTTCATGTAAATACTAGTTTATACAGTCTTCATGTAGATACTAGTTTATACAGATACTAGTTTATACAGTCTTCATGTAGATACTAGTTTATACAGTCTTCATGTAGATACTAGTTTATACAGATACTAGTTTATACAGTCTTCATGTAGATACTAGTTTATACAGTCTTCATGTAGATACTAGTTTATACAGTCTTCATGTAGATACTAGTTTATACAGTCTTCATGTAGATACTAGTTTATACAGTCTTCATGTTGATACTAGTTTATACAGTCTTCATGTTGATACTAGTTTATACAGTCTTCATGTTGATACTAGTTTATATAGATACTAGTTTATACAGTCTTCATGTAAATACTAGTTTATGTAGATACTAGTTTATACAGTCTTCATGTAGATACTAGTTTATACAGTCTTCATGTAGATACTAGTTTATACAGTCTTCATGTAGATACTAGTTTATATAGATACTAGTTTATACAGTCTTCATGTAGATACTAGTTTATACAGTCTTCATGTTGATACTAGTTTATACAGTCTTCATGTTGATACTAGTTTATACAGTCTTCATGTAGATACTAGTTTATATAGATACTAGTTTATACAGATACTAGTTTATATAGATACTAGTTTATATAGATACTAGTTTATACAGTCTTCATGTTGATACTAGTTTATACAGTCTTCATGTAGATACTAGTTTATATAGATACTAGTTTATACAGATACTAGTTTATATAGATACTAGTTTATATAGATACTAGTTTATACAGTCTTCATGTTGATACTAGTTTATACAGTCTTCATGTAGATACTAGTTTATATAGATACTAGTTTATACAGATACTAGTTTATACAGTCTTCATGTTGATACTAGTTTATACAGTCTTCATGTTGATACTAGTTTATATAGATGCTAGTTTATACAGATACTAGTTTATATAGATACTAGTTTATATAGATACTAGTTTATACAGTCTTCATGTTGATACTAGTTTATACAGTCTTCATGTTGATACTAGTTTATATAGATGCTAGTTTATACAGATACTAGTTTATATAGATACTAGTTTATATAGATACTAGTTTATACAGTCTTCATGTAGATACTAGTTTATACAGTCTTCATGTTGATACTAGTTTATACAGTCTTCATGTAGATACTAGTTTATATAGATACTAGTTTATACAGATACTAGTTTATATAGATACTAGTTTATACAGATACTAGTTTATACAGATACTAGTTTATGCAGTCTTCATGTTGATACTAGTTTATACAGTCTTCATGTAGATACTAGTTTATATAGATACTAGTTTATACAGATACTAGTTTATATAGATACTAGTTTATATAGATACTAGTTTATATAGATACTAGTTTATACAGTCTTCATGTTGATACTAGTTTATATAGATACTAGTTTATATAGATACTAGTTTATATAGATACTAGTTTATACAGATACTAGTTTATATAGATACTAGTTTATACAGTCTTCATGTTGATACTAGTTTATACAGTCTTCATGTAGATACTAGTTTATATAGATACTAGTTTATACAGATACTAGTTTATATAGATACTAGTTTATATAGATACTAGTTTATATAGATACTAGTTTATACAGTCTTCATGTTGATACTAGTTTATACAGTCTTCATGTTGATACTAGTTTATACAGTCTTCATGTTGATACTAGTTTATATAGATACTAGTTTATATAGATACTAGTTTATACAGATACTAGTTTATATAGATACTAGTTTATATAGATACTAGTTTATACAGTCTTCATGTTGATACTAGTTTATACAGTCTTCATGTTGATACTAGTTTATACAGTCTTCATGTTGATACTAGTTTATACAGTCTTCATGTTGATACTAGTTTATACAGTCTTCATGTTGATACTAGTTTATATAGATACTAGTTTATACAGTCTTCATGTTGATACTAGTTTATATAGATACTAGTTTATACAGGTAGAGTAAGTTCGAATGAAGTTTATTCAACATTCTGACTTGTAATGGGACTGTTTGAATTTGACCCATTGAGGCCATGCCTATAGGCCTACCATCCTACAGCCCAAGGAAAATGCTGTCCATACTACATATTCTCATTTTGATACATCGGCCAAAAGTTTGCTTGCTACTGGGCAGTGGTCATAGGGCCCTGTGTTTTGGCTAATCATGTCACATGACCTGGATTTGAACCATCATTTTAGGCCTATTTTAAGCCAAATTAGAATTAGGCCAAAAATGCAAGCAATTGCCTGAGGATGTTGCTTGACCATCTGACATAAAAAAGAAAATTGGACAGGCTGATGAAAAAGCTTTAAATATAGGTTAAAATCCAGGTCATGTGACATGATTAACCAAAACGCAGGGCCCTAATTTCAGACACCCTATTAAATTTGAGTTGAGCTGTCTAATTGTACCACAGGGTGGCGTAAGAGTAACTGAATTGTTCCACAATTTTACCAGGCATATCTTCAAACGGAACTCATATTTCAAGGTTCAACTCCATATGCGCTATAATAGTCTAGTTATCCATAATCGGTGAAGGAAATAAAGAACCCCTACTAGTAATAACCATAATTTGAAGTCATTAGAAAACAATGGCATGTCTTGACTAACCAATTTTTATTTTTATTCTTTCAATACATTTTTATCAATGCATATGGATCCACCTATAGACTATCAGTTAGAGAATGTGATGTTTACAACATTTGAACATCTGATAACAGTAACTTTTGTAAAAGTTTAGTAGTAGGCCTATCAACGAAAACGTCCGTGATTGGGTCGAACAGTCCCACTGGGCACAGACATCAATTTAACGTCTATTCCACGTTGGTTCAATGTAATTTTATTGAAATGACATTGAAACAACGCTGTTTTAACCAGTGGGGTGTAACACACCAAATTGTCGTGATTTACCTTTTCCAGAAGCATCTCGTATTTTAACAGCTGATTCAACGGGTTGACAACCAAATAGCCTTCATTTCCGTTTTAATAAACTACAATTCATGTAAAAAATGTAGATGAATAACAAATGCATTAAAATTCTTGAATTGCTCATAGGCTATGGGCTGACCTAAAAAACTTTGTGAAACGTGCCTATTATATTGGAGTAGGCTATTTATCTAGCCAAATTTAGAAAGTAGCCAAACATCATTTCGCTACGTATTAGCGCTGTCATTATATTAAAATATAATTATTGGACAAATATTTTATGCAAAAATTACAACATATCATGATATTCTTCTTAGTGAAATGTATCCAAAAGTGTTTATACAAACGAATGAATTAAACAAGTTGCCAAAACAATATTTGTTTTAGATGGCCACTTTGTCAAATGTGTGCAATGAATAACATTGACATTTAACAACCAACGCAAGTCTGGTTGCATTGGCATTGCTAAAGTAGCGGTGGTTTGATTTCCTTATCAAATCGTTTATTATAAGAGCCAGATTTTACAATTCGCCTATTATAAATAACCAAAAGGAGAACTTGTTTTACTGATAAAAGCAAAAGAGCCAATGCAGTTATGCACTGTGGTTATTGTATTTTGAAGCACAAATTAATCATTATATAAATTCCAATTGACCTATTTATTAAACGTTGCACACACACATTCTCACACACAGCTCTCTCACACACAGCGCTCTCTCTCTCTCTCTCTCTCTCTCTCTTTCTCTCTCTCTCTCTCTCTCCTTCTGATTCTTCATTCTTACTTTCTCCTTTCTTTGCATCCATCGGGGAGAGGGAGTCCTGTTCGTTCCGACAACACTGAACAGTCACTCACTTCGCCTCACTTTGAGAGATTGTTGCACGACGGGAAATGCTTATACTGTATATGACATGGCCGCTCAAATTGATAGCCAAGATTGACTAGCTGAAGACGGATAAATTAAGTTATCAACGCGCCTCAATTCTGACAAGCGAAACCCACTTTGCGCACCGGAGATTGAATTCCGTGTCCCATGGCTACACAAGTTAACTTTATTGCGTTCTCCACCGATACAGACAACAGTGATATGATTGTCCTTTGATAACACAACGGGATACCCACAGACTGGATGGGGCCCTACATCAAGCCAAGGTAACAATAGCCATAGGCTATGTTGTTGGTTGTTGTTATATCTCAACATTTATATCAATATGACGCTTTGACTGGCTGTCTGTTTCCCCCCAGTCGAAAGGTTATTAAGAGGTTCAGGTTTTTATCTTTGCAAGTTTTATCTTTGAGATATATTTTTTCATTGGGTATTGAATTGACAAAATATAGCGATATTTTGTCAATGTTGTGAATATAGCTACATTAGTTGAGTGTTTTAGTCTGAACTACTTGGCTAAACTTGAATGTTTAAAGAACTAGGCTGTAAACGTATATAATTCCTTGCAGTCGGGTTTATGTCAACCCATTACTATAATAGGCCCAAAATCAGTTTAATAAAAGTCGTTTTTTCGACATTCCGGCTTTGCGTGCGAGCCCTGCGGCTTGCAGATGGCTGGTAAATTATTGTAGTCTACTTTAGTAGGAGGTAGTTTCCTGTTCGGCCACATAGTGGTACTATTCATTGGAAACGACGTGCGCTTTTCTTGCCACAACCGTAAGTGTAAATGCCTTTCAGAGTTGATTCGCAGTGCGCTCGCGAGTCCGGTTTGCTTCGGCGGCATGTCCAAATCAGAATGAATTTGATACAGTTCTAATCAACTGGAAAATGGGAATATTGTTGACGCTGTCTGCGGAGTAAACCATTACTCTCTCACAAGTTTACTCTCTCGGGTCACAGAAACGGACCCTAAAATAATGCGTTGTGAGTCATAAATTAAAATAGACGTAACCCTTCGTTCTAAAACGGATCCATTGGGAGACAATACTGAAGAAACAAGACATTGGTCCCAGCGGAGAACACCGTGCGACGAAAGGAGAACTTATTTAAGTAAGTTGTTTTCAATTGGAATTGATTGCCTCTAGGCTATATATCCTACATGTAAATGTATTTTTCGTGTTTTAGTTGAAAACAGCCTGGAGCCTATAGACTAGATTCATTTTCTCTCAAAATTTGCTTTTGACTTAGGCTAGCCTACTAGCAATACAACACCTATCAAGCCTATGGTAGCATATTACGAAATGTAATGTAATTCATTCATGTCATAGCTTATGCATGATATAAAGAGCAGCGTTAATTTAGTCACGCTCCATACATCATTTCCCAAAAAGTCAGAAGTGTACATCTTGCCTTGCACTTGACAATAGCCTAATTGGTGAGAGTGAAAGTCACGGTGAGGATTCATGGGGTGAACTAAATGATACGTTTACATGTCAGGGTATAGGAGGACAAGGCGCACATAACCACCGTAGCCTTTCTGGAAAAGGGAGATAGGTCATCACTTTAGGGTGTTCCACAAATTTAGACGCACTCAAGTTCTTAGATAACGCGTCTAGAGTGCTGCACACGCAGTGATAACGTTTTTATAGAGAGCCCTCGTATGCACTGACGCCAAATGAATGCACGACGCGTGCAAGTGATGTTTAAAACCACTAAAAAGGAAATGTAGTTGATTGTGGCAATATCCGGATAATTGCCATAAAGATTTCTTTTTTTGGTCCCTTAAACTTGTTGACACTGGGAGTGACAACCAGTTAGGCTATAAAGGGCACAACGTTCCACTCAATTTTTATTCTAAATAACCTACAATTGAAATGCAGTAGCCTTGTTGCCATGTGGATACATTTCGATTGTTTATCCTGATTTAAACGGTGCCAATACTCTTCAGCGAAGGTTAATTGTCTGTACTCTATGCATGGTTGACCAATTGAGAAGTACATTCCCGTTGTAAAAGAGTGTCTGTTTGAAAAACAATCTGATGATGGGACCGTCCACGGACCGCGGGGCTGAAGTTGATCTCGTATGGCATTTTGTTTTGAGCAGGTGCTGTGGGTTGAAGTTCCCTCATAAGGTAAAGTGGCATTAGAGTGCCGTCCACGTCCAAATGGCAGATTTATAAATAGGCTGCCAATTCAGCACATTGTCCCGGGACGGCATTTATACAAGGGCTGTGCTATCCACTGTCTGAGAAACCTTAGAGTCACTGCGCACTTGCAACTCGCCTGCATTCTATTGACCGTTCATTTTGTCGTTCATTCAGCAGTCAATTCTGATATAATCTGCCACAAATTAAGCATTCGTCATCCTTTCGCACTGAACTTTTACAGTAGCCTATAAACCTAAAAATTAATGTATTTTATTGAATTGGTCCCATCATACAAGTGCTTATAGGTTTGGCGCTTGTAACTTTCCCCAAATTGGGCTATCATGTCCAACTATTTATGCCTATATTTAAAAAAACACACATAGGCCTACCTAATATGATACATACTTTAAAGTAATTTAAAAAGACACTATACACCTTGCATTGAGAACAGTGACTCATTGTCTCATAATTAGGCTATGATTAGCAATTGTGTTTTTTTGTGTGGATAAATGTATATCAAAAGCCATTTCTGGATATCTTTGGTAAAAACTAATACTTTTCGAGTTATGCAGAGTTTTTATGCCGGTGAACAAAATAAAATGTACCGCTAGCTGTGCAACAAATGCTCACTGGGGATATTTTGATGCATTCAATCTTGAAGTTCATTTGAAGATAGGCCTACTGTGTCGATACTGAACATTTATAAAGTATTAACATTACATATACAGTAGTTCAATATGCATTAGGCTAAACATGAGTTCAGGTCCTTACCAATTTTGAGAAACACCAAAGAGGATCTTCTCCCATAGACCCTTGTCACATGAACATTCCAGAGAGATGTTGTCCTTAAGCTATATTGTACCCAATAGCTGTCAATTTTACTTATGATTCTGACTTCCATTTTATTTTTCCTATTATATAAATGATAGGATCGTGTGGTTTTAGTCAGAGATCCTATAAAAGTATTCTATTTAATAATGTGGTTTTAGAAAATGTTTTCCCCAATCTAACTAAAAGATGCAATTTGCATTGTGATTATGTAGAACATATAATAGGCTATAAAACTACGGTTCTGATCTTTTTCTCTAGGTTCACTGCAGTTGGCCTTCAAGACACTTTGTTTTTTAGCTTGTTTTCCTCAGATTATATCAGAACTTCAAAATCATTGAAACAGTTGCTGTGACTTGTAAATGAATGAGGATGAAGAGTTCTTTTCAGAAATCTCTGATAAGGCCGTCATTGTAAATAAGAATTTGTTCTTAACTGTCTCGCCTAGTTAAATAAAGATGAAATAAAAATGAAATGAAATACAAAATGAAAATAAACGCTGACGTCAAATGAGTTTCCATTTGCAGCAGAGTGAGAGTAGATGTAGTGAATGAACCTTTTGGCTTTCTCCTTCATCTAGGGTGACATTCTCTTAGCTACACGAAAAGGGGCAAACATTTACAGGTGAGGGTGTTTAACAGCTGTGAGAGAGAGAATGTAAGTTATGGACTTAGATTGGCACAATTGGCTGCTCTCATTAGCAGCTTGCCTGCAGCCTTTGATGGTTATTACCATGATAATAACGTAGCAATGGACACCAGGTATGTTTCACTGAGACACGTAATAGTTTTCATAATGACTAATATACATTTGTTAAAAAATTCATATTTATTAATGTTGCTTGTTTTTCCTCATTATTCTGACACTGTTCTTTTGTTGTCATTTTGTTTTCCTTGTCCTTACTAGATTAATCCCATGCTGCTTTGAAACACTATGTATGTATTCTATTTCTATGACCTAAATCAAGTACATTTTTTCTGCATGTTGTTTTTAGATAAAGTATGTCAGTCACCTTGAAATTGTAAATAAACAAACAGCTTTATTCTAGGATGTCAAAGTCAGAAAGTCACAATTATTTGTCGAGCTCCTTCAAAAGACACCTAAATTGGACATGTTGTACAAACAGACATTAAACATTTAGCCGTAAGTATTTCTCTTCACGTCGTAAGTAGGCTACATATTCGCCAGCCTATACTTATCTGCAGCTCTACGACACACCCAAATTGCAGTCTTGCTGCCGAAAAATAAAGGTCGAAGCTCTAGTGAATGAGCACTTGAAATACAGCGGCAGATGCCTGTAAGGTTTTCAACCACAATGCCAGTTACGGGGGGATTGTATTGCTTTCTATTTTCCCTCCACCATATAACCTTGGAGCCCGATTTCCCATTTTGCCAGTTTTCTTTCTCCTGCTTACTCTCAATGGTTCTGATGATGACCTATCCTTTTGGAGGCTTCTGCCGTAACACCTGCTCCCTAACCATCCAATTATAAGTCTGAATGGGATCGTACCTGACAAACCAGCAATAATGACAACCCAAACTGTGCTTGGGCTTCGTCCTGCAAGAGCTACTTCCCACTGGGCACACCAGGTCATTTCAACGTGGAAATGTGGGTCATATTTAGTTGAGACGTTGAACTTGGAGATTGTAACCTTTATTCACCCAGTCAAAGACAGCCAGAAGTTCGTTGAATTTTCAGTGTGTTATCGCTGCGCTTTCAACCATTTAAAAGCACAACCACTGCATACACACCCGTCATAACGACAACTAGCGTAGCCATGTCAGCAAATGACTACAGTCTGAAGACACAAATCTGGTTTGGTCATTTGTAACTTGCTGTTTGGACAGTCAATATTCCTAAATGGATTTGAAAAACCTAACTGATTTGAGCATTAAGGCCTGCAGTGTGAACAAGGCTTTAATACCAGTTGGTCTACAAATGAATAATCCATATGTTCCATTTACGTCTCCATCTCAACCAATAATCAAAGTTAAACAATAGGACTAAATCAATTCAAACTTCATGTAAAGTGCATTTAAAGTTAGATTTTTTGGTTGAGATGGAGACGTGAATCCAACATATTAATTATTAATTTGTAGACAAGCTGGAATTAAAGCCAGACTAAGTCAGTGGCACAGATGGAACTATCCAATCAGAAGATACATCTCTTTAAATGTGTTATATTTGTTTCTTTTGACAAGCAAACATAATTCAATATCCAGTTTGTTTACAAATTAATAACTGATATGTTGGATTCACGTTTCCATCTCAGGCAGAAAATCTAAGTTAAACAATAAGACAAAATTGATCTAATCAAACTTTAAATACAGTTTGATTTGATTTAGTTATATTCTTTAGGTTTTATTTTTGGTTTAGATGGAGAAATGAATCCAAAATATTAATGATTAACTTCAAGATTCTATTTGAAATCAACCAAAGCTTGAAACCCTAGGCCTGGATGTCGATCAAGGCAGCCCCCGCACCTCTCTGATTCAGAGGGGTTGGGTTAAATGACTCCCGCACCTCTCTGATTCAGAGGGGTTGGGTTAAATGACTCCCGCACCTCTCTGATTCAGAGGGGTTGGGTTAAATGACTCCCGCACCTCTCTGATTCAGAGGGGTTGGGTTAAATGACTCCCGCACCTCTCTGATTCAGAGGGGTTGGGTTAAATGACTCCTGCACCTCTCTGATTCAGAGGGGTTGGGTTAAATGACTCCCGCACCTCTCTGATTCAGAGGGGTTGGGTTAAATGACTCCCGCACCTCTCTGATTCAGAGGGGTTGGGTTAAATGACTCCCGCACCTCTCTGATTCAGAGGGGTTGGGTTAAATGACTCCTGCACCTCTCTGATTCAGAGGGGTTGGGTTAAATGACTCCTGCACCTCTCTGATTCAGAGGGGTTGGGTTAAATGACTCCCGCACCTCTCTGATTCAGATGGGTTGGGTTAAATGACTCCTGCACCTCTCTGATTCAGAGGGGTTGGGTTAAATGACTCCTGCACCTCTCTGATTCAGAGGGGTTGGGTTAAATGACTCCTGCACCTCTCTGATTCAGAGGGGTTGGGTTAAATGACTCCTGCACCTCTCTGATTCAGAGGGGTTGGGTTAAATGACTCCCGCACCTCTCTGATTCAGATGGGTTGGGTTAAATGACTCCTGCACCTCTCTGATTCAGAGGGGTTGGGTTAAATGACTCCTGCACCTCTCTGATTCAGAGGGGTTGGGTTAAATGACTCCCGCACCTCTCTGATTCAGAGGGGTTGGGTTAAATGACTCCCGCACCTCTCTGATTCAGAGGGGTTGGGTTAAATGACTCCTGCACCTCTCTGATTCAGAGGGGTTGGGTTAAATGACTCCTGCACCTCTCTGATTCAGAGGGGTTGGGTTAAATGACTCCTGCACCTCTCTGATTCAGAGGGGTTGGGTTAAATGACTCCTGCACCTCTCTGATTCAGAGGGGTTGGGTTAAATGACTCCCGCACCTCTCTGATTCAGAGGGGTTGGGTTAAATGACTCCCGCACCTCTCTGATTCAGATGGGTTGGGTTAAATGACTCCCGCACCTCTCTGATTCAGAGGGGTTGGGTTAAATGACTCCCGCACCTCTCTGATTCAGATGGGTTGGGTTAAATGACTCCCGCACCTCTCTGATTCAGATGGGTTGGGTTAAATGACTCCCGCACCTCTCTGATTCAGAGGGGTTGGGTTAAATGACTCCTGCACCTCTCTGATTCAGAGGGGTTGGGTTAAATGACTCCCGCACCTCTCTGATTCAGAGGGGTTGGGTTAAATGACTCCCGCACCTCTCTGATTCAGAGGGGTTGGGTTAAATGACTCCTGCACCTCTCTGATTCAGAGGGGTTGGGTTAAATGACTCCTGCACCTCTCTGATTCAGAGGGGTTGGGTTAAATGACTCCCGCACCTCTCTGATTCAGAGGGGTTGGGTTAAATGACTCCTGCACCTCTCTGATTCAGAGGGGTTGGGTTAAATGACTCCTGCACCTCTCTGATTCAGAGGGGTTGGGTTAAATGACTCCCGCACCTCTCTGATTCAGAGGGGTTGGGTTAAATGACTCCTGCACCTCTCTGATTCAGAGGGGTTGGGTTAAATGACTCCCGCACCTCTCTGATTCAGAGGGGTTGGGTTAAATGACTCCTGCACCTCTCTGATTCAGAGGGGTTGGGTTAAATGACTCCTGCACCTCTCTGATTCAGAGGGGTTGGGTTAAATGACTCCTGCACCTCTCTGATTCAGAGGGGTTGGGTTAAATGACTCCCGCACCTCTCTGATTCAGAGGGGTTGGGTTAAATGACTCCTGCACCTCTCTGATTCAGAGGGGTTGGGTTAAATGACTCCTGCACCTCTCTGATTCAGAGGGGTTGGGTTAAATGACTCCCGCACCTCTCTGATTCAGAGGGGTTGGGTTAAATGACTCCTGCACCTCTCTGATTCAGAGGGGTTGGGTTAAATGACTCCTGCACCTCTCTGATTCAGAGGGGTTGGGTTAAATGACTCCTGCACCTCTCTGATGCAGAGGGGTTGGGTTAAATGACTCCTGCACCTCTCTGATTCAGAGGGGTTGGGTTAAATGACTCCCGCACCTCTCTGATTCAGAGGGGTTGGGTTAAATGACTCCTGCACCTCTCTGATTCAGAGGGGTTGGGTTAAATGCGGAAGACACATTTCAGTTGTACAACTGACTAGGTATCCCCCTTTCCTTTCCTTTTATGTATAGTGCATTTTTAGTTGAACCCTGGGTTGAATTGAAACAAAAGCTGTTGATGACTTAACAAATTCTATATAGGCCTAAATAGTATAATTGCTGATACAATACCAAACAATACCCCCCCCCCCCGCCCTCTACTGGTCAGTCTGTCATGCAAAGAGCAGGCGTTCTTCTGTGACTTATAAAGTACTATGGTAACATTTAATAGGCCCTGTTAAACCTACTCTTTGGAATGACTGTTGGCAACAATGCATATATTTAGTTATTAAGACATCTCTCAACCATCATCTGACCATAGCACATTGGTAGTAGTCAGTGACAAATATGAAAGCTAAGCACGGCTGGGATTGGTTAAAGTCCTGGATAGGATGCCAAATGAATAACTGAAGATCTCCAGTAGGAGGTGCTGCCCAGTCTGTTTTTTTCCAGATAGTTGAAGATCTGACGTTGTTTCCAAGGTACAAATTCAACATATTTTGGAATATTTTTATTCTGTACAGGCTTAGTTCGTTCACGCTGTCAATTAGGTTAGTATTGTAGAGTAACTACAATGTTGTTGATCCATCTTCAGTTTTCTCATATCCCAATCATTAACCTCTGTAATTGTTTTAAAGTCACCATTGGCCTCAAAATGTGAAATCCCTGAGCGGTTTCCTTCCTATCTGGCAACTGAGTTAGGAAGGATGCCTGTATATTTGTGGTGACTGGGTGTATTGATACACCATCAAAAGTGTATTTAATAAATTCACCTTGCTAAAATGGATATTCAATGTCTGCTTTTTTTTTTACCCATCTACCAATATGTCCCCTTCTTTGCTAAGAATTGGAAAACCTCCCTGGTCTTTGGTTGAATCTGTGTTTGAAATTCACTGCTCAACTGAGGGACCTTCCAGATAATTGTATGTGTGGGGTACAGAGATGAGATAGTCATACAGAAACACTATTATTGCACACAGAGTCTATGGAACTTATTATATGACTTGTTACGCAACTTTTTTCTCCTGAACTTATTTGGCTTTGCCATAACAAAGGGGTTGAATTGTTATTGACTCAAGACATTTCTGCTTTTAATAAATTTGTAAAAATGTAAAAAAACATAATTCCACTTTGTCATTATGGGATAATGTGTGTAGGCCAGTGACAAAACTTAATTTAATAAATGTAAAATTCAGGCTGTAACACATTTTGAAAAAGTCAAGGGGTGTGAATACTTTCTGAAGTCCCAATACATTGACAAATCACATTGAAACAACCTTGATTTAACCTTTTACTACAGTGAGCTAAATCAGGGCCACACAGAGTGAATCTTTGTAGCCCTAAACAAATCTACTTTGAAACAAAAGTATACACCTCACACACATGGTTATGTGCTTTAAAAAAAGAAGAAACCTCTACCATCTACCATGTCAGATATAGAGTTGAAATGTATTCAATTTTGAGTTTGCATCCTAATATTACACTTTATATACATCACAGAAGACTAAAAATAACAAAACTGTTAAGACATAGAGACACCGTATTTGTCGGGTGTCAGTGTGCAGCGGTAGGACGGAGTCAGGCGCAGGACACAGAACTGAGTAAAAGACGTACTTTACTCGGAAAGAGACAACAATAATTTCCATGCAGGGAAAAACACACCAGCGCACAGAAGTCTAGAACACTAAACAAAGAACAAACACGCACAAAACCATGTGGGAACCAGAGGGTTAAATAGGGAATAAATTATAACGTAATGGGAACCAGGTGTGTACAATCAAGACAAAACAAATGGAAAAAGAAACGTATATCGGTGGTAGCTAGAAAGCCGGTGACGTCGACTGCCGAACGCCACCCGAACAAGGAGAGGCACCAACTTCGGCAGAAGTCGTGACATTACCACCCCGTGACGCGCGGCTCCAGCAGCACACCGGCCTCGGGGACGACCCGGAGGACGAGGCGCAGGGTGATCCGGGTGGAGACGGTGAAATTCCTGCAGTAAGGAAGGGTCCAGGATGTCCTCCACCGGCACCCAGCATCTCTCCTCCGGACTGTACCCCTCCCACTCCACGAGGTACTGAAGGCCCCTCGCCCGATGCCTTGAGTTCATGATCGCTCGCGGACCAGCCACCACCGGCCCCTGGAGAGACACATGGAATGAGGAGTTAATACGGTAATCAGGGGGAAGCTGTAACCTATAACATACCTCGTTCAGTCTCCTCAGGACTTTAAATGGCCCTACAAACTGCAGACCCAGCTTCCGGCAGGGCAGGCGAAGGGGCAGGTTTCGGGTCGAGAGCCAGACCCGGTGTCCCGGTGCATACACCGGGGCCTCACTGTGGTGGCGGTCGGCACTCACCTTCTGTCGCCTGATGGCCTATTGCAGGCGCACATGGGTAGCGTCCCAGGTCTCCTCCGAGCGCTGAAACCATTCATCCTCCGCAGGTGCCTCGATCTGGGTCTGATGCCACGGTGCCAGGACCGGCTGATAACCTAGTACACACTGAAACGGAGACAGGTTAGTGGAGGAGTGGTGGAGGGAGTTTTGGGCCATCTCTGCCCAGGGGATGAAAGCCGCCCACTCCCCCGGCCGGTCCTAGCAATAGGACAGCAGAAACCTACCCACATCCTGGTTAACTCTCTCCACCTGCCCATTACTCTCGGGGTGAATCCCTAAGGTCAGGCTGACCGAGACCCCCAGACGTTCCATGAACGCCCTCCAGACTTTCGATGTGAACTGGGGACCCCGATCAGACACTATATCCTCAGGGACCCCGTAGTGCCGGAAGACGTGTGTAAACAGGGCCTCCGCAGTCTGTAGGGCCGTAGGGAGACCGGGCAAAGGAAGGAGATGGCAGGACTTAGAAAACCGATCCACAATAACCAGGATCGTGGTGTTTCCTTGTGACGAAGGAAAATCCGTCACGAAATCCACCAATAGGTGTGACCACGGCTGTTGTGGAACGGGTAGGGGTTGTAATTTCCCTCTGGGCAGGTATCTAGGTGCCTTGCACTGGGCGTACACCGAGCAGGAGGAAACATAAACCCTCACGTCCTTAGCTAAAGTGGGCCACCAGTACTTCCCACTAAGACAGCGCACTGTCTGACCGATGCCAGGATGACCAGAGGAGGGTGACGTGTGGACCCAACAGATCAATCGATCGCGGACATCAGACGGAACGTACAGACGCCCAACTGGACACTGGGTGGGAGTGGGCTCCGTACGTAACGCCCGCTTGATGTCCGCGTCAACCTCCCATACCACCCGTGCCACCAGGCAAGAAGCTGGAAGTATGCAAGTGGGATCTGTGGACCGCTCCTCTGTGTCATACATCTGGGACAGTGCATCTGCCTTAGCGTTCTGGGAACCTGGTCTGTAGGATAGGGCGAAAACAAAACGGGTGAACAACATGGCCCACCTTGCCTGGCGAGGGTTCAGTCTCCTTGCCGCCCGGATGTACTCCAGATTGCGGTGGTCAGTCGAAATGAGGAAAGGGTGTTTAGCCCCCTCAAGCCAATGCCTCCACGCCTTCAGAGCCTTGACAACAGCCAACAACTCCCGGTCCCCCACATCATAGTTTCGCTCCGCCGGGCTGAGCTTCTTCGAAAAGAAAGCACAGGGGCGGAGCTTTGGTGGCGTACCCGAGTGCTGAGACAGGACAGCTCCTATCCCAGCCTCGGACGCGTCCACCTCTACTATGAATGCCAAGGAGGGATCAGGATGAGCCAGCACGGGAGCCGAGGTAAACAGAGCCTTCAGGTGACCAAAAGCCCTGTCCGCCCCAGCTGACCACTGCAGTCGCACCAGTCCCCCCTTCAGCAAGGAGGTAATGGGAGCCGCTACCTGACCAAAGCCCTGGATAAACCTCCGGTAGTAGTTGGCAAACCCTAAAAACTGCTGCACCTCCTTAACCGTGGTTGGAGTTGGCCAATTACGCATGGCTGAAATGCGGTCACTCTCCATCTCCACCCCTGACGCGGACAGGCGGTACCCTAGGAAGGAGACGGACTGTTGGAAGAAAATAAATTTCTCAGCCTTGACGTACAGGTCATGCTCCAACAGTCGACCAAGCACCTTGTGCACCAGGGACACATGCTCGGCGTGTGTAGCAGAGTATATTAGAATGTCATCTATATACACCACTACACCCTGCCTGTGCAGGTCCCTGAAAATCTCATCTACAAATGATTGGAAGACTGATGGAGCATTCATCAACCCGTACGGCATGACGAGGTACTCATAGTGCCCAGAGGTGGAACTAAATGCCGTCTTCCACTCATCCCCCTCCCGGATCCGTACCAGGTTGTAAGCGCTCCTGAGATCCAATTTGGTGAAGAAGCGCGCCCCGTGCAATGACTCTGTCACACTGGCTATGAGCGGCAATGGGTAACTGTACTTCACCGTGATCTGATTTATACCTCTATAGTCAATGCACGGGCGTAAACCTCCATCCTTCTTCTTCACAAAAAAGAAACTCGAGGAGGCAGGTGAAGTGGAAGGCCGAATGTAGAGATTCGGAGACATGTTCCCATAGCCGCCGTTTCCTCCTGTGACAGAGGATACACGTGACTCCTGGGAAGTGCTGCGTCTACCAGGAGATTTATCACACAATCCCCCCATTGATGGGGTGGTAGTTCTTTTTACAGAAGGCGAGAGCCAAATCGGCATATTTTGGTTTGGACTCTCCACCATAGTTGCACCTATGGAAACACCTACACAACTCCCTGAGCACTGACTTGACCATCCCTTAAGAGCCCTCTGTTGCCACAAAATAGTGGGGTCATGATAGGCCAACCAGGGAAGCCCCAACACCACAGGAAACGCAGGAGAATCGATCAGGAAGAGACTAATTCTCTCCTCATGACCCTCCTGCATTATCATACATAGTGGAGCTGTGACCTCCCTAATCAGGCCCGACCCTAAAGGACGACTATCTAAGGTATGTACAGGGAAGGGCACATCAACAGGAACAATAGGGATCCCTAATCTAAGTGCAAATGAACGGTCAATAAAGTTCCCAGCTGCGCCTGATGCTGGGAATGTGGGGAAAACTCAGGAAATTCTATACATACACACGTGTGCGCAACAGGGAGCTCTGGGTGAGTTGGGTGCCTACTCACCTGGGATGATCCACCAGTGCCCTGCCTGCTGCCTCGACTCCCTGGGGAACCTCCCCAGCACCGACCAGCAGTGTGCCCTCTGCGGCCACCGGTGGTACAGGAAACGCCCCCCCCCCGGTCACCCTTAGAGCAGGACCTCCGAGCTCCATAGGTGTAGGATCGGAGATGCTGGGGGATGGAATGGACGGACCCCGATCCGGATGTCCGCGGGTGGCCAACAGGTTATCCAGCCGGATGGATAAATCCACCAGCTGGTCGAGGGTAAGGGTGGTGTCCCTGCATGCCAGCTCCCGACGAACGTCCTCACGGAGACTACACCGGTAATGGTCGATCAGGGCCCTCTCATTCCATCCCGCGCTGGCAGCCAGGTTCCTGAAGTCCAGTGCGAAGTCCTGTGCGCTCCTCATCCCCTGTCTGAGATGGAACAAGCGTTCCCCCGCCACTCTCCCCTCAGGTGGATGATCGAAGACCGCCCGGAAGCGGCAGGTGAAATCCTCATAGCGGACCAACGCTGCGTCTATTCCTCCCCATTCAGCGTTGGCCCACTCAAGCGCTTTCCCCGACAAACAGGAGATGAAGGCGGACACACTCTCGTGTCCAGAGGGAGCCGGATGGACGGTCGCCAGGTAGAGCTCCAACTGGAGCAGGAACCCCTGGCACCCGGCAGCCGTCCCATCATATACCCTCGGGAGCGAGAGCCAAATCCGACTGGGTCCAGGTGACGGAGGGGTAGACAGCAGTGTGGGTTGGGGTGAAGTTGATAGGGGTGTGGGAAAACCCCCTCTCTCCCATCGCTCTAGGTGTGCAGCACGCGATCCATGGCTGTGCCAGGATTTTGGAGCCTCGTCGCGTGCTGCTGGATGCGCTCCTCCACTGGTAACGGAGGACTGGGTGCACCTGCTGACGCCATACTGGGTGCGTGTTTCTGTCAAGTGTCAGTGTGCAGCGGTAGGACGGAGTCAGGCGCAGGACACAGAACTGAGTAAAAGACGTACTTTACTCAAAAAGAAACAACAATAATTTCCATGCAGGGAAAAACACACCAGCGCACAGAAGTCTAGAACACTAAACAAAGAACAAACACGCACAAAACCATGTGGGAACCAGAGAGTTAAATAGGGATAGATAAATAGTACCCCCCCCCAAAGGTGCAGACTCTGAATGCCACTAAAACAAACAAAACAAAAAAAAGGAGGGTAGGGTGGGTAACTCCTATCTATGGCGGCTCTAGTGCAGTCCACATAACCTTATCCTCCAGCAGAGGAGGCGGCTCCGGTTCGGGGCATAACCCCCGCTCCACCCGCTGATCCCTCTGCTTTAGTACCACCGGACTGTGGATCGTCGGAGGAGGAACCGGACTGTAGATCGTCGGAGGAGGAACCGGACTGTAGATCGTTGCTGGAGGTTCTGGGCTGCAGGCCGCCGCTGAAGACTCCGGGCTGCGGAGCGTCTCGGGAGGCTCCGGGCTGCGGAGGGTCTCGGGAGGCTCCGGGCTGCGGAGGGTCTCGGGAGGCTCCGGGCTGCGGACTGTCGCTGGAGGCTCCGGACTGGGAAGCGTCGCTGGAGGCTCCGGACTGGGAAGCGTCGCTGGAGGCTCTGGATTGGGCAGGCGCACTGAAGGCGTAGTGCGTGGAGCCGGGACAGGTGGCACCAGACTGGTAACACGCATTTCAGGGCGAATGCGAGGAGCAGGCACAAGACGTACCGGGCTGTTGAGACGTACTGGAGACCTGGTGTGTATAGCCGGTATCACTTGTTCCGGAACTTCCACACACTTCTCAGGACGAGTACGGGGAGCTGACTCAGGTGGCACCAAACTGACGACACGTTCCTTTGGGAAAATCTTGTGCGTCCTCCACCAACTTAATAACTCTCCCATTTCTCCCTTCTCCAAATTTTCCCTCTTCTCCCGGATTGGCTCTGGTTTGCTCCTCGGCTCCGCCGACTGCTCCATGTGCCCCCCCAAAAATGTTTCTTTGGGTTTCTGTAGCCTCTCGTGCATCCCCTGCAGGCTTCTATATCTGTCCAGTACTTGGCCCCAAGTCCAGTTTACCCTCTCTAGCCTCTCCTCCAGAGACCAGGAATCCATCTCCTCCCGGGCACGCTGCTTGATCCAGTCGTGGTGGGCAGTTCTGTAACGGCTGTCGTAGAGAGGGGACCAAAGCGCAGCGTGTTTAGTGCTCATGATGATAATTTATTATAACTCAAAATACTGAAGCAAAATAACAAAGAGAAAAAACGACAGCGCACAGTTCTGTCAGGTACAGAGACTAAACAGAAAATAACTGCCCACAAACACAGGTGAAAAAAAAACCTACTTAAGTATGATCTCCAATTAGAGACAATGAGGACCAGCTGCCTCCAATTGGAGATCATCCCCCCAAAAAACAACATAGAAATAGAAACATAGAACTTAAACATAGAAATACAAAACATAGAAAAACACAAAACACCCCATGTCACGCCCTGACTTACTCTACCATAGAAAATCACATCTTACTATGGTCAGGACCTGACAGCCGGTGACGTTGACCGCCGAACGCCTCCCGATCAAGGAGAGGAAACCAACTTCGGCGGAAGTCGTGACAGTATTTTTGTCGTAAAATAATAACTTTATTAATTATGAAATTATGAAAAATAGGAATAACATTCCACCCATGAGGCCAAAAAGGGTGCTTCATTGACTGCAGGAAAGGGCTACCCAGTTTGTGCCCTGTGGGTTAAGTGTGTATGCGCCCCTCTCCCTAAATGTACTTCGCTATTAGATATCGTAGAAGAACATACCCCTTAAACTCACAGAAACCAAACCAGTGCTTTTTCATTCCCCAACGTATAGCAGTAGTTCTCCTGTGTCTCTAGTCTCCAAAACATGTATTTCTCCTCTTTGTGATCCCCTTATCGCTCTCCTTTGACCCCTGTCCTCCTATGAAAACATTGAACCCCTGGTAGTCTTGTCTTTGAGGGAATCCTTGAATATGTTCCCAGCATTTCTGAAGCTAAAAGTGGCACATGGCCGTGCCTGCAGGCTGCAGCATAGGGAGAATGTAGAAGTACTTTTGAGTGGTTTTAGACAACAGGCCTCAACAAAGGACAAGCAGTATCAACACAACCTCCAAACTTTGACTTCCAGCACCACCCAACAGGGAGAAAACCGCTGTATCAGCAGCCATCTTAATCATCGGCCACCATGTTTATTTAGGCTTTCAAAGACAATACCTGGAGGATTCCGTGTAAAGCCCACAGGAAATGACATGAGCCAGCAATGAAGTAATCCAAAGCCAATCCAATGATGAATGACAAAGTTCCCTGTTACTAGCTCTGACTTTGCAATCAAATTGTTGATTGGAGATGTTTTGTCATTTTTGTATTATGTTGTATTTATAAATTGTGTATATGCAGGGCTCCCTTGTAAAACAGATCTAAATCTCAATGGGACTCCCTGCTAAAATGAAAGTGAAATAAAATCTAATCAATTGCTCCCAAGTGGCGCAGCGGTCTAAGGCACTGCATCTCAGTGCTAGAGGTGTCACTACAGACACACTGGTTCGAATCCAGGCTGTATCACAACCAGCTGTGATTGGGAGTCCCATAGGGCGGCGCAATTGGCCCATTGTCATCTGTGTTTGGCCGGTGTAGGCTGTCATTGTAAATAAGAATTTGTTCTTGACTGACTTGCCTAGTTAAATAAAGGTTAAATAAAAAAATTGAAAAAATCAGACCCTGATTAGAGGGGAATAAAAAAAAAAGTGGAATTGGCTTAGAGATCCATAGTTGAATTTGTGGGAGATCTACAGGCACTCAAACACCCCTGATACTCAGTGTCATGTATTTATATTCACCGCTATACTGTCTGGGGCCTCATTTATAACCGTTTTGTAAATATCACACTAAATATCGGCGTGCGCCATGAAAAGAATACGTACGCCTAAAAATATAGAGATTTATCAACTTGGCCCACGCCATACATAAGCCCACACCATACATAAGCAGCCCACGCCATACATAAGCCCACGCCAGACATAAGCAGCCCACGCCATACATAAGCCCACGCCAGACATAAAGTGTGCGCTCATGAAAGAACAATAAAACTCTGTTCGGAAAACGCCCTCCATTTACCTTTTATGATGTATACTTTGGCACTATTGGAATTAGGCCACGGCAGTTTGAAAAAGAAAGGGAAATTACATATTTGGTCACATTTCTGTGAGGGTGTGGGAAAAATAATTTGCAGTGACTTTTTAAAACAAAACATGCATGCTGTCAATATCGAATGCCTGTCTGTGCATTCTGCAAGATTGATTGTACAGTAGTGGCCAAAAGTTTTGAAAATGACACAAATATTAATTTCCACAAAGTTTGTTACTTCAGTGTCTTTAGATATTTTTGTCAGATGTTACTATGGAATACTGAAGTATAATTACAAGCATTTCATAAGTGTCAAAGGCTTTTATTGACAATTACATGAAGTTGATGCAAAGAGTCAATCAATATTTGCAGTGTTGACCCTTCTTTTTCAAGACCTCTGCAATCCACCCTGGCATGCTGTCAATTAACTTCTGGGCCACATCCTGACTGATGGCAGCCCATTCTTGCATAATCAATGCTTGGAGTGTGTCAGAATTTGTGGGTTTTTGTTTGTCCACCCGCCTCTTGAGGATTGACCACAAGTTCTCAATGGGATTAAGGTCTGGGGAGTTTCCTGGCCATGAACCCAAAATATCGATGTTTTGTTCCCCGAGCCACTTAGTTATCACTTTTGCCTTATGGCAAGGTGCTCCATCATGCTGGAAAAGGCATTGTTCATCACCAAACTGTTCCTGGATGGTTGGGAGAAGTTGCTCTCGGAGGACGTGTTGGTACCATTCTTTATTCATGGGTGTGTTCTTAGGCAAATTTGTGAGTGAGCCCACTCCCTTGGCTGAGAAGCAACCCCACACATGAATGGTCTCAGGATGCTTTACTTTTGGCATGACACAGGACTGATGCTAGCGCTCACCTTGTCTTCTCCGGACAAGCTTTTTTCCGGATGCCCAAAACAATCGGAAAGGGTATTCATCAGAGAAAATTACTTTACCCCAGTCCTCAGCAGTCCAATCCCTGTACCTTTTGCAGAATATCAGTCTGTCCCTGATGTTTTTCCTGGAGAGAAGTGGCTTCTTTGCTGCCCTTCTTGACACCAGGCCATCCTCCAAAAGTCTTTGCCTCACTGTGTGGGCAGATGCACTCACACCTGCCTGCTGCCATTCCTGAGCAAGCTCTGTACTGGTGGTGCCCCAATCCCGCAGCTGAATCAACTTTAGGAGATGGTCCTGGCGCTTGCTGGACTTTCTTGGGCGCCCTGAAGCCTTCTTCACAACAATTGAACCACTCTCCTTGAAGTTCTTGATGATCCGATAAATGGTTGATTTAGTTGCAATCTTACTGGCAGCAATATCCTTGCCTGTGAAGCCCTTTTTGTGCAAAGCAATGATGACGGCACGTGTTTCCTTGCAGGTAACCATGGTTGACAGAGGAAGAACAATGATTCCAAGCACCACCCTCCTTTTGAAGCTTCCAGTCTGTTATTCGAACTCAATCAGCATGACAGAGTGATCTCCAGCCTTGTCAACAATCACACCTGTGTTAACGAGAGAATCACTGACAGGATGTCAGCTGGTCCTTTTGTGGCAGGGCTGAAATGCAGTGGAAATGTTTTTGGGGGATTCAGTTCATTTGCATGGCAAAGAGGGACTTTGCAATTAATTGCAATTCATCTGATCACTCTTCATAACATTCTGGAGTATATGCAAATTGCCATCATACAAACTGAGGCAGCAGACTTTGTGAAAATGAATATTTGTGTTATGCCACGACTGTATATCGGAGACCAGAACGCCTGGCTACAGCTCACACTTCTATACAAAGGATGACATGTTGTTCAATATTTGGTTTATCAATAGATTGTTGTGTTTCCTGCCTTGGTATAGGCTCTGAGATGAAATAGGCTATGATGTCACACTCCTATCGCACAGCAGTGCTGTAGCCTACCCATACTGTCAAATATTTTATATAAGCAGTAATTTATGCTGTATCTGACAAAGGACCGTGACAGTGTCTGAAAGGGAAAACAAAGGATGGCAAAATTGGTGTGGACCTGTCAGCAGAACTTTTGAATTCAACAATGTTTTGCATTGACTTTTCCCCCAACCTCAATAGGCTGGACTGCCCACAAATTCTGAAACATTGTCTAAGGCTATTCAAAACAAATGTAAGTTTCAGTAGGCTAGACACAGTAGTAGCATACATACTTCAAAGTAGAATATCAACTGTCTTGATGTTCACCTGTTAAATGTGTCTGTAGGCCATAAACCTCACTGCCTATGAGATCACATACAGCCAATGTATAGTCTATCTATTTACATAGGCCCAATTCAACAAGAGATGCGCATGGTGATTTGTTATATGGCTACTTCAGGAACATGAACCCATCACGGCCAGAAAATGTGAGGAATATATTCTGCAATGGTTATGAAAATAAAATAAATTCTTATGTCTAATTAGTTTAAATCAAAAGAATATAACACCCTTGATTTATTTTCATTCTTCTCACTAATGGCAAATGGCTGCATTATGTATTTTATGAATACGTGTGTAATCATAGCCCCCATTGGTATGTAGTGTAATACTTACAATACAATACTTCATCCACTAGATTAGAAGGTGTGCGTACGCATGGTTTAAAAGTTTGTTTGGAGGAAAGGACATGCTCATTTGCAGGAAAACTGTCGCACACACATTTTGGGGTATATTTTGTACGTATGCACAGTTTTTAAATGAGGCCCTGGAACTCGCGTCATCGTACATTTTTATTAGTGCATTTTTCAAAGACGGAATCATTGTAAAAGAGAAAATACATCATTTTGCCTGGGCTTTCTCAATCAGTCATTGACTGATGTCTAAACTTGCGAGGTAAAGCCAAAAGCACTGACGTCTTAACTTGCGAGGTACAGACAAAAGCACTGACGTCTTAACTTGCGAGGTAAAGCCAAAAGCACTGACGTCTTAACTTGCGAGGTACAGACAAAAGCACTGACGTCTTAACTTGCGAGGTACAGACAAAAGCACTGACGTCTTAACTTGCGAGGTACAGACAAAAGCACTGACGTCTTAACTTGCGAGGTACAGACAAAAGCACTGACGTCTTAACTTGCGAGGTACAGACAAAAGCACTGACGTCTTAACTTGCGAGGTACAGACAAAAGCACTGACGTCTTAACTTGCGAGGTAAAGCCAAAAGCACTGACGTCTTAACTTGCGAGGTACAGACAAAAGCACTGACGTCTTAACTTGCGAGGTACAGACAAAAGCACTGACGTCTTAACTTGCGAGGTACAGACAAAAGCACTGACGTCTTAACTTGCGAGGTACAGACAAAAGCACTGACGTCTTAACTTGCGAGGTACAGACAAAAGCACTGACGTCTTAACTTGCGAGGTACAGACAAAAGCACTGACGTCTTAACTTGCGAGGTACAGACAAAAGCACTGACGTCTTAACTTGCGAGGTACAGACAAAAGCACGTGTCAAAGAGCTCTGGAAAAAAATTCCTCTGGAAGAAAACTGCTGAATTTGTTGGTCTCCTTGGTTTTAGCCAATGGCGTGCTGACTTTTGGATTGTTGACAGAGTGTGATGGCCGAGTAGTGACTGAGTAGTGACTGGCCATCAGTCAAACGTAAAGCCCTCTTATTGCACTGCAGCATAAAAGTCTTAATTAGTAGATTGTCATAATACCTCATTAGCTGTTTGGAAGACAGAAGGTGGCAGCAGATTTAGTTCAGAGGACTTTGCTTTGCGTCTTCAACTTCCAGTCAAAACAATCCTAAATTATGAGACCTGCAACCGGAAATGGCTATGAACAGGTTATAAGTAGGCTATGAACAGGCTATGAATGGTCTCCTGGGATGAGATATGCAGCATGAATGGGCTATAAACAGGTTATTAACAGGCTATGAACAGGCTATGGTTGGTCTCCAGGAATGAGACATGCTGTAATGAACCGGCTATGAACAGGTTTTAAACAGGCTATGAATGGGCTATGAATGGTCTCCAGACCAGGAAACTTACATTCCTCGACGCCGTCTTCCACGAGCACGCCAGCCGACAGAATGCAGAAAGGGAAACTAGGAAAATATGAACACTTGACTTGGATCAAAATGGAAAACAAATCATAATGAAACTAAGCCTGGCTTTCTTTCCCATGTGTCAGGTGAAGAAAAATGGCCTTCCTTCTGGAACAAAAGAGGCGCTGTAGAAGAAAGCTGTGAAAAAGTTACCATATCAAATAACAAAACATAGACTAGCTTTTGTAAGGCTCCACTCCCACGCATTTCATTGTGTGCTCTACGCACGGTCAAAAGGCTGACACCAGACGTGGCTAACAAAGGGTGAGAAGGTGTTGATATTTGTCTGTCTGCGCCACATCGTCTCCAGGTGGATATGTGTCACCTCGAGAGTTCTCGAGTCGCTGGGTGCAATGCTGCTTTTGGCTCGATCATTGCACACCACAGTGGTTACCACCCATATGGCTGTCTAAGTGGTATTCCTATTTATTATCATGTTATTACTAGTGTTAATACCATTTGTGTTCAAGAACATACTGTTAACAATGGTTTGCAAGAATTAGATGTTGAGTTAAGAGCTTTTTTAAATGAATGTGTTCCATGAATCCTATTGGCAGAGCTGGATTTGAACCTCCAGCCTGAGCAGTGCACCATTGACAAATGGCTCTTTTACAAGATCCTGTGATTTGTTCTCTGTGGTATTAACATACTGTACATTTACAGTTAGTCTTATTCTGGATGTGGTTGAAAAAGGGAAATGTGCTGAAATGCTGTAGCGAGGGTTTGTGGTTTGGCCTCCCATGCAGTTACCATGAGCCTATCTGACCATCTGAAAGGGCTGCTGAAGCTGGGACACACCACACAGAGAATAACACACACAGACGGATACACTGGCATAAAACACACACACACACACACACACACACACACACACACACACACACACACACACACACACACACACACACACACACACACACACACACACACACACGTATTCCAAGGTCTTGTAGAGACAGGGCCTTGTGTGGGTGGGGTCTTGCCGCAAAGATGGAATATGTATTGATATGTGCCATAGTATGTGTGGTCATGTCGAGATGTTGTGCAACATATTTTGGTGCCTGGATGAAAAGCTCCAGCCTTCAGCTTTACCAGCCCACACTTCACCATTCGCACAGTGGCCACTACTAATGGGGCGTGGCGGCACCGCTCAGGGTGTGAGGCCTCAAACGGGTATGTGGTCAGAACGCCTGGGGAAGGATGCTGGTTCCACCCAGCATGTCTCTATAGCCGACGCTGATTGGTCGGTGGCCAGCTGTCAATGCAGGCTGTTCCCGTGGTTTACAGCTTGGAGAGAGGCCTTTAATCAAGCTGTGGTCATTATGAGGTGGTGGTGAGAGCTGGGCCCACAGTAAGACTGGCTCTGTTTGGAGGCCTGGGAGGGGCCCACAGTAAGAATGGCTCTGTATGGAGGCCTGGGAGGGGCCCACAGTAAGAATGACTCTGTTTGGAGGCCTGGGTGGGGCCCACAGTAAGAATGGCTCTGTTTGGAGGCCTGGGAGGGGCCCACAGTAAGAATGGCTCTGTTTGGAGGCCTGGGAGGGGCCCACAGTAAGAATGTCTCTGTTTGGAGGCCTTGGAGGGACCCACAGTAGGAATGGCTCTGTTTGGAGGCCTGGGAGGGGCCCACAGTAGGAATGGCTCTGTTTGGAGGCTTGGGAGGGACCCACAGTAAGACTGGCTCTGTTTGGAGGCCTGGGAGGGGCCCATATTAAAACTGGCTCTGTTTGGAGGCCTGGGAGGGGGATGGGCCCACAGTAAGACTGGCTCTGTTTAGAGGCCTGAGAGGGGGAGTGGCCAGGGGGAAAGGGATGGGGCCACAATAAGACTGGCTCTGTTTAAATGCCTGAGAGGGGGAGTGGCCAGGGGGAAAGGGATGGGGCCCACAATAAGACTGGCTCTGTTTAGAGGCCTGAGAGGGGGAGTGGCCAGGGGGAAAGGGATGGGGCCCACAATAAGACTGGCTCTGTTTAAATGCCTGAGAGGGGGAGTGGCCAGGGGGAAAGGGATGGGGCCCACAATAAGACTGGCTCTGTTTAGAGGCCTGAGAGGGGGAGTGGCCAGGGGGAAAGGGATGGGGCCCACAATAAGACTGGCTCTGTTTAGAGGCCTGAGAGGGGGAGTGGCCAGGGGGAAAGGGATGGGGCCCACAATAAGACTGGCTCTGTTTAGAGGCCTGAGAGGGGGAGTGGCCAGGGGGAAAGGGATGGGGCCCACAATAAGACTGTCTCTGTTTAAATGCCTGAGAGGGGGAGTGGCCAGGGGGAAAGGGATGGGGCCCACAATAAGACTGGCTCTGTTTAGAGGCCTGAGAGGGGGAGTGGCCAGGGGGAAAGGGAGGGGCCCACAATAAGACTGGCTCTGTTTAGAGGCCTGAGAGGGGGAGTGGCCAGGGGGAAAGGGATGGGGCCCACAATAAGACTGGCTCTGTTTAAATGCCTGAGAGGGGGAGTGGTCAGGGGGAAAGGGATGGGGCCAGGAAACCCAGAATAGAAATGCACTAGTACGCTTTGATTGACAACCCTACATTTGAGCATGACTAGGTGTATAACATGGTAGTCTGTGTTTTATGAGTCCAATGATGGGACACAGTTCAAGAGACAAGTAGTAGGCTACATGTTTCTCCCATGCCTTATTTGTGTACAGTATACTGTACAGCCATGTAAGCAGGAATCCTATTCGCTGGGCTGCTGAGGCATACTGTTTCTGGATGACAGAGTATTGAACAGGGGCTTTGGCACCAGTACAGCTGACGGGGCTGGACTGCTACTGGACTGCATGTGACCTCATGTAATCTAACACACTGTATGTATACGATATGACCGATGGAAGTTGAGGTCCACTGTATCAAAGGGTATCTCAACCCCCCCTCTCCTCCTCTTGTAACGGTAGCAGTGGGTAAAGCAGCCCATCTGAATAGAATTACAGGCATTTCATGGGACCCACCTCTTGTGCTTTTAGCACCGCTAATGCTAACCTTGTGTTACGAGGCCTTTCAGCACCAGCAGTAACGTTAGCCTTGTGTTAGCATTCACCATGAGAAACCACTAACCAACTCACCTACAATACGACCACAGAGTGGTTGCTCTGGCTTGCTGGACTTACAACGATTTAAAAGCAAGTGCAGCCATAGGAGAAGTACTTTTCTGAAGCCTCCCAACTTCTTGGTTCCTTCTGTAAGGACCTCCCTTCAGTAGGACTGGAAAATAGCTGCCTCAGCTGGCTGTGCTGTGTAGCCTCCTTCTCAGGGAGCTTACACTGTGTCCCCCTTTTTAATATGGCAAATATAGGCTGGCTTGTGATGTCAATTGTTATTGCTGGATGCATGCTGTAGGAAAAATCCCATCTGCTTTTCTAAAGAGCCACAGTGACAAGAAGCTTATGTCATAAAGACTCTATTGTGGCAGCCCAGGCCTCTGTGTTGAAGTGTTGCTCGTTTAACTCGTACCCTACATTGTTAAACTTCACGTGTGTTTCCCGTCGCTCTCAACACACAATGGGCTCTGTGCCTGTTTGTTCATGGTGCACACAGGAAAAGGGTTAAGCGCCAACCTTTTGTGAGACAGATTGGGGAAAAAGAGCAGCCATAAATTATTATGTCATTGTGTAACACACTTCTATAAGAGGTGGGGTCAGATGAAAGATAATAATGATGGGTGCTTTTGATGGTGTCGAACAACTTCAAAACACACACGCCCCCTTTCTGACAGGCAAGTTTGCCATGGGCAATTGAAAGCCCCCAAAACAGCCAATCAGAAGAGTAAAGAACTCACGTGTTGCATGTACACACAATATTAGGATCCGTGGGAATGATGAAGTTAGCAAAGTGGATACCTTGAGGATCGATATATATCTTTGTTTGCCTCTTATCTAATCACACCCTCTCAAGCACAACCATTCCTACTTAACCTGTTTAACCTCCTCAAATTAAGGGGTCGTTCCGCCAAATTTGCATTTCACTTGATTAAAGTATTGGTCAGTACCCTAGAAGCTTGTCTTTAGAAAAAAGGTAGTAGAGACAGTAAAGAGACTGTGACAAGACTGTGGCGATGCCGAAGACTGGGGCACCACACAGTACAGTCCTCACCCCTTTCCTGATATGAGAAAGCAGCTTCAGCACCACACTCTAAAGACGAGGAGGAACTTTACAGTGAAAACGCTTGTCTGACATTTCCTCACTTACGAAAGACTAGTCTAACTCCCCCATCTCAAAGACTAGTCTAACGCCCCCATCTCAAAGACTATTCTAACTCCCCCATCTCAAAAACTAGTCTAACGCCCCCATCTCAAAGACTATTCTAACTCCCCCATCTCAAAGACTAGTCTAACTCCCCCATCTCAAAGACTAGTCTAACGCCCTCATCTCAAAGACTATTCTAACTCCCCCATCTCAAAGACTAGTCTAACTCCCCCATCTCAAAGACTAGTCTAACTCCCCCACCTCAAAGACTATTCTAACTCCCCCACCTCAAAGACTAGTCTAACTCCCCCACCTCAAAGACTAGTCTAACTCCCCAATCTCAAAGACTATTCTAACTCCCCCATCTCAAAGACTATTCTAACTCCCCCATCTCAAAGACTAGTCTAACTCCCCCATCTCAAAGACTAGTCTAACTCCCCCATCTCAAAGACTATTCTAACTCCCCCATCTCAAAGACTATTCTAACTCCCCCATCTCAAAGACTAGTTTAACGCCCCCATCTCAAAGACTATTCTAACGCCCCCATCTCAAAGACTAGTCTAACTCCCCCATCTCAAAGACTAGTCTAACTCCCCCATCTCAAAGACTATTCTAACTCCCCCATCTCAAAGACTATTCTAACGCCCCCATCTCAAAGACTAGTCTAACGCCCCATCTCAAAGACTATTCTAACTCCCCCATCTCAAAGACTATTCTAACTCCCCCATCTCAAAGACTATTCTAACTCCCCCATCTCAAAGACTATTCTAACTCCCCCATCTCAAAGACTATTCTAACTCCCCCATCTCAAAGACTAGTCTAACTCCCCCATCTCAAAGACTATTCTAACTCCCCCATCTCAAAGACTAGTCTAACTCCCCCATCTCAAAGACTAGTCTAACTCCCCCATCTCAAAGACTATTCTAACTCCCCCATCTCAACTCACTGTACACCTCCTTCCTTACGTTCCATCATATGGTGGATTTGTGTTCCCCACTAAATCATTTCCCTGTCTCACAGATTAAGCCCACTGGAGAAGGAGCTAGACCAGGGATGGGTAACAAGTCTAAGGGCCAGCTATCTAAATTTAGTAATCATGGTCAAATTAGCTAATTTTCCTTTTCGCCCCATAGTTAAAGGAAAATTGTTATAAAATTGCTATATCTTCTATCCGACACATGGAACATTTTGTAGAATTGCAGCAAACTTGCTTTAAAACTGCACCATTTTCTCTACACCCCATAGAAAAATGTGCAGATTTGCACAAAATTAAGTTTCGTTTCCCCCGTTCCCCACTGGACTCATTTACATTTATAGCACACAGCAATTAATTACAGGCCTGCTCTGGCCTTGTAAATTAAAGCATGGCAGTTGCTAATTGCCCTGACAGTTTAAATAGTTGTTGGGTCCATGACACAGTCGACCAAAGGTTGATGCTGCATAACCTCAGTTCAATACAGTGCTGTCAAATCCTTAGAGGTCTGATACTGCTCTGGGATCTGTTCTCTTGGTTGTGTTTTGTGGTCTTTATAGGTTCTTCTGATATCTCCACACAGGTCAGGAAATGTTTCTTTGTGTTTTTTCTCTCTCTGACTTTTGTATTTGTACTTTCAAAAGTTTCAAGTTAAGGTGCATCTCTTTTGGTATTGTTATCACTCTGATTTACAGTCTGTATGAGTTCATAGGTCAGCCTTTCAGGGTGTGTCAGGGGTCTGTTTTCACAGAACTCTGTTTGGGGCCAAGAATCCACTTCTCATGGTAGGTCTTTTAATGCGAAGACCGTCGGGCTCCTCGACCGACTCCCTCACAGGTCCTCCTCGACCGACTCCCTCACAGGGCTCCTCGACCGACTCCCTCACAGGTCCTCCTCGACCGACTCCCTCACAGGTCCTCCTCGACCGACTCCCTCACAGGGCTCCTCGACCGACTCCCTCACAGGTCCTCCTCGACCGACTCCCTCACAGGGCTCCTCGACCGACTCCCTCACAGGTCCTCCTCGACCGACCCCTCACAGGGCTCCTCGACCGACTCCCTCACAGGGCTCCTCGACCGACTCCCTCACAGGGCTCCTCGACCGACTCCATCACAGGGCTCCTCGACCGACTCCCTCACAGGTCCTCCTCGACCGACTCCCTCACAGGGCTCCTCGACCGACTCCCTCACAGGTCCTCCTCGACCGACTCCCTCACAGGTCCTCCTCGACCGACTCCCTCACAGGGCTCCTCGACCGACTCCCTCACAGGTCCTCCTTTCTTCTCTCTCACACAGTGATGTGCTTGTGCATACCTCTCCAGAACCAACAAAAGAAGAGAAATCCTATTCATGACTCTGACATTCACCCTTGTTTTTACAACGTTTGGCGAGCGTTTCCAGAGTGGAACAGGCTTTGTCTTGAAGACCAGGGGAACAATGGCAGCGAGCATAATGTAATCTTGCCTAAGTGTACCGAGCGAGGGTGAGGTTGAGACTGATGTGTTGCCACTTGCCCCTCACCTCTGCAATATTTCATGTTAACAACTGCTTCAATAATGCTTGTTGTCAGTTAAGTCAATCTAGTGTTAACCAGGTCTTTTGTGAGCGTGCACCAAAGCGTTTCAGTCATGCAAGGCATCCCTTACCTTGTTCCCCTCATTAAAGTGTTGACTTGGAGTTCTCATCCATACTCACATCTTGGTTGTGTTCAGTGGGCACCAAGAAAGCATTCCGAAACTGAGAGATACTATTTAAAAAAAAATGTTTTAAGAAAGCATGTTTTGTCACGCTTGTGTGTAGGAACGGACCAAAGCGCAGCGTGAGTTTCGTACCACATCTTTTATTTGAATGTGAAACTTTGCAAGACAAACAATAAACTATAAACAAAACACAAACCGTGATGACAGAGGTGCAACAGATATGCACTAACTCAAAAATAATCTCCCACAAACACAAGTGGGAAAAACAACTACTTAAATATGATCCCCAATTAGAGACAACGATGACCAGCTGCCTCTAACTGGGAATCATACAAAAACCCCAAACCTTAGAAAAAATAAACTAGAACCCAACATAGAAAAAATAAACTAGATAAAAAACCCCAGTCACACCCTGACCTATACCATAGAAAATAAGAGCACTCTATGGTCAGGACGTGACATGTTTCTACAGTCCTAATGTCCTAATGAACACAACCCTGGTAGCTTGAAACCCCAGCTATTGGGGGTTGCATTCACAATGAGTGAAAGAGTGGCTTTGAAAACGGGACATCAACCAATAACACAAATAGTGAGTTCTCAGTGGATCCACTGACCAGCTCATCATTTATGGATCAATTGACATCTGTTCTAGTTTAATTGACCAGGTGATTAGCTTGTGGTGCAACATACAGTATCTGAGTAGAGCTGTGCTTGACATCGCAACGCCTCATTAACATCACAACGTCGAAGCTCATGGGCTGCAAGCGTTATGGAGATGCTCTCTGTCTCACAGTGTCTCTTTGTCTCCCATTTTCTGAGCGGCATTGACAACTGGGGCGAAACAGCACATGGATGTTTTGGTGTGCTAGCATGTGTGTGTGAATGTGTGTATTCATGTGTTGCACCATGTGTGTATCTCTCCACAGATTTCTTCTGGTTGTTCCACTGTGCTGTGTTTCCCTAGTCCCTGTCTGTCTCTTGACAAAGGTATAATTTTACT
Source organism: Salmo trutta (assembly GCF_901001165.1). Classification (NCBI taxonomy): domain Eukaryota; kingdom Metazoa; phylum Chordata; class Actinopteri; order Salmoniformes; family Salmonidae; genus Salmo; species Salmo trutta. The sequence goes on from NC_042960.1 coordinate 62,150,202, forward strand.
ACTTGAACTTTTGCCGAACATGTAGCTAGCTAGTCTACCCTCTCATTTCACCATTGCCAGATCCTCACTCAGACAGGTGTGTTCCATAGCTGCCTGAACGTTCGCCTAATACGGACAGTAATATTTTACAGCTGCTGGAACCCTTGCCAAACAGGTAGCAGCCATATCCCAGTTGTCAGGGGAGGCCCAGGACGGCTTCATCTCTCCCTTGCATGTCAAGACCTTAGAGTGTGTGTGTGTGTGTGTGTGGAGGGGGAGGGGGAGGCTGGTTGTGTCAGTTTGTCTGTGTGTATGTGCATGAGAGGAGTGTGTTTGTCTGTGCTTACATGTGCGTGAGAGTGCAGGTGTGTGTGTCTCTGTGTGTTTGTCTGTGTGTTTGTCTGTGTGTGTGTGGATCCTTACTGTCAGCCCAATGCTCCGACCAGCTGTGGCTGAGTGAGACTGGAAGGGGTCCAGTGGGTAGTAACTAAATGATCTGCTGGATATTCTCTGAGGAGAAGGCCTTCCTTTGTTATTCTAGGTTTTCCTCAGCAAATTTATAGACCTAAATTACTGAGGTTATCATAGCAGGGTTCTGGGCCTCTCTCCATCGCCTTTATGCACACATGTACATGAAAACACATGAACACACCAGCACACACACACACATACGTTTTTGAGGCTACACACTTATTTTGAGTGCTGTGTCTTGAGTGCAGTGGCATGTCACATGCCATATCCTGTAAAATAAAGGTCTTTATGTTAAGAAGTGTGTTGTGTGTGTTTTCGTGTGAAGTGTGAGTGCCGGCTAGTGCATGTGTGTGTGTGTGTGTTAAGTGTGTTCCGTGGCTTGTTCTTGTCTTCCTGGGTAGCCAGCTGTCTTTCTGATTACCAATCGTCCTCCAGGTGTTGAGGCCACCAGCGGCAGATGATAGAGTGGCGAGGGTGTGCTGAGCGGTGGAGAAAAAGAGGAAAGAATGAAGTAGAGGAGAGAAAGAGAGAATAACTGGTTCTGCAGATATTTGGAACGTGTTCAGACGAGCTGACAGGTTGAGAGTATGAATGGCAGTCAAGGGACCTCGACTTAGTGCAACGTTTTTGGTTTTTATGTGGCAGTGATTGTTTTGAAACTGACTTTGAAACAGGCTCCGGGGGTAAAGTTTTGGCTAGGTACAGATCTAGGATCAGCATGCCCTCCTCCAATCCTATCCTTAACCATTAGTAATGGAAATGCAAAACTGACCCAAGATCAGTGACTAGGAGCAACTTCACCCTATTCCATGAAACAGAGATATAGGTTGCATGGTTCTAGCTAAATTTTCTGCTGAGTATTTGTTAAGTAGTTTAGGATCTTCCTAGAACACAAGGGCTCTGGGTTGTTCTTGTTGGAATTGCTCTAAATTGTGCCCTCAGAGAAAATATAAAGTTTACTTTGATGTCAGTTGGAGGTTGGTTGTGTGTGTGTGTATATTCCATGATCTATCTATATCTATATCTATATCTATATCTCTCTCTCTCTCTCATTTATTTGCGGTAACCAGCAGCGCCACAGGAGAAAGGCTCTTTAGAAGCTAAGTCGTCACACACGACTAGTTGGTACGTTTCCACTGATGTGTGAGAGCAGTGTCGGGCAGTGACTCTTCGCTGCGTCCCAAGTGGCATCCTATTCCCTATGTAGTGCACTACTTTTGACTAGAGTTCTGGTCAAGAGTAGTACATCATATAGGGACTAGGGTGCCACCTTCTTCTCCCTCCAGGTTGATGAGGACAAAGTGACCTACCTCGGCGGCCTCGACAGTAATCACGTTAAGACAAGGCTTAACAAACGTCCAACTTCAAAGCTGTGTTCGATAATCTTAATGTTGGATGTGTTGCTGGGTTTGTGTGCCTGCATACAGTGTGCGTTGTCATTTATGTGCTGCCGTGTGTGTGCACCATTACGTTACACTGCCTCTCCTGTCCAACATTGAGGCTCTCTGTTGGATAGGCAGCAAGTATAGAAGCACATTGCATGCCTATATGCATAGCTATAGATGGAGACGTTAGATTAACAACTAGAAGAAGCGTAATTTATAAAAAATGCTCTGACATTTAGTTTTTAGGGGCACACACTGAGTTTATCCTAATTATACACACAGAACCTAATGAGATATTTCTCATTACAACCAAAACAATAGCAGATTAAGTGACAATTCTGTGTGGCCTGGGAGGACTAGTGGTCAGTGTCGGCGTGGGTTTGATTCCAACCCACTGCCTATGTTACACTCTTCTCCTATCTCTTCTTTGTCCAATAAAGAATACACAAATCACACTCCATGAACAAATGCAAACATGGCATAAACGCAATCAAGTGTGCAAGATATAACCTTGTAATCATTATATGCTGTCCATATGTGTATACATTTTTAATATCAATGTAATGATGTTATTGTTTGCAGTGGTGTAAAGTACTTAAGTAAAAATATTTGAAAGTACTACTTAAGTTGTTTTTTGGAGTATCTGTACTTTACTATTTAAATTTGACAACTTTTACTTTTAATTCACTACATTCCTGAAGAAAATAATGTACTTTTTCTCCATACATTTTCCCTGACACCCAAAAGTACTCGTTACATTCTGAATGCTTAGCAGGACAGGAAAATGGTCCAATTCACACACTTATCAAGAGAACATCCCTGGTCCTCCCTACTGCCTGATCTGGTGGACTCACTAAACAGAGAACATCCCTGGTCCTCCCTACTGCCTGATCTGGTGGACTCACTAAACAGAGAACATCCCTGGTCATCCCTACTGCATCTGATCTGGTGGACTCACTAAACACACATGCTTTATTTGTAAATAATGGTCTGAGTGTTGGAGTGTGTCCCTGGCTATCCAAACATTTTAAAAACAAGAAAATGGTGCCGTCTGCTTTGCTTAATATAAGGAATTTGAAATTATTTATACTTTTACTTTTGATACTTAAGCATATTTTAGCAATTAAAATGTACTTTTGATACTTATGTATATGTAATAACAAATACTTTTAAACAAGTAGGATTTTACTGGGTGACTTTCACATTTACTTGAGTCATTTTCTATTAAGGTATCTTTACTTTTACTCAAGTATGATACTTGGATACTTTTTCCACCACTGATTGTTTGTTTTAAATTATCTCTTGTTTTTGCTCTTTTTTAGGAGACGTTCATGAATCCAATTCTGACCCACAAGTGAGCTGAAGGTGTTGAAGTCTCTCTACTGCTGTAAGTGTTAAGTCTATTCTAATTTCTACTCTGTAAGACATTATCTTAAAGGGATAGTTCACTTGTTTTAAGTTAAACTTATTCTGGATGTTGCTAAATAACCAGCTAAAGAATTTAAAAACTGTTTGGAGGAATTGACAATGCCTTAGGGAAGTAAAAAAAAAGCAGACACTTTCACTTTAAAGCATGGATTTCTTGGTGCATATGTTATGCCACAAAGGAATGTACCTGTCTTGTATAAATGGTCATGTCAGTGGCGCACACGCCTTTTTATTTCTGCGTGTTGTCACGTTTCAGGTGAACAAACTGTACCTGACTTTGTACGTGTCCGTTAGTTTGCCTTCGTCGTTCACATACAGAGGGCTTTTGATAGCTTCCCCGTACGGATCTGGACCACCACTCTGGTCAGGGTGTTTCTCTGTATTCACTCAATAGGAGCTTTCAGTGTGGGGTAGAAAGGCCTCTTTTAAAGACACACAGGCAGGCAACACTCCAGGAACCTGTCAGCGCTACACTACAGTAGGCTTTTAATGGACTTTCTCCCCGTCTACATTACAGTAGGCTTTTAATGGACTTTCTCCCTGTCTACATTACAGTAGGCTTTTAATGGACTTTCTCCCTGTCTACATTACAGTAGACTTTTAATGGACTTTCTCTCTGTCTACATTACAGTAGGCTTTTAATGGACTTTCTCCCTGTCTACATTACAGTAGAATTTTAATGGAATTTCTCCCTGTCTACATTACAGTAGGCTTTTAATGGACTTTCTCCCTGTCTACATTACAGTAGGCTTTTAATGGAATTTCTCCCCGTCTACGCTACAGTATCCCTTTTAATGGACTTTCTCTCTTTTCATAATAAAGATATATAGTACAAGTCAAACGTTTGGACACACCTACTCATTCAAGGGTTTTTCTTGATTTTTTACTATTTTCTACATTGTAGAATAATAGTGAAGACATCAAAACTATGAAATAACACATTTGGAATGATGTAGTAACCAAAAAAAGATTTAAATAAATCAAAATATATTCTTCAAAGTAGCCACCCTTTGCCTTGATGACAGTTTTGCACACTCTTGGCATTCTCTCAACCAGCTTCATGAGGTAGTCACTTGGAATGCATTTCAATTAACAGGTGTGCCTCTTTTAAAGTTAATTTGTGGAATTGTTTTGGCAAGATCAGCTCAAATAAGCAAAGAGAAATGACAATCCATCATTACTTTAAGACATGAAGGTCAGTCACAAAAACCATCAAGCACTATGATGAAACTGGATCTCATGAGGACCGCCACAGGAAAGGAACACCCAGAGTGCTGTAGAGGATAAGTTCATTAGAGTTTACTCTACCTCAGATTGCAGCCCAAATAAAGTAACAGACACATCTCAACATCAACTGTTCAGAGGAGACCTTGTGAATCAGGCCTTCATTGTCATATTGCTGCAAAGCCCAAATTAAGCTGTCAATATTGAAGTCCAAAGATTTAAATGGCTTTACCAAGAGAAATATATGAAATGTAGAGCTGGGAGAAGTTAAAGAAAAGTGCCATATGGCCATATGGTTCATCCCAGTTTGAAAGTAATAATAGTTGTCTTCTTTGTGGCCCTGGTGCCATGTCAGAGGGGGAGGGACTTTACGCTATAGGTTATCAGTTAGCTGATCCTCATTGGCCCCTAGCCCTTGTCGTGGGAAGGCTTTAATGATTTACTGTTTGGGGATAGGCTATACGTATCCACTTTGTTGGCCAGGGCAGGGAGGTCCATTTCAAAGGCTTGTTGTTGAAGAGGTGTGCACTCCCTGTTGTATTTCTATCCATACTACTTAACTCATTCATTGAAATCACTTGAATATGGTTCTCTTTTGAATGTGCTCATTGGTTGTAGATGGCGAGGCTATAGGTTGGGCCTGGGATGTGGTTCCTTACTTAGGCTGGATCAGCGAGCAGCTCAAAGCCAGCGAGAGAATCCACCAGCCTCATCCCACAGCGTCTTTGCAAAACCACCAGCTCTATCACTCTTTCACTTATATTAGCCTTGAAATGGGGCCTGTTCTAAATAGGATCTCCTTCTAGTTTATCCCTTTCTGTTTATGGAGGAGTGGAGAGAAGAAAAGAGCCACGCGCGGCTTAGTCACTTTTTCCCTCTCTCGGCCTCCAAACCACAAGCGAGGGCAGCTTCCCCAGGACGAGTTCTTTTGTCTCTTCTATTACCACTGTGGCTTTAAGGAGATCCTCCTTCCATGAGGTCATGCAGTGAGACCGTCTTCCATGAGGTCATGCAGTGAGACCGTCTTCCATGAGGTCATGCAGTGAGACCGTCTTCCATGAGGTCATGCAGTGAGACCGTCTTCCATGAGGTCATGCAGTGAGACCGTCTTCCATGAGGTCATGCAGTGAGACCGTCTTCCATGAGGTCATGCAGTGAGACCATCTTCCATGAGGTCATGCAGTGAGACCGTCTTCCATGAGGTCATGCAGTGAGACCATCTTCCATGAGGTCATGCAGTGAGACCATCTTCCATGAGGTCATGCAGTGAGACCGTCTTCCATGAGGTCATGCAGTGAGACCGTCTTCCATGAGGTCATGCAGTGAGACCGTCTTCCATGAGGTCATGCAGTGAGACCGTCTTCCATGAGGTCATGCAGTGAGACCGTCTTCCATGAGGTCATGCAGTGAGACCGTCTTCCATGAGGTCATGCAGTGAGACCATCTTCCATGAGGTCATGCAGTGAGACCGTCTTCCATGAGGTCATGCAGTGAGACCGTCTTCCATGAGGTCATGCAGTGAGACCGTCTCTGATACAGGGAGAGAAAGAGAAAGAGGAAGAGGGAGAGATATAAAGACAGGGAGGGGGGAGAGAAAGATTGGAGGGGAGAGTTGGAGGCCTCTGTTTCTTACACTAAGAAGTAAAGACATACCGTGAGTGTTCGTGGCACGAAGTATGTTGTTGTGCTAGCTGCCATGTCAATACTCATCGTCATGGTCATTATCATCACTGTCGTCATTGCCGTCGTCGCCATCATCATGGCCTTCCCTGTGGCTCAGTTGGTAGAGCGTGGTGTTTGCAATGCCAGCATGGTGTTTGCAACGCCAGGGTTGTGGGTTCGATTCCCACGGGGGGCCAGTACAACAAAAAAAAATGTATGAAATGTATGCATTCACTACTGTAAGTCGCTCTGGATAAGAGCGTCTACTAAAATGTAAATGTAAAAATCTCGTCCTTATCGTCATTAATGTCATAATTGTTGTTATGATCATCATAGCCGTCAACATTACCATCTTCATCGTCACCGTCGTCATCACCATAATCATGATCTTCAACATCAACAATCCTCAATGATGACTGACAGCCTTCAAACATCTTTCCTTGCCTCGCTCGCCCCTCTCATCTTCTCAGATGACTTCAGATCCACTGTATCACATTACACATATAAAATAAAATGTTATTCGTCGCATACACATATTTAGCAGATGTTATTGCGGGTGTAGAAAAATGCAATATATGTATGCCTATACATGTCTATACATCCCATAATATATTTAAGCAATAAGGCACCTCAGGGGTTTGTGGTAAATGGCCAATATACCCCGGCTGAATCCAGGCACTCCGTGTTGCGTCGTGCTTAAGAACAGCCATTAGTCATGCTATATTGGCCATATACCACACCCCGAGGTGCCTTATTGCTTAAATATATGGTGGGATGTATAGACATGGACAGTATGTGGATAGAATATGTAGTATATCTGAAGAATACGTAGGATAGAATAGTATATGTACAGCAATATTTAAATAGGATAGGCCTTGACTAGAATACAGTATATACATATGAAGTGGGTAAAACAGTAAACATTATTAAAGTGACCAGTGTTCCATGTCTATATAGATAGGGCAGCAGCCTCTAAGGTGCAGGGTTGAATAACCGGGTGGTAGTCGGCTAGTGACAGTTACTGAGTTCAGGGCAGGTAGATGGTAGCGGGTGAACAGGCTGTGGCTCGGGTGGCTGAGGTCCTTGATGATCTTTTAGATGGTAGCGGGTGAACAGGCTGTGGCTCGGGTGGCTGAGGTCCTTGATGATCTTTTTGGCCTTCCTGTGCCCCCGGTGATGCTTTGGGCAGACCGCACCACCCTCTGAAGAGCCCTGCAGTTGCAGGCGATACCGTTGCCGTACCAGCCTCCTGAGGTTGAAGAGGTGCTGTTGTGCCTTCTTCACCTAACTGTCTATGTGGGTGTGGAATTTCAGATCGTCATTGATGTGTACGCCGAGGAACTTTAAGCTTTTCACCTTCTCCACTGTGGCCCTGTCGATGTGGATGGGGGCGTGCTCCCTCTGTCTCCTGAAGTCCACGTTGAGGGAGAGGTTATTTTCCTGGCACCACTCCGCCAGGGCCCTCAACTCCTCCCTGTAGGCTGTCTCGTCGTTGTTGGTAATCAGGCCTAAAACTGTTGTGTCGTCTGCAAACTTGAGGATTGAGTTTGAGACGTGCGTGGCCACGCAGTCATGGGTGAACAGGGAGTACAGGAGGGGGCAGAGCACACACCCTTGTGGGGCCCCTGTGTTGAGGATCACCATAGTAGAGGTGTTGTTGGGGGTGGCCCATCAGGAAGTCCAGGACCCAGTTGCACAGGGCAGGGTTCAGACCCAGGGCCTCGAGCTTAATGATGAGCTTGGAAGGTACTCACCCTTTGGCATATGTCACATATCTCCTTAAGGGGAGACTCAGACTTAAGAAATGTACTGTAGGGAATGTGTTTGTGTCACTCTTCTTCAGAGTACATTATGTCCATTATATGATCTGTACCAAGCACAGGCAGTGGCTGTCAAAACACAAAGGCAGGAGATTGTATTTGTTGTTGTGAAATGCTCTTTCCATTCGGTTAGTGCAGTGTTTCTCCTACCATTGTATGACAGTTATTATGATGTCAGAGGGCCTATGTTGCTTTGGGGGCCTTTGTGCCCCGCCTGAAAATTCTGCTAGGGAGATTTGTGTGTGTGTGTGTGTGTGTGTGTGTGTATATGTGTGTGTGTGTGTGTGTGTGTGTGTGTGTGTGTGTGTGTGTGTGTGTGTGTGTGTGTGTGTATGAGTGTGTGTATGCACGTGCATGCGTGAGTGTGCGTGCATACGTTTAACTTACTTTCACCTCAATGCCAGGTAACAACTGGTGTCTCCTAAAGCCGACATACTTCTAAAGGCTACCATTAAGAAATGCCATCAGAGCAGCCACCACTCAGGTTAATAATTGCTTCTGGTTTTAACTGAGGGGGTGAAAGGTCAGGATCAAACTCACCTGTTCTTTTCCAAGCTACAGGGGCTGGCCACCTGGCCCTCCGCGGTAAAGTTTCTCTAGGTACAGATGTAGGATCAACGTCCCTTCCCTCGATCTTAACCTTAAACATTAGTAGGGAAACTGACCCAATATCAGCGTCTAGGGGCAACTCACTCTAATCCTCACCTGGCCTCTCAGATCTGCCATGGCAGCTGTGCTACACGGTCTCACAGGGCTGTCACTGTCACCACTCTAGGTGTCCATATTGGTAAACGGTTCATCATGTCACGCCCTGTTCTGTTTCACCTGTCCTTGTGCTTGTCTCCACCCCCTCCAGGTGTTGCCCATCTTCCCCACTTATCCTTTGGGTATTTATACCTGTGTTGTCTGTCTGTGGCCAGTTCGTCTTGTTTGTTCAAGCCTACCAGCGTTTTGTGTCTCAGCGCCTGCTTTTTCCAGTTTCTTTTTTCTCGTCCTCCTGGTTTTTGACCGTTGCCTGTCCTGACCCTGAGCCTGCCTGCTGTCCTGTACCTTGGCCTCTACTCTGGATTATCGACCCCTACCTGCCTTGACCTGTCGTTTGCCTGCCCCGGTTGTTACATTAAACATTGTTACTTCACACAGTCTGCACTTGGGTCTTAACTTGATTCCTGATACATCATCTCCCTGGCTCACTGACACTGAAAGGATTGGATGTCTATGTCCTAAATGGCACCCTATGCCCTTCGCAAAATTTGAAATGTTTTTATTTTATATTGGATAAAAGTAGAGACGCAGAGCTACAAAATGGTATATCATACACTGCATTTTTGAGAAACAGTGGGAAAGTAATTCTGCTTTAAAAGTTGATGAACTTTGAATGTTTTGGTATCTAGTGAAGAGCTCTTCTTTGTCTACACCCATTCAGCATCGTTCACAACCTCTTAAGCTTTAGCCCCACCCATCTTGTTAAGCTCTCGAACCGTTCAGAGCACACACTTGACGCTCTGGCCAATGATTTGTTTACCTCTGGATAACATGAAAACAGCCTAACCAGCTCTGCTGGCAACAATTTCATTACTTGTTTTTGAAGACGTTTACTGACAAGGCCATATTCAACAGGTGTTGTACGCTTTAGCTTAAGACATGCCAAACAATTAACTTAACTAGGTAAACAACGTGTAAGATCACACACGTCACACAACCAGGTTCAATGTTAGCTAGCTAACATTAGGCTCTAACTATCAAAGCAAATGGCTCTGGGATACAAATAAGGTCAGCTAGGGAGCCAGCCAGCTAACGTTAGCTAGCTAACAGTACACTTTAGCTTAAGACATGAAGCTAGCCAGCTAGGTAAACAATGAACCTAGCTAGGTAAACAACTTGTAAGATCACACACGTCACGTAACATTAGCTAACAAGCCAGCCAGCTAACGTTAGCTTGTTAAACAACAATGAACATAGTGCCAAATCAGGGCGGTTACTACCCTGCATCTGCTGGGAGCTAACCAACCAGGTTCAATGTTAGCTAGCTAACATTAGGCTCTAACTAGCAAAGCAAACGGTTCTGGGATAAGAATAATAACATCATACACGTAACGTTAGCTAGGGAGCCAGCCAATTTACGTTAGCTAGCTAACAGTACACTTTAGCTTGAAATGAAACCACTTTCTGTCAAAATTTGAAATGTGTTATATCTAAAAATGTAGCTAGCTAACGCTAGACTATCTTACCCATATACGTGTCTCCTTGTCACGAATGGCATGACACGGTTGCCCTTAGTTTGAAGATAAAATCTGGAGACAGGTGTTTTCTCCATCTCTTTAGCTGTCATACTCTAATTCCACTGATTTAAAAACTCGATCCTCCAGAAAGTGGAGAGCAACACTTATGCAGCTCCACTACACGATACATTTCAAAAAAGCTGCATTCGACAGGATTACCAACAGACTAACCAGCTCAAATAGACAGAAGCCTTCTATATGGCAGACCAATCCTAACTCCTCTCTCGGCATGTCCAGCCAACTCATTATCTCAGCCAGTGGGAAGGCTAGTGGGAAGGTTGCTGACTTTTTCTGTGGCTTAACCAACAAGACTCGTAATTTAAAAATGTTATTCGTATTTACAGATGGCATGGCATACAAGTTTGTTATTAAGGCACATGAAAGTTCACATGTTCCAGAAGGCAGAACACATTTTGATAAAAATACATTAAAAAAACGTTAAAATGTTTCTTGAAACGGGTCACATATAGGGAATAGGATGCCATTTGGGACTTAAGTGATATGTTGCAATGCTGGTCCTTTCAGACCAGTGTTTATGCCTTTATAATGCCGGTCCTTTCAGACCAGTGGTTATGCCTTTATAATGCCAGTCCTTTCAGACCAGTGGTTATGCCTTTATAATGCCAGTCCTTTCAGGTCAGTGGTTATGCCTTTATAATGCCAGTCCTTTCAGGTCAGTGTTTATGCCTTTATAATGTCAGTCCTTTCAGACCAGTGGTTATGCCTTTATAATGCCAGTCCTTTCAGGTCAGTGGTTATGCCTTTATAATGCCAGTCCTTTCAGGTCAGTGGTTATGCCTTTATAATGCCGGTCCTTTCAGGTCAGTGGTTATGCCTTTATAATGCCGGTCCTTTCAGACCAGTGGTTATGCCTTTATAATGCCGGTCCTTTCAGACCAGTGGTTATGCCTTTATAATGCCAGTCCTTTCAGGTCAGTGGTTATGCCTTTATAATGCCAGTCCTTTCAGGTCAGTGGTTATACCTATATTTATTTATTTTTGCCATTTTTCTCCCCAATTTCGTGATATCCAATTGGTAGTTACAGTCTTGTCCCATCACTGCAACTCTCGTATGGACTTGGGAGAGGCGAAGGTCGAGAGCCATGCGTCCTCCAAAACACAGCTGCACTGCTTCTTGATACACTGCTCACTTAACCCGGAAGCCAACCACATCAATGTGTCGGAGGAAACATCGTACAACTGGCGACCGTGTCAGCGTGCATGTGCCCGGCCTGCCACAGGAGTCGCTAGAGCGCGATGTGACAAGGACATCCCGGCCGGCAGTGGTGTAAAGTACTTAAGTCAAAATACTTGAAAGTACTACTTTTTTTTGGGTATCTTTACTTTACTATTTATATTTTTGACAACTTTTACTTCACTACATTCCTAAAGAAAATATTGTACTTTTTACTCCTGACACCGAAAAGTACTCATTACATGATGAATGCTTAGCAGCACAGGAAAATGGTCCAATTCACACACTTATCAAGACAACACATGGTCATCCCTACTGCCTCTGATCTGGCAGACTCACTAAATATAAATGCATCGTTTGTAAATGACACATTTTTAAAACAAGAAAATAGTGCCATCTGCTTTGCTTAATATAAGGAATTTGAAATTATTTATACTTAAGTATATTTTAGCAATTACATTTACTTTTGATACTTAAGTATATTTAGAACCAAATACTATTAGACTTTTACTCAAGTAGTATTGGCCGGCCGGCCAAACCCTCCCCTTACCCGGACGATGCTGGGCCAATTGTGCTTTGCCTTATGGGTCTCTCGGTCACGGCCGGCTGCGACACAGCTTGTGATCGAACCCGGATTTGTAGTGACGCCTCAAGCACTGCAGTGCCTTAGACTGCTGCGCCACTCGGGAGGCCCTAGATCAGTCGTTATGCCTATATAATGCCGATCCTTTCAGATCAGTGATTAAGCCTTTATAATCAGACCTTAACCCTGATACGACAACTGCACCGCCCGCAACTGCAGGCCTCTCCAGAGGGTGGTGCGGCACATTACCGTGGGTATACTGCCTGCCCTCCAGGACATCTACAGCACCCAGTGTCACAAGAAGGCCAAGGAGATCATCAAGGACCTCAGCCATCCAAGCCACGGCCTGTTCACCCTAACCATTATCTACAGTATGTGTGAGTGTGTGGGAAGAGTCGAGTGTGTGTGCATAGAGTCAAAAATAGTTATTGCAAAAAGGGTCTTAAGGCTAGGGTGTAGAAGCTCTTCAGGAGCCTTTTGGTCCCAGACTTAGTGCTCCGGTACGGTAGCAGAGAGAACAGTCTATGATTTGAGTGGCTGGAGTCTGACAATTTTTAGGCCCATCCTCTGACACCGCCTGGTATAGAGGTCCTGGATGGCAGGGAGTTTGGCCCCAGTGATGTACTGTGCCGTACGTACTACCTTTTGTATCGGCTTGTGGTCGGATGCCGAGTAGTTGCCAAACCAGGCAGTGATGCAACCAGTCAGGATGCTCTCAATGGTGCAGCTGTATAACATTTTGAGGATCTGAGGATCTATACCAAAATAGTTTCAGCCTCCTGAGAGAGAAGAGGCATTGTCGTGCCCTGTTCACAACTTTGTTGGTGTGTTTGGACCATGAAAGGTCCTTAGTGATGTAGACACTAAGGAACTAGAAGCTTTCAACCTGCTCCACTACAGCCCTGTTGATGTGAATGGGGGCGAGGTTGGCTGTCCATTTCCTGTAGTCCACGATCAGCTCCTTAGTCTTGCTGACGTTGAGGGAGAGGTTGTTTTCCTGGCACCACACTGCCAGTTCTCTGACCTCCTCCCTATAGGCCGTCTCATCGTTGTCAGTGATCAGGCTTACCACTGTCATGTCATTGGCAAACTTGACGATGGTGTTGGAGTCGTGCACGGCCACGGAGTCGTGGGTGAACAGGGAGTACAGGAGGGGACTAAGCACACAGCCCTGAGGCACTCCAGTGTTGGGGTTCAGCGTGGCAGATGTGTTGTTGCCTACCCTCACCACCTGGGGGTGTCCCGTCAGGATGTCCAGGATCCAGTGTCAGAGGGAGGTGTTCAGTCCCAGGGACCTTAACACTATGGTGTTGAACGCTGCTGAGCTGAAGCCAATGAACAACATTCTCACATAGATGTTCCCTTTGTCCAGTTGGGCAAGGGCAGTGTGGAGCGCAACAGAGATTGCATCATCTGTGGATCTGTTTAGGCAGTATGGGAATTGGAGTGGGTCCAGAGTTTCTGGGATGATGATGTTGATGTGAGCCATGACCAGCCTTTCAAAGCATTCCTTGGCTACAGATGTGAGTGCTACGGTGCGGTAGTCATTTAGTCTGGTCACCTCGGCGTTCTTGGGCACAAGGACTATGCTTGAAACATGTAGGTATTACAGACTGGGTCAGGGCGAGGTTGAACATGTTAGTGAATACAGTGTAGTTATTGCATGCTATGAATATGAGACCAAGTACTTAATTTTTTACTACTTTAATACACATGGAGTATAAGTGAATTTGTCCAAATACTTTTGGTCCCCTAAAATGTACAAAAAGTGCTGTAATTTCTAAACGGTTCACTCGATATGGATGAAGATAACCTAGAATTAAAGCTGACAGTCTGCACTTTAACCTCTTAGTCATTGTGTCATTTAAAATCCAAAGTGCTGGAATACAGAGCCGAAAGAGCAAACCGTGTCACTGTCCCAATACTTTTGGAGCGCACCGTATTTATATTCCAGTCTCTGGTCTGGAAGCTAATTTCCTGCAATTCTATCCGTTTTGCTATGGGGTTTTGTACTGTTTATATAAATACTGTATTCTTGACATAGTTCATTGTAATATTTCTACTGCTGTACATGGTATGTTACACTGTTTATACACACCGAATATGTTTTATATGCTGGATTCATATCATTCATAGTATATCTTGTGTAAATTCCACTGGTTTATATACATATAGATTGCATTTGGATTACTGTTACAGTGCTATTTGGGTTGTTAATTGGATTCGTTATGACATTCCTTAATTACATTTTTTTGTATAATTTGTGTAATGGTTTGACATTTTATTGCATTGTTAGGAGCTAATAACATAAACATTTAGCTGCACCTGCTATAATATCTGCTAAGCTGTGTACACAACCAATACACTTTGATTTGATAACACAAAAAAACAAAATGATGACGTTGAATCAACTTTTAAAATAGATTGGATTTGCAAAAAGTCATCAACGTAAGGGAATTTCTTTCACCCAACTTTTAATCTAAATCCAATACATGGTGCCATTTTTTATTGATTTCACGTTGAATTCACGTTAGTTGACAACTCATCCACATGTTAATAAAAACTAGACATTGAACTGACGTCTGTGCCCAGTGGGATGGCGCAAGACACATACTTTGCAAAGTGCAGGAGAAGGAGCATCCTCCGTATCCTCATGTGACATCTGGGTTGTGTCCATTATGAATCAAACGGAAGAAAATGGACTGAAACAGGGAGGGACTACTAGGACTTAAGCAATGCTCATTTTTGCTTTCCTTTGCAAAAGGTTTTAAAACGTTTTGCCCTAATGAACATGGCCAAGAGGTCTGGTAATCATAGTGCAGGGAGGGATGACCTCTTTCAAAGCCACTACTAAGTCCCCCTGATCAGTGACTATGTGGAACCGTCAATCCTCTAATCGTCGCCTTTTGTTCTTTGTCGAAGTCAATTAACCATATGGATATACAGTATATATGGAGACTGTGATCCGAGGAAAAAGTGTGTGTGTGTGTGCGAGCATGTCTGTTGTGTGTGCGCGCGTGTGTGTGTGGTACGGTGGTGTATGTGCTTGTTTTAGTGTGTGTGTGTTCCCTCGTGTGCTTTCATGTGTGTGCGTGTGTGCGTGTGCGGTGGTGTATGTGCTGGTTTTAGTGTGTGTGTGTTCCCTCGTGTGCTTTCATGTGTGTGCATGTGTGCGTCTGCGTGCGCGTGTGTGTGCGTGCGTATGCCTGTGTGTGTGTGTGTGTGTGTGTGTGTGTGTGTGTGTGTGTGTGTGTGTGTGTGTGTGTGTGTGTGTGTGCCCTAGTGTAACTATGAACCAGCCATGGTCTTATATCACTGTCAAGAGTGAAGTGTGTAACTAACAGTGGTCTAATGAATTTAACCTCCAACAGGATCAGAGTAGATTAAGAACAGGAAGGTTGACAAGGCAAATAGGCTCTCTCTTCTTCAGCCCCTCTCTTCAACACAATGGAGTTTCCACCGACTAAATTTAAACTTAACTAGTTGAACTTAACCCCCTTAATCAGTAAGTAATCCTTGCACTATTCTAATAGTTCTCTGAAATTTCACCTGACCTGTGGACCAATATGTTCTTAAAGAGTAAACAACATGCTGACTGACACGCAAGGGGAAAGAGAGAGAGAGGAGGGAAAGAGAGAGAGGAGGGAAAGAGAGAGAGAGGAGGGAAAGAGAGAGAGAGGAGGGAAAGAGAGAGAGAGGAGGGAAAGAGAGAGAGAGGAGGGAAAGAGAGAGAGAGGAGGGAAAGAGAGAGGGAGGAGGGAAAGAGAGAGAGAGGAGGGAAAGAGAGAGAGAGGAGGGAAAGAGAGAGAGGGAGACAAAGAATATAGGGAAAGAGAGAGAGAGAGAAAGAATATAGGGAAAGAGAGAGAGAGAGAGAAAGAATATAGGGAAAGAGTGAGAGGGAGAGAGAGAAATAAAGAGTCATCAAGGTTTGAATTTGGATTTTGTAGCTGTTGGAAAGTCCCAGGTTGACATTTTCCACACCTGTGTAGTGTGCAAATGCACTGTAACATGTCAAATAGATGGGGCAAATGAAATTGTAATATGCAGAAAGATTTCTGTTGTCATCTTTGAATACACACGGAATGCAATTATGAGCTGCAGTATCAGATCTCCTGTTTATTTGAAACGTAAAGTTT
This sequence comes from Salmo trutta, assembly GCF_901001165.1. Classification (NCBI taxonomy): domain Eukaryota; kingdom Metazoa; phylum Chordata; class Actinopteri; order Salmoniformes; family Salmonidae; genus Salmo; species Salmo trutta. Next base: position 62,166,370 of record NC_042960.1, read on the forward strand.
ACTCACAGCGTAGTGGGGCAGATATCCACTGTCTCTCACTGTCTCCCACTATATTCACTGTCCCCCACTGTCTCGTTCTGTCTCCCACTATATTCACTGTCTCGTTCTGTCTCCCTCTGCCTCCCACTATATTCACTGTCTCCCACTATATTCACTGTCTCCCTCTGTCTCCCACTATATTCACTGTCTCCCACTATATTCACTGTCTCCCACTATATTCACTGTCTCCCACTATATTCACTGTCTCCCTCTGTCTCCCACTATATTCACTGTCTCCCACTATATTCACTGTCTCCCACTATATTCACTGTCTCCCTCTGTCTGTCTCCCTCTATATTCACTGTCTCCCTCTGTCTCCCACTATATTCACTGTCTCCCTCTGTCTCCCACTATATTCACTGTCTCCCTCTGTCTCCCACTATATTCACTGTCTCCCACTATATTCACTGTCTCCCACTATATTCACTGTCTCCCTCTGTCTCCCACTATATTCACTGTCTCCCACTATATTCACTGTCTCCCACTATATTCACTGTCTCCCACTATATTCACTGTCTCCCTCTGTCTCCCACTATATTCACTGTCTCCCACTATATTCACTGTCTCCCACTATATTCACTGTCTCCCTCTGTCTCCCACTATATTCACTGTCTCCCTCTGTCTCCCACTATATTCACTGTCTCCCTCTGTCTCCTTCTGTCTCCCACTATATTCACTGTCTCCCACTATATTCACTGTCTCCCTCTGTCTCCCACTATATTCACTGTCTCCCACTATATTCACTGTCTCCCACTATATTCACTGTCTCCCACTATATTCACTGTCTCCCACTATATTCACTGTCTCCCTCTGTCTCCCACTATATTCACTGTCTCCCACTATATTCACTGTCTCCCACTATATTCACTGTCTCCCTCTGTCTCCCACTATATTCACTGTCTCCCACTATATTCACTGTCTCCCTCTGTCTCCCACTATATTCACTGTCTCCCTCTGTCTCCCACTATATTCACTGTCTCCCTCTGTCTCCTTCTGTCTCCCACTATATTCACTGTCTCCCACTATATTCACTGTCTCCCACTGTCTCCCACTATATTCTCTGTCTCCCACTATATTCACTGTCTCTCTCTGTCTCCCACTATATTCACTGTCTCCCTCTGTCTCCTTCTGTCTCCCACTATATTCACTGTCTCCCTCTGTCTCCCACTATATTCACTGTCTCCCTCTGTCTCCCACTATATTCACTGTCTCCCTCTGTCTCCCACTATATTCACTGTCTCCCTCTGTCTCCTTCTGTCTCCCACTATATTCACTGTCTCCCACTATATTCACTGTCTCCCTCTGTCTCCCACTATATTCACTGTCTCCCACTATATTCACTGTCTCCCACTATATTCACTGTCTCCCACTATATTCACTGTCTCCCACTATATTCACTGTCTCCCACTATATTCACTGTCTCCCACTATATTCACTGTCTCCCACTATATTCACTGTCTCCCACTATATTCACTGTCTCCCACTATATTCACTGTCTCCCTCTGTCTCCCACTATATTCACTGTCTCCCTCTGTCTCCCACTATATTCACTGTCTCCCTCTGTCTCCTTCTGTCTCCCACTATATTCACTGTCTCCCACTGTCTCCCACTATATTCTCTGTCTCCCACTATATTCACTGTCTCTCTCTGTCTCCCTCTGTTTCCCACTATATTCACTGTCTCTCTCTGTCTCTCACTATATTCTCTGTCTCCCACTATATTCACTGTCTCCCTCTGTCTCCCACTATATTCTCTGTCTCCCACTATATTCACTGTCTCCCTCTGCCTCCCTCTGTCTCCCTCTGTCTCCCACGGTATGCCACAGTCTCCCACAGTCTCCCACAGTCTCCCATAGTCTCCCATAGTCTCCCACAGTCTACCACAGTCTACCACAGTCTACCACAGTCTACCATAGTCTACCACGGTCTCCTACTGTATGCCACTGTGTCCCATACTATGATAGTTCCACTTTGTTCACTCCCAATGTACCCTTGGATGCCATGTGAATACGCACCAGTAGCGGCGTACAGTGGGAGACTGTGGTAGACAGTGGGTTACAGTTGCATACCGTGGGAGACCGTTGCATACCTGTGGGAGACCGTTGCATACCCGTGGGAGACCGTTGCATACCGTGGGAGACCGTTGCATACCGTGGGAGACCGTTGCATACCGTGGGAGACCGTTGCATACCTTGGGAGACAGTTGCATACCTGTGGGAGACCGTTGCATACCGTGGGAGACCGTTGCATACCGTGGGAGACAGTTGCATACCGTGGGAGACCGTTGCATACCGTGGGACACCGTTGCATACCGTGGGAGACAGTTGCATACCTGTGGGAGACCGTTGCATACCGTGGGAGACCGTTGCATACCGTGGGAGACAGTTGCATACCGTGGGAGACCGTTGCATACCGTGGGAGACAGTTGCATACCTGTGGGAGACCGTTGCATACCGTGGGAGACCGTTGCATACCGTGGGAGACCGTTGCATACCGTGGGAGACCGTTGCATACCGTGGGAGACCGTTGCATACCGTGGGAGACAGTTGCATACCTGTGGGAGACCGTTGCATACCGTGGGAGACCGTTGCATACCGTGGGAGACCGTTGCATACCGTGGGAGACCGTTGCATACCGTGGGAGACCGTTGCATACCTGTGGGAGACAGTTGCATACCGTGGGAGACCGTTGCATACCGTGGGAGACCGTTGCATACCGTGGGAGACAGTTGCATACCGTGGGAGACCGTTGCATACCGTGGGAGACCGTTGCATACCGTGGGAGACCGTTGCATACCGTGGGAGACCGTTGCATACCGTGGGAGACCGTTGCATACCGTGGGAGACAGTTGCATACCTGTGGGAGACCGATGGACAAACTACAGCAACATATTTTGTGTTTTATTCAAATAGAGAATATAATCTGGACACATTTCAGTAATGAGAATTTGGGGTGAAAGTTTACAAAAATTCTGTCAAATGTATGTAGGACACTTTGCCAAAAACTAGACATCTTAGTCCTCAGAATAATAGTTGATTTTTGCAAATGCATCATGGTTTTGTAAGTCAATTTGTTACAGACAGGTTTAAAACTAGTTTCATGAGAATCACTCAGTAGTTTTAGTATTAGTTCTCACTGGTGAAGTCACTGGTCAAGTAATTTTGGGCGGCAGGTAGCCTAGTGGTTGCTTGATCAAATACCGAGCAACAAGGTAAAAATCTATTGTTCTGCCCCTGAACAAGGCAGTTATCCCACTGTTCCTAGGCCATCATTGTAAATAAGAATTTGTTCTTAACTGACTTGCCTAGTTAAATAAAGGTTAAATATATATATATATTTTTTAAAGTCACTCATGTGTACACCTCATGTGTACACCTAAAATGGTACAATGGAGATAGAGTTAGAGATAAAGGGACTAGGATAAGACAGAGATTGGGTCCCAAACTGTACTCTCTGTTCACCCATGACTGCGTGGCTATGCACCCCTCCAACTAAATCATCAAGTTTGCAGACAACACAACAGTGGTAGGCCTGATTACCAACAATGACGAGATGTCAACAAAACAAAAGAGTTGATCGTGGACTTCAGGAAACAGCAGAGGGAGCACGTCCCTATCCACATCGACGGGACAGCAGTGGAGAAGGTGGAAAGCTTCAAGTTCTTTGGCGAACACATCACTGACAATCTGAAATGGTCCACCCACACAGACAGTGTGGTGAAGAAGGCACAACAGCAACCCTTACAAACTTTGACAAATGCACAATTAAGAGCATCCTGTTGGGCTGTATCACCGCCTGGTACGGCAACTGCACTGCCCACAACCACAGGGCTCTCTAGTGGGTGGAGTGGTCTGCCCAACACGTCACCGGGGGAACACTGCCTGCCCTCCAGGACACCTACGGCACCCGATGTCACAGGAAGGCCTAAACATTTCATCAAGGACATCAACCACCTGAGCCACGGCCTATTCTCCCCACTATCATCCAGAAGGAGAGGTCAGTACAGGTGCATCAAATCTGGGACCGAGAGACTGAAAAACAGCTTCTATCTCAAGGCCATCAGACTGTTAAATAGCCATCACTAGCCGGCTACCACCCAGTACCCTGTCCTAAACTTAGTCACTGTCACTAGCCGGCTACCACCCGGTTACTCAACCCTGCACCCTGCTACTGCCCTATATACATAGACATGGAATCACTGGCCACTTTAATAATGGAACACTAGTCACTTTAATAATGTTTATATACTGCTTTACTCATCTCATATGTATATATTGTATTAAATGACTTGCCTAGTTAAATAAAGGTTAAATGACTTGCCTAGTTAAATAAAGGTTAAATAACTTGCCCAGTTAAATAAAGGTTAAATGACTTGCCTAGTTAAATAAAGGTTAAATGACTTGCCTAGTTAAATAAAGGTTAAATGACTTGCCTAGTTAAATAAAGGTTAAATAACTTGCCCAGTTAAATAAAGGTTAAATGACTTGCCTAGTTAAATAAAGGTTAAATGACTTGCCTAGTTAAATAAAGGTTAAAGGTTAAATGACTTGCCTAGTTAAATAAAGGTTAAATAATGTTAATAGGTTACTGTTGTACTATCTATTGAGTAGAGACACATATCAGTAATCATGTATGGTAAATAGTTAATGCTACATTAACTTTGATGTATGGTCATTTACATTTAAGTCATTTAGCAGACGCTCTTATCCAGAGCGACTTACAACACACACACACACACACACACACACACACACACACACACACACATTTATCCCATTTTAAAATGAATTTCCTGACATTCTATGTATTTTGACATGGCTTAGGCCTATGTCCAGAGTACAAAAAGTATATAAAAATAAACACGGTCCGGTGTATTCAGGAAGCTTTGAATAATATTCGATGACTTTGTTACATTGAGATTTTTTGGTGATGAAATTTAAAGTATGCTAATATTTGTTTGGGTGTTTTGACACTTTATTCAGACAGTAATGAAATTAGATGGGGAAACAGGCAAATGGGAGAAACAGTGGGAAGGTTGAAAGTAGGGATTGATCCTTGTTCTCCGGTGGAAAGTTGTATGCAGCAGGTGCCGGAGAGTGTTACCACTAGAACAAGGCTCTGCACAAGAAATACTCATATTAATGGTTGATGGCAGTGGGGAAGCAAATCATAGATAGCAGTCATCTTGTCCATAGATTGCTGTCAAGGTAAGAACACAAACATTTTAAAATAGGACTGGACGAAGATCCTGCTTGCTCTCCAGAGGGTTGACCACCCCTGAGCTATGTTTCAGTGCTGGGTGGGGTATGTTGTTGACCCATGTGGGTGGTTTTCAGTTCATATTAGGGAGGTGTTAAACAATGGAAGTGTTAATACATTTACTTGCAAAAATAGCAGAGAACCATTCACACAGCCCGATACCTGTATTTTGGTTACAGGGTCTGTGAAAATTACATTACATTACAGTCATTTAGCAGACGCTCTTATCCAGAGCGACTTACAGTAGTGAATGCATACATTTCATACATTTATTTTTTTCATACTGGCCCCCCGTGGGAATCGAACCCACAACCCTGGCGTTGCAAACACCATGCTGGCGTTGCAAACACCACACTCTACCAACTGAGCCACAGGAATCATGACTAGGTCTCTAGGTGGCTTTTATTTTTCATGTTTTTTACCCCCTACCCCTTTCAGATATAGAAAAAAGCTGGTATAAAAATGCAGGCATGGTAAATAAGTGGGATTTTGGTCTGTGTATGAAAGGGATAGACTGGTTTTGGATTTCGCCCTGACAAAGATGGCTGCCATTGTCGCCCCATTATGGAACTTTGAGGGTTTAGGACATAGGTCCTTAAATGACGTAGCCCCTCTAATAATTGAATAGGATCTCTATGGGTGTTACTCAATACACAAAAGCCCTGGAGTATTTCCTGAGGTCGATGGTGATTTGAGGTCCTAGCCCCATGTGAATAAAAAGGCTACGGTTAGCCAGCGCCTATGGCCGTATGAGTTCAACCAAGGTCTTCTGTGCTCTGTACAATGTATAGCATGTCTGCGGCTACAGGGGACAATGGTTACCTTGTGTAGGAGCCAGGATGACTTGGCCTGCCATCTCACTCTTACACCTCTCAACGCCAGGCAGGCTTTAAGTCTCTGTGTGTGTGTGTTATATTTGAGGGCGTCTGTCTGTCTGTGTCTGTCTGTCTGTCTGTCTGTCTGGTCTGTCGTCTGTCTGTCTTTCGATATGTCGTGTCTGGTTTCTCTGTTGGGTCTGTTCTGTTTGTCTGTCTGTCTGTCTGGTCTGTCAGGTCTGTCTGTACTGTATGTATATGCTAACAAATCTAAATGTGTGTCTGTGCAGGCCTTTGCCTGATCCCCCATAATAAACCTTTAATGTGCCCCACACAGACAGACACACAGACAGACAGACAGACAGACAGTGTGGTGCAGGCCAGGGCAGCAGTGGGGGACGGAGGCTATACAATGTCCTGGCCTGGCAGGGGGATACCTTGGAGGATTAGCTTGCATTCTGACAGCTGGCCATGCCAAGGGGACACTGCTGACATGCCTGCAACCCAACAACAACTGTTCTGGGAGGGGAGAGAACTAGTTTCAGGGTCTAAGGGTACTTCTCTCAGTGCTACCTCAGCCTTCCTGATCTGCCTCTCCTCCTCACCTGCTCTCAAGTCATCCAAGCATTATTTAACTCTGCTTACATAGACCATCAGCTACTCCTGCTCTCTCCATCTATGTTTTAGTCTGTGACTAGTGATTAAGAGGAAAGAAAGTAAAAAAGTGGGTGACTCCTCTTCTTGGTAGAAGGCAGTGCCGTTTTCTATTGCTACTGTATGGGCCTGTATTCAATCAGAGTAGGAGTGCTGATCTCGGATCATTTTTGTCTTTTAATTCATAACAAAAAAGAGAAGCGACCTGATCCTAGATCAGCACTCTACCTCTGAGACACTTTATGAGTATAAGCCCTGATTTCTACCCATATTATGCATTTATTTATCTTGGACTGTCATATGGGTTGTGTAGCGAGGTACTTTAAACATGCATCAGTCTCCCCGATGTCTCTCCATTGTGTATCGTGTTCCCTGAAAAGCCTGCGTCGCTTCTTGTGTGTAAACTATTCATTCCCAAACTAAGTTCATTATTTACTGTCTAAAAACTAGAACAAATGTACAATGTCTCGAATCGGAGGCCGTCTGCGGACATTATGCTTTCATGCCATTCAATAATTTAATGAAGATATTTTTTGTTTATCTCCTGTTAGAAAGCAGTTTTGTGGTGAATAATATAGCTGTTTGATGCAAACAAACAGACAAATGTGTGTTTTTTTCCCGGTGACAAACAACTTGTGCTGTGAGCTTTCAGATAAGAGACAGCCTGGAACTACAATAGAGATGTATTCCCAGTCCAGTGAAGACTTGTTGTCAGTCTTAATCTAGGATTATACCTCTAGAGCTATCTAAAAGCCACCTGTTTGTAAGCTTGTAACATGGATTTGGCATTGATAGGATTTGGCCCTAGGTACAGTCCCTTCAGAAAGTCTTCATACCCCTAGACTCGTTCCACATTTTGTTGTGTTACAGCCTAAATTCAAAATGGATGAAACATTTTTCTTTCTTCACCCATCTACACACGATACTCCATAATAACAAAGTAAAAACTTGTTTTTGGAAATTTTAGCAAATGTATTAAAATAAGTATTCACACCCCTGAGTCAATACTTTGTAGAAGCACATTTGGAGCAGTGTGTCTTCTCTAAATCAAATCAAACTGTATTTGTTCAGCAGTCTTGTGGCTTGGGGGTAGAAGCTGTTAAGGAGCCTTTTGGTCCTAGACTTGGCGCTCCGGTGCCGCTTGCCGTGCGGTAGCAGAGAAAACAGTCTATGACATGGGTGACTGGAGTCTCTGACAATTTTATGGTCTTTCCTCTGACACCGCCTATTATATAGGTCCTGGATTGCAGGAAGCTTGGCCCCAGTGATCTTCTGGACCGTACGCACTACCCTCTGTAGCGCCTTACGGTCAGATGCCGAGCAGTTGACATACCAGGCAGTGATGCAACCAGTCAGGATGCTCTCGATGATGCAGCTATAGAACTTTTTGAAGATCTGGGGACCCATGCCAAATCTTTTCAGTCTCCTGAGGGGGAAAAGGTTTTGTTGCGCCCTCTTCACGACTGTCTTGGTGTATTTGGACCATGATAGATCATTGGTGATGTTGACACCAAGGAACTTGAAACTCTCGACCCACTCCCCTACAGCCCCGTTGATGTTAAGGAGAGCCTGTTCGGCCCGCCTTTTCCTGTAGTCCACGATCAGCTCCTTTGTCTTGCTCACATTGAGGAAGAGGTTGTTGTCCTGGTACCACACTGCCAGTTCTCTGACTTCCTCCCTATAGGCTGTCTCACCGTTGTCGGTGATCAGGCCTACCACTGTTGTGTCGTCAGAAAACTTAATGATGGTGTTGGAGTCGTGTTTGGACTAAGACCTGGATTGTTAAATATTTGCCCATTATTCTTTTAAAAATTCTTCAAGCTCTGTCAAGTTGAGTGTTGATCATTGCTGGACAGACATTTTCAAGTTCTTGCCATAGATTTTCAAGCCAATTTATTCAGTCAAAACTGTAACTAGGTCACTCAGGAACATTCAATGTTGTCTTTATAAGCAACTCCAGTGATTTGGCCTTTAGTTTAACGTTATTATCCTACTTAAAGATGAACTTGTCTCCCTGTGTCTGTTGGAAAGCAGACATAACCAGGTTTCCTCTAGGATTTTTCCTGTGCTTATAGTTGTATTCCATTTCTCTTTATCCTAAAAAACTCCCTAGTCCTTGCTGATGACAAGCATACCCATAACATGATGCAGCCACCACCATGCTTGAAAATATGAATAGTGGTACTCAGTGATTTGTTGTATTGGATTTGCCCCAAACTTAATGCTTTGTATTCAGGACAAAAAGTTTTTTTTTCAGAATTACTTTAGTGTCTTGTTGCAAACAGGATGTTTTGGAATATTTTTATTCTGTATAGGCTTCCTTCTTTTCACTCTGTTATGTATTGTGAAATAACTACAATGTTGTTGATCCATCCATCCATCCTCAGTTTTGTCCTATCATAGCCATTTAACAAACTTTGTAACCGTTTTAAAATCCCCATTGGCCTCATGGTTAAATCCTTCAGCAGTTTTCTTCCTCTCTGGCAACTTAATTAGGTAGCACACCTGTATCTTTAATAGTTTTTTAAAACCATCTACCAATAGGTGCCTTTCGTTGCGAGGCATTGAAAAACCTCCCTGGTCTTTGTGGTTGAATCTGTGCTTGAAATTTAGTACTCGATTGGGGGACCTTACATTTTAAGTGTGGGGTACAGAGATGGGGCAGTCAAAATTCATGTTAACCACTATTATTGAACATGGAATGAGTCCATGCAACTTATTATGGGAGTTGTTAAGCACATTTTTACTCCTAAACTTACTCTATTTAGGCTTGCCATAACAAAGGGATTTAATTGAGCCAAGACATTTCAACATTACATTTTTTTATTATTTTCAAACATTTTCTACAAGCAAAATTCCACTTTGACATTATGGGGTATTGTGTGTAGATCAGTGACACACAACATTTAATAAATGTTTAATTCAGGCTGTAACACTACAAAATGTGGAAAAAGTAAAGGGGAGTGAATTCTTTCCGGAAGGCACTGTGTAAATATACATCTACATGGTGTGGGGAAAATGCATAAGCATCACTGTTATATTGCCATAGCCATTGACCTTCAGCTTGTGTTGTCATGATCATGTAATGTAATGGTAGTGTTTTTCAGGCTATGGAAACCTGAAACAGACCACACTCTTTGGTCCTTTAAATATCTGCGGTATGTAAAATATTGTATGCTATAGCTTGGAAAACAATTTTGACTGGATGACAACATAATGATGTTTGTTTTCAACATTAGGGTTGTTTTCCTAAAGAAGTTAAATCCGCTTTGTGTTTTGTTTCCTTGCCACGATACTAACGAGTATCGCCATACTGGTATTGTCCCGGCCCTATTGGGTATACCTGTCAGCAGCTGAAACCCACCAGCAGTGAGAATGGACATATTTCAACTTCACTTATCTGTGACCCTCTCTTGACTGAAAGGGATTTGGGCCCTCTGTGGCATTCATGTCAGCTCTACTCAATGTGTCCTGAATGATACATATGGATGTGTGTGTGTGTCTGACGAAAACAAATGCAAAATGCACCACATAGCATCTTTGACTTAGCTTCACTATGAACACTTGGTGATTGTTTTAACTTTAGGGAAGGTCCAATAATTTATTAAAGCTCACTTTGTCTAGGCTTTAGCCTCAGGGCTAATGCAGTCGCCCTGAAATATGTGTGGAGGCAGCTGTTGCAGTCAGCCTCCTAGTCACTGTCTTTACTCACGCTCTCATCTCTATATCAGTCGCTAGCCCAAATTGAATGATCTAATAACACATTAACCGTTGGACCATATTACATACAGTATAGACCCAAGTTTTATTCTAATTGTATAACCATCCGCACTTTTCAATGGATGACATCTTAGACTCTCCTTTGAAAGGGTTTTTGTTAACAAACTTGGATTTAATATTAATATAAAACGTTTGTCTCTTTAAATTTACATTTACATTTCGGTCATTTAGCAGATGCTCCAAAAAGGTTCCTGGAATCACTAGTTCAATCCCTCTAAGAAGGCTTTTGTAGTGTTGTTGGCTACACAGTGTCTGACAGCCAGCAACCAGCAGCAAAGCCTGGCAGGGTTATTTAAGAATGGAAAAGGGCTCTTGGCTTCGTCTATATTATTAGAGTAATAGGATTGTTTACTCCCACTGTTAAGTTAAGGTAAGTTAAGGTCGCCCAACAGGCTTAAACTTGTGTAACGAGCTTAATTGCGCCACCGAGTGACATTGTGTTGACCCTGGGCAGAGCACTAGGGGTCACGGGTCAGAGGTGAGAGCTGATAAGAGAGGAAGAAGCCTCTACAGGACATAAAGGACAGCTGGGTTTGTACAGTATCAGGCCCAGACCCAGCATTATTATACACACACAGGCCCAGACCCGGCATTATTATACACACACAGGCCCAGACCCGGCATTATTATACACACACAGGCCCAGACCCGGCATTATTATACACACACAGGCCCAGACCCGGCATTATTATACACACACAGGCCCAGACCCAGCATTATTATACACACAGAGGCCCAAACCCAGCATTATTATACACACACAGGCCCAGACCCAACATTATTATACACACACAGGCCCAGACCCGGCATTATTATACACACACAGGCCCAGACCCAACATTATTATACACACACAGGCCCAGACCCGGCATTATTATACACACACAGGCCCAGACCCGGCATTCTTATACACACACAGGCCCAGACCCGGCATTATTATACACACACAGGCCCAGACCCGGCATTATTATACACACACAGGCCCAGACCCGGCATTATTATACACACACAGGCCCAGACCCGGCATTATTATACACACAGAGGCCCAGACCCGGCATTATTATACACACACAGGCCCAGACCCGGCATTATTATACACACACAGGCCCAGACCCGGCATTATTATACACACACAGGCCCAGACCCGGCATTATTATACACACACAGGCCCAGACCCGGCATTATTATACACACACAGGCCCAGACCCGGCATTATTATACACACACAGGCCCAGACCCGGCATTATTATACACACACAGGCCCAGACCCAGCATTATTATACACACACAGGCCCAGACCCGGCATTATTATACACACACAGGCCCAGACCCGGCATTATTATACACACACAGGCCCAGACCCAGCATTATTATACACACAGAGGCCCAGACCCAGCATTATTATACACACACACAGGCCCAGACCCGGCATTATTATACACACACAGGCCCAGACCCAGCATTATTATACACACACAGGCCCAGACCCGGCATTATTATACACACACAGGCCCAGACCCGGCATTATTATACACACACAGGCCCAGACCCGGCATTATTATACACACACAGGCCCAGACCCGGCATTATTATACACACACAGGCCCAGACCCGGCATTATTATACACACACAGGCCCAGACCCAGCATTATTATACACACACAGGCCCAGACCCGGCATTATTATACACACACAGGCCCAGACCCAGCATTATTATACACACACAGGCCCAGACCCGGCATTATTATACACACACAGGCCCAGACCCAGCATTATTATACACACAGAGGCCCAGACCCAGCATTATTATACACACACACAGGCCCAGACCCGGCATTATTATACACACACAGGCCCAGACCCAGCATTATTATACACACACAGGCCCAGACCCGGCATTATTATACACACACAGGCCCAGACCCGGCATTATTATACACACACAGGCCCAGACCCAGCATTATTATACACACAGAGGCCCAAACGCACTGACACATTACTATTATTTTTTAATTGAACCTTTATTTAACTAGGAGAGTCAGTTAAGAACAAATTCTTATTTACAATGACGGTCTACCCCGGCCAAAACCGTACGACGCTGGGCCAGTTGTGTGCCGCCCTCTGGGACACACACACAGCTGAGCTGTGTGAAGAAGGTGGAGAGAGAGTGAGAGAAAGAGATACATACGGAGATAGAGAGTTGATGGAATGAGAGAATTTCAATAAACGAAGACTGAATGAAAGAAGGGAGTGATGAGTGTTAGATTAGATGTCTAATGACTGGGTACTGGGTGAGTGTTAGATTAGATGTTTAATGACTGGGTACTGGGTGAGTGTTAGATTAGATGTTTAATGACTGGGTACTGGGTGAGTGTTAGATTAGATGTTTAATGACTGGGTACTGGGTGAGTGTTAGATTAGATGTCTAATGACAGGGTACTGGGTGAGTGTTAGATTAGATGTCTAATGACTGGGTACTGGGTGAGTGTTAGATTAGATTAGATGTCTAATGACTGGGTACTGGGTGAGTGTTAGATTAGATGTCTAATGACTGGGTGAGTGTTAGATTAGATGTTTAATGACTGGGTACTGGGTGAGTGTTAGATTAGATGTTTAATGACAGGGTACTGGGTGAGTGTTAGATTAGATGTTTAATGACTGGGTACTGGGTGAGTGTCAGATTAGATGTTTAATGACTGGGTACTGGGTGAGTGTCAGATTAGATGTTTAATGACTGGGTACTGGGTGAGTGTTAGATTAGATGTCTAATGACTGGGTACTGGGTGAGTGTTAGATTAGATGTCTAATGACAGGGTACTGGGTGAGTGTTAGATTAGATGTCTAATGACTGGGTACTGGGTGAGTGTTAGATTAGATGTTTAATGACTGGGTACTGGGTGAGTGTTAGATTAGATGTTTAATGACTGGGTACTGGGTGAGTGTCAGATTAGATGTCTAATGACTGGGTACTGGGTGAGTGTTAGATTAGATGTTTAATGACTGGGTACTGGGTGAGTGTCAGATTAGATGTTTAATGACTGGGTACTGGGTGAGTGTTAGATTAGATGTCTAATGACTGGGTACTGGGTGAGTGTTAGATTAGATGTTTAATGACTGGGTACTGGGTGAGTGTCAGATTAGATGTTTAATGACTGGGTACTGGGTGAGTGTTAGATTAGATGTCTAATGACTGGGTACTGGGTGAGTGTTAGATTAGATGTTTAATGACTGGGTACTGGGTGAGTGTTAGATTAGATGTTTAATGACTGGGTACTGGGTGAGTGTTAGATTAGATGTCTAATGACTGGGTACTGGGTGAGTGTTAGATTAGATGTCTAATGACTGGGTACTGGGTGAGTGTTAGATTAGATGTCTAATGACAGGGTACTGGGTGAGTGTTAGATTAGATGTTTAATGACTGGGTACTGGGTGAGTGTTAGATTAGATGTTTAATGACTGGGTACTGGGTGAGTGTTAGATTAGATTAGATGTCTAATGACTGGGTACTGGGTGAGTGTTAGATTAGATGTCTAATGACTGGGTACTGGGTGAGTGTTAGATTAGATGTCTAATGACTGGGTACTGGGTGAGTGTTAGATTAGATGTTTAATGACTGGGTACTGGGTGAGTGTTAGATTAGATGTCTAATGACTGGGTGAGTGTTAGATTAGATGTCTAATGACTGGGTACTGGGTGAGTGTTAGATTAGATGTCTAATGACTGGGTGAGTGTCAGATTAGATGTCTAATGACTGGGTGAGTGTTAGATTAGATGTCTAATGACTGGGTGAGTGTCAGATTAGATGTCTAATGACTGGGTACTGGGTGAGTGTTAGATTAGATGTCTAATGACTGGGTACTGGGTGAGTGTTAGATTAGATGTTTAATGACTGGGTGAGTGTTAGATTAGATGTTTAATGACTGGGTGAGTGTTAGATTAGATGTCTAATGACTGGGTACTGGGTGAGTGTTAGATTAGATGTCTAATGACTGGGTACTGGGTGAGTGTTAGATTAGATGTCTAATGACTGGGTACTGGGTGAGTGTTAGATTAGATGTTTAATGACTGGGTACTGGGTGAGTGTTAGATTAGATGTCTAATGACTGGGTACTGGGTGAGTGTTAGATTAGATGTTTAATGACTGGGTGAGTGTTAGATTAGATGTTTAATGACTGGGTGAGTGTTAGATTAGATGTCTAATGACTGGGTACTGGGTGAGTGTTAGATTAGATGTCTAATGACTGGGTACTGGGTGAGTGTCAGATTAGATGTCTAATGACTGGGTACTGGGTGAGTGTTAGATTAGATGTCTAATGACTGGGTACTGGGTGAGTGTTAGATTAGATGTTTAATGACTGGGTACTGGGTGAGTGTTAGATTAGATGTCTAATGACTGGGTACTGGGTGAGTGTTAGATTAGATGTTTAATGACTGGGTACTGGGTGAGTGTTAGATTAGATGTCTAATGACTGGGTACTGGGTGAGTGTTAGATTAGATGTTTAATGACTGGGTGAGTGTTAGATTAGATGTTTAATGACTGGGTGAGTGTTAGATTAGATGTCTAATGACTGGGTACTGGGTGAGTGTTAGATTAGATGTCTAATGACTGGGTACTGGGTGAGTGTCAGATTAGATGTCTAATGACTGGGTACTGGGTGAGTGTTAGATTAGATGTCTAATGACTGGGTACTGGGTGAGTGTTAGATTAGATGTCTAATGACTGGGTACTGGGTGAGTGTTAGATTAGATGTCTAATGACTGGGTGAGTGTTAGATTAGATGTTTAATGACTGGGTACTGGGTGAGTGTTAGATTAGATGTTTAATGACAGGGTACTGGGTGAGTGTTAGATTAGATGTTTAATGACTGGGTACTGGGTGAGTGTCAGATTAGATGTTTAATGACTGGGTACTGGGTGAGTGTCAGATTAGATGTTTAATGACTGGGTACTGGGTGAGTGTTAGATTAGATGTCTAATGACTGGGTACTGGGTGAGTGTTAGATTAGATGTCTAATGACAGGGTACTGGGTGAGTGTTAGATTAGATGTCTAATGACTGGGTACTGGGTGAGTGTTAGATTAGATGTTTAATGACTGGGTACTGGGTGAGTGTTAGATTAGATGTTTAATGACTGGGTACTGGGTGAGTGTCAGATTAGATGTCTAATGACTGGGTACTGGGTGAGTGTTAGATTAGATGTTTAATGACTGGGTACTGGGTGAGTGTCAGATTAGATGTTTAATGACTGGGTACTGGGTGAGTGTTAGATTAGATGTCTAATGACTGGGTACTGGGTGAGTGTTAGATTAGATGTTTAATGACTGGGTACTGGGTGAGTGTCAGATTAGATGTTTAATGACTGGGTACTGGGTGAGTGTTAGATTAGATGTCTAATGACTGGGTACTGGGTGAGTGTTAGATTAGATGTTTAATGACTGGGTACTGGGTGAGTGTTAGATTAGATGTTTAATGACTGGGTACTGGGTGAGTGTTAGATTAGATGTCTAATGACTGGGTACTGGGTGAGTGTTAGATTAGATGTCTAATGACTGGGTACTGGGTGAGTGTTAGATTAGATGTCTAATGACAGGGTACTGGGTGAGTGTTAGATTAGATGTTTAATGACTGGGTACTGGGTGAGTGTTAGATTAGATGTTTAATGACTGGGTACTGGGTGAGTGTTAGATTAGATTAGATGTCTAATGACTGGGTACTGGGTGAGTGTTAGATTAGATGTCTAATGACTGGGTACTGGGTGAGTGTTAGATTAGATGTCTAATGACTGGGTACTGGGTGAGTGTTAGATTAGATGTTTAATGACTGGGTACTGGGTGAGTGTTAGATTAGATGTCTAATGACTGGGTGAGTGTTAGATTAGATGTCTAATGACTGGGTACTGGGTGAGTGTTAGATTAGATGTCTAATGACTGGGTGAGTGTCAGATTAGATGTCTAATGACTGGGTACTGGGTGAGTGTTAGATTAGATGTCTAATGACTGGGTACTGGGTGAGTGTTAGATTAGATGTTTAATGACTGGGTGAGTGTTAGATTAGATGTTTAATGACTGGGTGAGTGTTAGATTAGATGTCTAATGACTGGGTACTGGGTGAGTGTTAGATTAGATGTCTAATGACTGGGTACTGGGTGAGTGTTAGATTAGATGTCTAATGACTGGGTACTGGGTGAGTGTTAGATTAGATGTTTAATGACTGGGTACTGGGTGAGTGTTAGATTAGATGTCTAATGACTGGGTACTGGGTGAGTGTTAGATTAGATGTTTAATGACTGGGTGAGTGTTAGATTAGATGTTTAATGACTGGGTGAGTGTTAGATTAGATGTCTAATGACTGGGTACTGGGTGAGTGTTAGATTAGATGTCTAATGACTGGGTACTGGGTGAGTGTCAGATTAGATGTCTAATGACTGGGTACTGGGTGAGTGTTAGATTAGATGTCTAATGACTGGGTACTGGGTGAGTGTTAGATTAGATGTTTAATGACTGGGTACTGGGTGAGTGTTAGATTAGATGTCTAATGACTGGGTACTGGGTGAGTGTTAGATTAGATGTTTAATGACTGGGTACTGGGTGAGTGTTAGATTAGATGTCTAATGACTGGGTACTGGGTGAGTGTTAGATTAGATGTTTAATGACTGGGTGAGTGTTAGATTAGATGTTTAATGACTGGGTGAGTGTTAGATTAGATGTCTAATGACTGGGTACTGGGTGAGTGTTAGATTAGATGTCTAATGACTGGGTACTGGGTGAGTGTCAGATTAGATGTCTAATGACTGGGTACTGGGTGAGTGTTAGATTAGATGTCTAATGACTGGGTACTGGGTGAGTGTTAGATTAGATGTTTAATGACTGGGTACTGGGTGAGTGTTAGATTAGATGTCTAATGACTGGGTACTGGGTGAGTGTTAGATTAGATGTTTAATGACTGGGTACTGGGTGAGTGTTAGATTAGATGTTTAATGACTGGGTACTGGGTGAGTGTTAGATTAGATGTCTAATGACTGGGTACACTCCCAGCACAGTAGTATCATTGACTTATCCAATATCTGTATGACTCTCACATGCGATTTATTTTTAGTTTGGCTATTTAGCTACAGTATTCATATTTAAGCCTGAAATGAGCAAAATGACCAAAGATTAAAACATAGTATTTCTCTTTCTGCTGTGTTTTGTGATCGTAGCAAAATCCCTAAAGCGTTTATCTTCTCAAGTTTTTGTCAATTTGTGTTTAATGGAAGGATGTCTGAGCACAGGCATTGGAGGCTACATTGACATTAGGAGACAATATTCAAATCAAATCAAATGTTATTTGCCACAATACAGTGTTCTATAATATTCTGCCGTCGACTAAAGCTACTGACTACAGCAATAGAGAATGACAGACAGACGGCCCTTTAGCGCGGTTGCGTGTTGACTTTGGTCTTGAATGGTTTTACTCTAAAACCATAAAGCAGATATACTGTATGCTGTGTCTGTTAACTTGGGTGTGTTCCAATGCCAGGGAAATAAAAGCACAAGGCAAGGTGTTGGTCAACAAGACCGCTCCTGGGGGACGGACTAGCACATAGAGACCCTGCATAAGAGTGCATGTGTGAGTGGAGAAAAAAAACGATTCAGTCTTTTAACATTTTCGAGGGTTCCATTACATTTTCACTGAGATTTTCCTTTTAGAGGACTACACATCGGCATGATCGTACCAGATCAAGGTGTCCATCTGTTGTGATTTACTGTTTTGTGGCATCGCGCACATTTAAAACTGTAATTATTCTTATAGAAATGTGTTTCGACAATGTAATACAAATGCTAAAGCAAACATGCAGGAGGCCAGTTTTCAGAGAAATGCAGAGCAACAGAGTAAAGAGTCTCGGGTGGGCGGAGCGATGTTCCGAGGTGGGATTGGACCTTGGCTTCCTGAGGGCCTGAGCTGGATCTGTTCGGGAATTGGTAACTTATCAATGCCAGGGGTCCTATGTATCAATCATCTCTGAATTGGAGTTCTGATTTAAAGGCCCAATGCAAGCATTTTTCTCTCAATATCAAATCATTTCTGGGTAACAATTAAGTACCTTACCGTGATTGTCATAAAAAAATAAATAGAAATGGCTTCTGAGCAAGAGCAAGTTCTCAAGCAGGAATTTAGCTAGGACTGTCTGGGAGTGGTCTGAGCGGGGAGGGGAAAACTGAAAACTAGCTGTTATTGGCACAGAGGTTTCGAACTATCTTTCTTATTGATCTGTTAACTCATTTGGTGATGTCACCAGGCAGGACGAAAATCCATCCCACCAAAACAGGCTGAAATTACAGGTGGTCTTTTCAAAGAGCTCTTACACTGAAAGGGCATTATCATAATTTTCAAAATGTTACAGTATTATTCCAACCTCGTGTGGAAATATATAAATAAAACACAGGAAATCCTGTTTTTGACTGCACTGTGCCTTTAAGATCAGTTTTGTATTTGGATCACAATGAATAAGATCACGTGGATGGGGGGGACCTGATCCTAGCTCAGCACTCTTACTCTGAGATGTTTGATACGGCCCCAGGTTCATTACAATACATATAATAGATGTACAGTACTCTACATAGGATGTGGACTTTGCTACCAAGTATTGATTCAGTAAGTTTTTGTTAACTTTCCCCTGCCACCCATCCCGCAAGCGGTCAGCTTTCAACACACTGTCGACCAGGCCCTCCATTCACTAGGGGCCAGATGAATTGGTCCTTGCGATAGGTTGGGACTCCTTTACCAATAAGGTAAATACATAGAGGTCCCATTGCAACACACTGTTGACGATACACTAACTTTCTATTGACCTGTAGAATGATGAATGCAGCTCCTTTGGTTTTGAAGTGTTTTATTGACGAATCACCAAACACACAATATGCGCACAATTGACGTAGCCACCATACACAATATCCACTTTCTTCACAAGTTCCTTCATTGTATCATGAAAGTAGCCCCAGTTGCATCTGATGCAGTGAATTAGGGGTGTTATTTGTTAGCTACCTTGCAACCGCCCTAAGAGTAGCTCCATAATGGACGTAGTGCTGAAGTTCATTTCCTCATTCCCTCCCCACACAAATTCACTTATTGGATGGTGGGACAGGAAATACAACTGCTTTTCTTGTCATTGGTGTACTAGCTGACAAAACTGGCTCGTTTTTCGGTGCAACTGACAGGTTGCTAGTGAACATTTCTATTTGGGGGAAAGGGGAGAGGAATGGGGGAATCTCTGTGGAGAAAGCAGGGCCTGTGTGTCTGCGTTCCAACATGTCTAAATGACAGTAACCTCTGTTTAGGCCGATCAATGACCATTTAACGAGGGCCCAGACTGACCAATGAAAAACGTATAGATCT
This sequence comes from Salmo trutta, assembly GCF_901001165.1. NCBI lineage: Eukaryota > Metazoa > Chordata > Actinopteri > Salmoniformes > Salmonidae > Salmo > Salmo trutta. The sequence goes on from NC_042960.1 coordinate 62,186,292, forward strand.
ATGCATCCCAAATGGCACCCTATTCCCTTTATAGTGCACTATAGTTGGGGAAAAGTAGTGCACTATATAGGGAATAGGATGGCATTTATGGATGGACTCTCTGTTGGACACGGTAATAGGAAGAGAACCTATTCTGTTTGGGATTCAGTGGAGGCTGCTGAGAGGAGGACGGCTCATAATAATGGCTGGAACAGAGCGATTGGAATGGCATCTAACACATGGAAACCATGTGTTAGATGTATTTCATACCATTCTACTGATTCCGCTCCAGCCATTACCACGAGCCCGTTCTCCCCAATGAAGGTGCCACCAACCTCCTGTGTTGGGATGGTCTGTAGAGTTCAGCCTGTGGGACCAAGTTGGTACTGTACTGGCCTCCTTTTCCTCATTCTCCTAACTCACTGTACTGGCCTCCTTTTCCTCATTCTCCTAACTCACTGTACTGGCCTCCTTTTCCTCATTCTCCTAACTCACTGTACTGGCCTCCTTTTCCTCAATCTCCTAACTCACTGTACTGGCCTCCTTTTCCTCATTCTCCTAACTCACTGTACTGGCCTCCTTATCCTCATTCTCCTAACTCACTGTACTGGCCTCCTTTTCCTCATTCTCCTAACTCACTGTACTGGCCTCCTTTTCCTCATTCTCCTAACTCACTGTACTGGCCTCCTTTTCCTCATTCTCCTAACTCACTGTACTGGCCTCCTTTTCCTCAATCTCCTAACTCACTGTACTGGCCTCCTTTTCCTCAATCTCCTAACTCACTGTACTGGCCTCCTTTTCCTCATTCTCCTAACTCACTGTACTGGCCTCCTTATCCTCATGCTCCTAACTCACTGTACTGGCCTCCTTTTCCTCAATCTCCTAACTCACTGAACTGGCCTCCTTTTCCTCATTCTCCTAACTCACTGTACTGGTCTCCTTTTCCTCATTCTCCTAACTCACTGTACTGGCCTCCTTTTCCTCATTCTCCTAACTCACTGTACTGGCCTCCTTATCCTCATTCTCCTAACTCACTGTACTGGCCTCCTTATCCTCATTCTCCTAACTCACTGTACTGGCCTCCTTATCCTCATTCTCCTAACTCACTGTACTGGCCTCCTTTTCCTCATTCTCCTAACTCACTGTACTGGCCTCCTTATCCTCATTCTCCTAACTCACTGTACTGGCCTCTTTTTCCTCATTCTCCTAACTCACTGTACTGGCCTCCTTATACTCATCCTCCTAACTCACTGTACTGGCCTCCTTTTCCTCATCCTCCTAACTCACTGTACTGGCCTCCTTATCCTCATCCTCCTAACTCACTGTACTGGCCTCCTTATCCTCATTCTCCTAACTCACTGTACTGGCCTCCTTATCCTCATTCTCCTAACTCACTGTACTGGCCTCCTTTTCCTCAATCTCCTAACTCACTGTACTGGCCTCCTTTTCCTCATTCTCCTAACTCACTGTACTGGCCTCCTTATCCTCATGCTCCTAACTCACTGTACTGGCCTCCTTTTCCTCAATCTCCTAACTCACTGAACTGGCCTCCTTTTCCTCATTCTCCTAACTCACTGTACTGGTCTCCTTTTCCTCATTCTCCTAACTCACTGTACTGGCCTCCTTTTCCTCATTCTCCTAACTCACTGTACTGGCCTCCTTATCCTCATTCTCCTAACTCACTGTACTGGCCTCCTTATCCTCATTCTCCTAACTCACTGTACTGGCCTCCTTATCCTCATTCTCCTAACTCACTGTACTGGCCTCCTTTTCCTCATTCTCCTAACTCACTGTACTGGCCTCCTTATCCTCATTCTCCTAACTCACTGTACTGGCCTCTTTTTCCTCATTCTCCTAACTCACTGTACTGGCCTCCTTATCCTCATCCTCCTAACTCACTGTACTGGCCTCCTTATCCTCATTCTCCTAACTCACTGTACTGGCCTCCTTATCCTCATTCTCCTAACTCACTGTACTGGCCTCCTTATCCTCATCCTCCTAACTCACTGTACTGGCCTCCTTATCCTCATTCTCCTAACTCACTGTACTGGCCTCCTTTTCCTCAATCTCCTAACTCACTGAACTGGCCTCCTTTTCCTCATTCTCCTAACTCACTGTACTGGTCTCCTTTTCCTCATTCTCCTAACTCACTGTACTGGCCTCCTTTTCCTCATTCTCCTAACTCACTGTACTGGCCTCCTTTTCCTCATTCTCCTAACTCACTGTACTGGCCTCCTTATCCTCATTCTCCTAACTCACTGTACTGGCCTCCTTATCCTCATTCTCCTAACTCACTGTACTGGCCTCCTTTTCCTCATTCTCCTAACTCACTGTACTGGCCTCCTTTTCCTCATTCTCCTAACTCACTGTACTGGCCTCCTTATCCTCATTCTCCTAACTCACTGTACTGGCCTCTTTTTCCTCATTCTCCTAACTCACTGTACTGGCCTCTTTTTCCTCATTCTCCTAACTCACTGTACTGGCCTCCTTATCCTCATTCTCCTAACTCACTGTACTGGCCTCCTTTTCCTCATTCTCCTAACTCACCTCATGCTTATTGGGATTGTCCAGGAGACCAAGAAGATCTCTTTTTTATCCTCTCCTTTCTCTCTCTAGCTCCCTCTCTTTCTGGCATTTCCCACTTACTCAGCTCACTTCAACGGGAATTGCTGAAGATTTTACACCCAATTGGGTGAATCAGAGTCCTTTGTTGCCATCCTCGTCGCTCCACAAGTGGCAGAGGGGACTCCGGCGGCTGAATGGCGCTTTGTGTTTTCCTAAGAGGGGCCTTCGCTCTCCCTCTCTTCTGTCACAGACAGGTCCCTCAGTCTCCATGCTCCACAATGGCCAATTGTTTCTCCAGAATAGCCAGGTTTCCAGGTTCCAGGAGAGGAGAAGTAGTGAATGATGAACTCTTGCCAAATTCCGACCCTCTTTTTCTTTCGTTTTTTTCCCTCACAAAGGGATTATAAATTACCCTGGACTTTTTGTGGGGAGTTAAAATGCTCCCCTGTCCTTCTACAGCAAACAACATCCATTGATATAGACATTTAGACATTTTCTATGGCAGGAGTTGTAAAAAACTACATTAACCAGAAGCATCCATAATGTAGAGCTGCCCCCATGGCCTCATTGTGGAAAGAAAATGCTTAAACTTTGACTACATGCAGCTGTTTTTTTTATCCAGCAATGAAATTAGATTGTTTTGTGGCAGCTCCTTGTTTTCGTGGAATATCAGTAGTCATTTTTCTTAACATTTGACTCTGTCTCACAATGTTCTGGTTTCCTTATCAATCTTGTCATCTCGTGTCATGAAGATACAATGCATTTGATACATTGGCTCGACTTTCCAAGAAACTTCCTAGACTTAAAAGGAAGCGATTTGTTCCAATACTCTAATAGTGTATCAACTGGAAAGGTGCGGTGGTCGTTCGGGAATGTTGGCCAAGGTTGGCCTAGTCGGTAATCATGTGAAAAAGATGAATAGAGTGTTTTGTTTGGACCACTGTCTAATCATGGTCTCATCAGTCCCTCCAGGAAGCAAGGCTCATTATTTAGTTGGGCTCCCGGCGGGAATGATTTCTACTTCAGGGAATATGTCCGCCACCGCCTCGACTATAATCACTCAATTTCTACTTTCCTCTCCTGAGGCTTCCTCCAGGCAAACTGTAGTAATATTTTGTTTACAGTGAAGTAATGGCTGACGTCTCTGGGTGTTTCTCCGTATCTTTCTATCTGTGTGTCTCATCAGATGTATATCAACAGCCGTTTCACCAAGCTAAGTGGAGTAGAGGTGTGTGTAGATGGGAGTTTACTTCAGATGTAGATACTGTGTTGATTTCCTGTTCATCTTTCATCACATATTATCTGCAATTGTTATAGCTAGATGACCTTAGTGTCCATTTGAAGACTAAACAGCAATGCATTCCTGATATTGTATTATTTTTTGCCACTATTGTCTCACTCAATTATACTGGGGCAGATATTGCCAATGAAAATGTCAATTTTCTGTGATGGGGTCTGGCTAATGATCATGCGGCCTGATGGTCTCGCTAACGCTAACAAACAGCTCGGGGTCTGTTGCGTGATGAAACTTTATCAGTGGCCGCGATTTATAAGGTCCAGGCATTCTGGGCCATATGAGATCTCATTTCTAAGAAGCTCTTAAGCCCCCATAAACAGGCAGCAATATTGTCAGCTAAATATAGCCCCCCTTCTTTCTCCTCCACCCTTCTGCTTCCCCCCTTCTTCGTTTTTCTCCTGGGGGGTGTGGTGGTGAGATTGGGACTGTTGGGTCGAGGAAGGCTTAGTTTCGCAACACGCTTATCGATTCGCTCTGTGTGTTAGCTGACGAAACGTCGCAGCAAGTTATGATTTTTGTCTGTAGTCAGTAGCCTTATGGGTCTGTATGTGAACTCTTCTAGTATGACTGTCCGTCTGTCTGTCTGTCTGTCTGTCTGTCTGGCTTTCTGCCATCTCTATTCTGCTAAGCAGGGGGCATGAAAGTTCATATAGCTAACTCTGACTGGTGGGCCAGACTATCTGGCTCCTTGCATGAAGGATTGTGATTTTGTATGGAATCGCATTGGGAGTTGGCACATACTTCTGTTTTTTGTTTTTCTTTCTGTACAGTATATGTGCTAGTCTATGGGCCTGGATTCATTCCGTATCAATTACTTAACCTTTGCCTGCTCATATATTTAAAAAAAAATCTTATGATACACACCAGAGGACGTCATCAGTGCCTCCGGATTACATGTATTTATTTTAACCTTTATTTAACTAGGCAAGTAAGTTAAGAACAAATTCTTATTTTCAATGACGGCCTACCAGGGAACAGTGGATTAACTGCCTTGTTCAGGGGCAGAACGACAGATTTTTACCTTGTCAGCTTGGAGATTTGAACTTGCAACCTTGCGGTTGCTAGTCGAACACTCTAACCACTAGTCTACACTGCCGTTAGCTCAGAACACACAGATCAACCCTTAAAGAGATTGGTGGGGCTAAAGCTTAAGAGGGTGTGAACAATGCTGAATGGGTATAGACAAAGAAGAGCTCTCCAGTAGGTACCAAAACATTCAAAAACGGTTTTCTCAAAAGTGAGTTTACAAGTTGATCAACTTTCAAAGCAGAATTACTTTCCCATTGTTTCCTCAAATGCAGTGTATGATATACCATTTTGTAGCTCTGAGTCTCTACTTTTATCAAATGTAAAAACAGAAATTGAAATGTTGCTACATAAGACTCAATCCAGGTGGTGAGTCACATATGTGAAAATGGCGGGTTTCTATGTTTTGTAGTCAAAGAGATAAGTGTTTCTGATGCATTTGATGATGGCATTATCCAGCCGTGATTGGGAGTCCAATAGGGCAGCGCACAATTGGCCCAGCGTCGTCCAGGTTTTGTAGGCCGTCATTGTAAATAAGAATTTGTTCTTAACTGACTTGCCTAGTTAAATAAAGGTAAAAAATAAAATAAATAAAAAAACTTGGCAGCTACTTCCAGACATCTAAGAGAGAGAGAGAACAGCTGAATATTACTCACCCTGTTGCTCTATCTGTGGTTTCGCATTCAGAGTGCACACTGGACGCTCTGGCCAATAAGTAGGGTTGTTCTGAAACCTCTGACCTCACAACTACAATCAAGCACCCAAGCTAACTGGCTAACATTGGCTAGCTACTTCCAGACACATAATGAGAGAACACCCCACTCTGATCATTTTACTCCCCCTAGCAGAGCTGGTTAGGCTTTTTTTTATGTTATCCAGAGTGTTGGTGACTGTAACGGTGCTGCTGGCAACAATTGAATTACGCTTTGTTGCCGATGTTTACTGACACCGGACAGATTCAACAGGTGTTGAGGTTAAAAAATGCATCAGTTATTCTGCGCTCTGGCACACTAAGACGAGAGTCTTTTGCTAAGAAATGTAGCTAGATAGCTAGCTAGTTGAGCAATTAATCCCAATGCATGGTGTAACGTTAGTTAGTGAGCCAGCCAGCTAATGTTAGCTAGCTAACTAATAGTACACATTAACTTGAAATGAAAATACTTTGTCAAAATTAGAGTGGAGTTTAGCTAGCTAAACAATGGACCATAATCACAACTCATGACATTACTACCCTGCATGAATCTGCAGGTAGTTAACCACCAGGTTCTATGGCTATAACTAGTCAGGCAAATGTGTCTGAGATACGAAGAATAAGATCATACACACAACGTTAGCTAGCGACCCAGCCAGCTAACATTAACTAGCAACCCAGCCAGCTAATGTTAGCCAGCTAACAGTACACTTGAAATGAAACCACTTTCTGCCAAAATTAGAAACGTGTAATATCTGAAAATCTTACTAGTATACATCATGGTTGGACACATCTCCTGTCTGATGCCATGCATGGTTGCCTTAGTTTGACGATGTATTCCAGACGTGTGTTTTCCATCTCCATAGCTATCATACTCAAATTCCACTGATTTCAAAACTTGGTCCTCCAGAAAGTGAAGAGCACACACATAACATTAGCTAGCTAACAGTACACTTTAACTTGACATTAGGTTTATGCAGTTTTACTATGCAATAAAAAATATTTAAAAGCAGCTTTCGACAGGATTACCTAAATATACTGACCAGCTCCAATAGACAGACGCGTGCTATATGGTAGACCAATCCAAACTCATCTCTCGGCATGTCCAGCCCACTCATTATCTCAGCCAATCATGGCTAGCGGGAAGGTTGTTTTTACTTTTTCTGTGGCACAACCAACTAGGCTCGTAATTTAACAATTTTATTCGTATTTACAGATGGCATTCAAGTTTGATATTAAGGCACATGAATGTTCACATGTTCAAAAAGGCATTTCTGTGAAAAAAATAATTTTATTTTTATGTTCAAACAGCTCTCCTGTGAAGTCATGACTTGCGACGTACACCTAGTTTCCTGAATCGGGTCACATATGTTGACATTGTGGTGGTGCTGGATATTAGGAATTTTCCATTTTAAAGGACAACTCCACCCAAAAACTAACTTTTGATATTTGCTTCATAAGTCCATTGTTGATATAGTCACGAAATATTTTCCATGTTACCAATCAAATTTTCAAGATATATAACTTTCATAATACAGAAATACAGCCGTATGATGCATTTTGCATCATATGATGCCGCGTTTTACATCCTATGATGCAAAATGCATCATACCAGCTGTAGTTCTGTATTTTGAAAGTTTTATATTTTGAAAACTTGATTACTGACATGCAAAAAAATGTGGGACTTTATTGACAATGGACGAATGAAACAAAAACCAAAATATTGTTTTTGGGTGGAATTTTCCTTTAAGTTGGAAGTAAGCATGACAGCAATTTAGATGAATACTGTAGAGGTATTTGGTGGTGTAATTAACCAATGATGCTATCGTCAGTGTCACGGTAGGGTCAGGACTGGTGTCAGATGTCATCTATGCAATGGACTTCTTCTGTCTAAGTTTGGCTTTGCCCACAATCACACAATCATTCCACACCCTTTGAACACACACACATATGTAAGCATACACGTACACACACACAAACACGCATGTAAGCACACACACACACACACACACACGTTCACACACATACATACACACACACGTGCACAAACACAAGTACACACACACTGCTAGTGCTAACCCTGTCCCCGCTCCCCAGGTTTCCTTTCAGCACTTATGATGTATAATGTTCTCCAGTTGACAGAGTCACAGACCCCCCACCTCTGATCCACTGTATATGCTCCTATCAAATCACTGTGGACACCTGCTACTGTGGGAGTCACTCTCAAGGAACCCCCTTCTCTTTTTCTCTTTCTCTTTTTCTCTCTTTCTCTAACTCGTTTCTTTCACTCCCTTTCCTTCCCATTTGATCACATTCTCTCTTTAGCTTTCTTTCTCAACTTCCCTCTCTCTCTCTCTCTTAGATAGTTGAGTAAGGGATAGATTTAGGTATTAGGGGGCCCAGGAGATGGAATACTTCAGAGATAAACCATCCTGCGTGATTAATGGGGCTAATACTGAAGTGGCGATCTGTTTTACTTTTTAGAAACTGAGGTTGGTTCTCTTTGGTGTAAAACAAAACTCTCATGTTCCCACCTTTTGATCCCATTTGAGTTCTGATTCTCCACACTTCTCCCCAAGCGTGCACTTGCACACACTCTGTCATTAATTTAATATCATAGGATCGGTGTAACCATCATACCATTGTCAAATTCATGACAGGAAGTTTGCAAGTGTACTCTTTGGGAGAAGTGGAGAATCGGCATGCAGCTTTTGTTTTGGCAAGGAACACTAAACAATATGGAGATTTGAGGGGTTTTGTGTGTAAATTAATTGCAGCAGATTATTTATTGACGTGGTAAGGTCAGGTGGAGGAAGTACAGGGTTACTTGAATCAAGCCTACTGTATTTTCACTGCTGCAGGTCTGAGGCTTTGCTTTAGGAAATACAGGTTTACACAGAAACCCACTTGAATCAAGCCTACTGTGTTTTCACTGCTGCAAGGTGATGAGTGATCGACAAGTGATACAGATGTTGGATCTTAATTTGATCGCTCTTTTGTTGCTGAGACTTTTCCTGCACTGCAGATTAATTTAAACATTTTATTTTCTTATTTTACCAGGTAAATTGACTGAGAACACATTCTCGTTTTCTTTTGAGCTTTGTGATTTACATAAATTCTGAAAACGTGCACAAACACATCATATTAACAGTATTGCATTTTTCATGTAGTCTACTTTTGCCCAGCTAATAGCCTAACCACCGATCAGGCAAGATTATGGACTAAGTGTTAAAATCCTGTTGCTGCAGGATTATTTTTCTACGACAATACTGGTCATATTCAAATCAAATCAAATGTTATTGGTTACATACACATGGTTAGCAGATATTAATGCGAGTGTAGCGAAATGCTTGTGCTCCTAGTTCCGAACGTGCAATAATATCTAACAAGTAATCTAACAATTTCACAACAACTAACTTATACACACAAGTGTAAAGGAATGAATAAGAATATGTACATATAAATATATGGATGAGCGATGGCCGTGCGGTATAGGCAAGATGTAGTAGATGGTATAAAGTACAGTATATACATATGAGATCAGTAATGTAGGGTATGTAAACATTATATAAAGTGGCATTGTTTAAAGTGACTAGTGATACATTTATTACATCCAATTCTTAATTATTAAAGTGGCTAGAGATTTGAGTCAGTATGTTGGCAGCAGCCACTCAATGTTAGTGATGGCTGTTTAATAGTCTGATGGCCTTGAGATAGAAGCTGTTTTGATGCACCTGTACTGACCTCGCCTTCTGGATGATAGCGGGGTGAACAGGCAGTGGCTCAGGTGGTTGTTGTCCTTGATATTCTTTTTGGCCTTCCTGTGACATCGGGTGGTGTAGGTGTCCTGGAGGGCAGGTAGTTTGCCCCCAGTGATGCGTTGTGCAGACCTCACTATCCTCTGGAGAACCTTACGGTTGTGGGTGGAGCAGTTGCTGTACCAGGCAGTGATACAGCCTGATAGGATGCTCTCAATTGTGCATCTGTAAAAGTTTGTAAGTGTTTTCAGTGACAAGCCAAATTTCTTCAGCCTCCTGAGGTTGAAGAGGCGCTGTTGCGCCTTCGTCACCACGCTGTCTGTGTGGGTGGACCATTTGAGTTTGTCCGTGATGTGTATGCCGAGGAACTTAAAACTTTCCATCTTCTCCACTATTGTCCTGCCGATGTGGATAGGGGGGTGCTCCTTCTGCTGTTTCCTGAAGTCCACGATCATCTCCTTTGTTTTGTTGACGTTGAGTGTGAGGTTATTTTCCTGACACCACACTCAGAGGGCCCTCACCTCCTCCCTGTAAGCCGTCTCGTCGTTGTTGGTAATCAAGCCTACCACTGTAGTGTCGTCTGCAAAATTGATGATTGTGTTGGAGGCGTGCATGGCCACGCAGTCGTGGGTGAACAGGGAGTACCTGAGAGGGCTGAGAACGCACCCTTGTGGGGTCCCAGTGTTGAGGATCAGCGGGGTGGAGATGTTGTTTCCTACCCTCACCACATGGGGCGGCCCGTAAGAAAGTCCAGGACCCAGTTTCACAGGGTGGGGTTGAGACCCAGGGTCTCGAGCTTAATGACGAATTTGGAGGGTACTGAGGTATTAAATGCTGAGCTGTAATCGTTGAACAGCATTCTTACATAGGTATTCCTCTTGTCCAGATGGGTTAGGGCAGTGTGCAGTGTGATTGCAATTGCATTGTCTGTGGACCTATTGGGGCGGTAAGAAAATTGGAGTGGATCTAGGGTGTCAGGTAGGGTGGAGGTGATATGATCCTTGACTAGTCTCTCAAAGCACTTCATGATGATGGAAGTGAGTGCTATGGGGCGATAGTCGTTTAGCTCAGTTACCTTAGCTTTCGTGGGAACAGGAACAATGGTGGCCCTCTTGAAGCATGTGGGAACAGCAGACTGGGATAGGGATTGATTGAATATGTCCATGAACACACCAGCCAGCTGGTCTGGGCATGCTCTGAGGATGCGGCTAGGGATGCCGTCTGGGCCGGCAGCCTTGCGAGGGTTAACACGTTTAAATGTTTTACTCACATTGGCTGTGGTGAAGGAGAGCCCACAGGTTTTGGTAGCGGGCTGTGTCAGTGGCACTGTATTGTCCTCAAAGCGAGCAAAGAAGTTGTTTAGTTTGTCTGGGAGGAAGAAGTCGGTGTCCGCGATGGGGCTGGTTTTCTTTTTGTAATCCGTGATTGACTGCAGACCCTGTCACTTATGTCTCGTGTCTGAGCCGTTGAATTGCGACTCTACTTTGACTCTATACAGACGCGTAGCTTGTTTGATTGCCTTGCGGAGGAAATAGCTACACTGTTTGTATTCGGTCATGTTTCCGGTTGCCTTGCCATGATAAAAAGCAGTGGTTCATGCTTTCAGCTTTGCGCGAATGCTGCCGTCAATCCACGGTTTCTGGTTGGGGAAGATTTTAATAGTCACTGTGGGTACAACATCACTGATTCACTTGCTAATAAACTCACACACCGAATCAGTGTATACTTCAATGTTGTTGTCTGAGGCTATCCAGAACATATCCCAGTCCACGTGATCGAAGCAATCTTGAGCGTGGAATCAGATTGGTCAGACCAGCGTTGAACAGACCTGAGCATGGGCATTTCCTGTTTTAGTTTCTGTCTATAGGCTGGGAGCAACAAAATGGAGTCGGGGTCAGATTTGCCAAAAGGAGGGCGGGGGAGGGCTTTGTATGCGTCGCGGAAGTTAGAGTAGCAATCATCCAGAATGCTGCCAGCCTGGGTCACGCATTCAATATGCTGATAAAATTTAGGGAGCCTTGTTTTCAGATTAGCTTTGTTAAAATCCCCAGCTACAATAAATGCAGCCTCAGGATATGTGGTTTCCAGTTTACATAGAGTCCAATGAAGTTCTTTCAGGGCCGTCGATGTGTCTGCTTGGGGGGGATATACCAGGCTGTGATTATAATCGAAGAGAATTCTCTTGGTAGATAATGCGGTTGGTATTTGATTGTAAGGAATTCAAGGTCAGGTGAACTAAAGGACTTGAGTTCCTGTATGTTGTTATGATCACACCACGACTCGTTAATCATAAGGCATACACCCCCACCCTTCTTCTTACCAGAGAGATGTTTGTTTCTGTCGGCGCGATGCGTGAAGAAACCGGGTGGCTGTACCGACTCTGATAACGTATCCCGAGTGAGCCATGTTTCCGTGAAACAGAGAATGTTACAATCTCTGATGTCTCCCTGGAAGGCAACCCTTGCTCGAATTTCGTCTACCTTGTTGTCAAGAGACTGGACATTGGCGAGAAGTATACTCGGGAGCGATGAGCGATGTGCCCGTCTATGGAGCCTGACCAGAAGACTGCTCCGTCTGCCCCTTCTGTGGCGCTGTTGTTTTGGGTCGCCTACTGCGATCCGATCCATTGTCCTGGGTGGTGGTCCAAACAGAGGATCCGCTTCAGGAAAGTCGTATTCCTGGTCATAATGTTGGTAAGTCGACGTTGCTCTCATATCCAATAGTTCTTCCCGGCTGTATGTAATAAGACTTAAGATTTCCTGAGGTAAGTACGTAAGAAATAATACATAAAAAACATAATACTGCATAGTTTCCTAAGAACGCGAAGCGACCATCTCTGTCGGTTCCATGTTCTATTCTATATTAAGATCCTGCATCTGTACACTGTCTAATAGATTATCCTACCACAAATGGGTATATTACTGTGTGTGTGTGCGTGCTGGTGGGTGGGGATGGTGGGGAATGTATCATGTTCAAAATGGCCTTTGGAGATAGGGTAACACTGGAGAAGAAGAGAGAGAAAACTCTGTCCCATAGGGCGGCACACAATTGGCCCAGCGTCGTCTGGGTTAGGGGATGGTTTGGCCGGGGTGGTTTTACTTGGCTCATCGTGCTCTAGCGACTCCTTGTGGCGGACCGGGCGCCTGCAGGCTGACCTCAGTTGTCAGTTGGGCGATGTTTCCTCTGACACATTGGTCAAGCTGGCTTCTGGATTAGGTGTTAAGAAGCGCCGTTTGGCTGGTCATCTTTTTGGAGGACGCATGATTCGACCTTCGCTTCTCCCGAGCCCGTTGGGGAGTTGCAGCGATGAGACAAGATCGCAATTGGATATCGCGAAATTGGGGAGATAAAGGGGGTAAAATACAAAAATACAAAATAATAAATGAAAGACAGGCGCTGGAGAAGATATGCAGTGTAAGCTTGATTGTCTTCCTAATGATTGACCTCAATACTCGAACTTCTAGGAATCAGTAGGTGATGGAGTCATAACACTGATAACATTCCATCTGCCATCGGCAACATAAGCTTAATCAAAGCAAACTTTATTTATAGAGCACATTTCTTACAGGGGAGGCATTTCAAAGTGCTTAACAAATAAAACAATACAAGGGGAGGAAAAGAAAAACAAGGAAGTCTTCCTGTGGTTGACTTCTGTTCATCAGTGTGATTGTAATGTAGAGGAAAGGTATTTTCTTGTCTTTCCCTTCAAGTGTGAGAGCATTCTACAGTATCATCCCAACACCCACTCTAATCCTGAATATTCAGTGTTAAGGGGTGTTTTGTGGTTTTTCCCCCAACAGGTGCATAACAAGATACAGATATGAATGAACGTGGAAGAAAGTCATATATTTTTTCATTGTTTTTTTTATAGAATTATGTCTTCCAAACAAGCCACACCTCCGTTTCCCCCAGCGACGGAGGAAGAGGAAGCGATGGGTCAGGACGATGTGGGCTGGGCCAATGAGGACAGAGAAAGCCAGGACCAGCCGGCCTCGCCCACTCTGCACAGCAAACCCCTCCCAGAAGAGCACCAGCCAATCAGAGACAGCCAGCCTGAGTCGGCGTGGAAGAGTATAGGCTCTACTCAGACGGTGAGACATACACACACACACACTCTTTATCAGATTGACACTGTCACTGATCCCCATTATAGAGGAATCTTCCTCTTTAAGACAAATGCCTCTTGGAACAGTTTCAAGGACATCTTTAGATGTCTCTGTTAGCCAAAGCCCCTTGTGTTTGTAACATAAGCCATCTAATGTTCTTGGAGATCCCCCCACTCTGTAAGAGGAGGAGACAACATTCAGAAATAAACCTCTCGTCAGGCCACCTGTGCTAGAGCGTGTGCTGAGGGACAATGTCGGTTCACTATTAAAAACAGTATGGTTATGTCCCAAATGGCACCCTATCCCTATATAGTGCACTATTGTTTACCACGACCCATAGGGCTCTGGTCAAAAGTAGTGGATTATATGGAGTAGCGTGCCATTTGGGACGCATTCTATCGCTGTGCTACAGTATTACTGGCCCCATGAATGCCCTTTGACCTATAATGTCATAAGTGTACAGATGTAGGATCTTAACTGGATCACCCTGTTGCAGGAAAATGTAAAACTTGTAGTGTATTTGTGGTTTAAAAAGGCTTCTAAAGTTTGTAATTTCCACACAAAAAATGGCCATAGTCAGTCCTGTGGGATTTTGCTTTGCTGTATAGTCAGAGTTGGCTGTTTTTAACCTGAAAACCACTGCTATCTCCTTGCATGACAGGTGTGTACCTCTTACCCTTGCCCCACAGGCTATGACCTGTGGCATTCTTCTGCGTTGAGTTTAATTCGTCAATCACAAGATGGAGGGAGTGGATATCTGTAACTGTGTTCTTGGCACAGGCCCAAAAGGGGACTGCCTTTGTTGCGAAACCCATGAGTTATGGCCTTTGTCCCAAATTGCACCTTATTCCCTATATAGTGCACTAGTTTTGACTGAAGGCCCTGTGGGTAGTACACTACATAGGGAAAAGGCAGCCATTTGGGATGTAGATATCAACTTGGCCTTTCCCCACTGCCGTGCCAAGGTGTCATACGCTGGCTGCCAATACAGGAGTCTAGATTCTGCTGTAAGAAGATGAGTTTACCAACAACACCCACAAACATTAGATGATTTGAACAACACCCACAGCAGCAACAACCACAAACATTAGATGATTTGAACAACACCCACAGCAGCAACAACCACAAACATTAGATGATTTTTACAACACCCACAGCAGCAACAACCACAAACATTAGATGATTTTAACAACACCCACAGCAGCAACAACCACAAACATTAGATGATTTTAACAACACCCACAGCAGCAACAACCACAAACATTAGATGATTTTAACAACACCCACAGCAGCAACAACCACAAACATTAGATGATTTTAACAACACCCACAGCAGCAACAACCACAAACATTAGATGATTTTAACAACACCCACAGCAGCAACAACCACAAACATTAGATCATTTTAACAACACCCACAGCAGCAACAACCACAAACATTAGATGATTTTAACAACACCCACAGCAGCAACAACCACAAACATTAGATGATTTTAACAACACCCACAGCAGCAACAACCACAAACATTAGATGATTTTAACAACACCCACAGCAGCAACAACCACAAACATTAGATGATTTTAACAACACCCACAGCAGCAACAACCACAAACATCAGATGATTTTAACAACACCCACAGCAGCAACAACCACAAACATTAGATGATTTTAACAACACCCACAGCAGCAACAACCACAAACATTAGATGATTTTAACAACACCCACAGCAGCAACAACCACAAACATTAGATGATTTTAACAACACCCACAGCAGCAACAACCACAAACATTAGTCAATATAGAGGTGGTGAAAAGTCAAATTTAAAAAGCAATTATATAAATAGTGATTGTAGTTTAAGTTACACTTTACTTGATGGTGAGTTAGTTATTAGTTGAAATAATGGTCATTAATATTTAGTTGAGGTAATGGCCATAAGCCACTAAAGGAAAAATAAGAAGTCATAGTAATTCCAAACCCCCATTTTATCTTTATTTAAGTAGGTAAGTCAGTTAAGAACAAGTTCTTATTTTCAATGACAGCCTAGGAACAGTGGTTTAACTGCCTTGTTCAGGGGCAGAACTACAGATTTTTACCTTGTCAGCTCGGGGATTTGATCTTGTAACCTTTCAGTTACAAGTCCAATGCTCTAACCACTAGGCTACCTGCCACCCCATGTTGTATTTGTTCCTATAGGACAATGGTAGCAGCAAGGGCTGTTCCTTGTACTCCTACCGGAATAACTCTACCTCTCCACCAAAGCCTGAGGAGTGTTCCCGGGAGCGGGGCGAGCAGCTAGGCGGATCGACCTTCGGAACACTTGAGCGCCGCAAAGGAAGCCTGGCCGACGTGGTGGACACACTGAAACAAAAGAAACTGGTGGAGCTGACAAAGACAGAGCAGGACGGTAGGAGACGGCATATACCCCCTCTGTACGTGTGTGTGCTCTTCTGTACATGGACATGTTTAACTATACTTGAAGACCAGAAGTCCCCACCAGAATAGTAAACAAACAACATTTTGACCAACTGGGGACATTTTGTCGGTCCCCAAAAGGAAAAAAGCTATTGTGTTAGGGTTAGAATGTTAGGTTTAGGGGTTAAAGGTTAGGGTTAGGGGTTAGGGTAAGAGTTAGGTTTAGGGTTAGGGGTTAAAGGTTAGGGTTAGGGGTTAGGGTAAGAGTTAGGTTTAGGGTTAGGGGTTAAAGGTTAGGGTTAGGGGTTAGGGTAAGAGTTAGGTTTAGGGTTAGGGGTTAAAGGTTAGGGTTAGGGTTAGGGTAAGAGTTAGGTTTAGGGTTAGGGGTTAAAGTTTAGGGTTAGGGGTTAGGGTAAGAGTTAGGTTTAGGGTTAGGGGTTAAAGGTTAGGGTTAGGGGTTAGGGTAAGAGTTAGGTTTAGGGTTAGGGGTTAAAGGTTAGGGTTAGGGGTTAGGGTAAGAGTTAGGTTTAGGGTTAGGGGTTAAAGGTTAGGGTTAGGGGTTAGGGTAAGAGTTAGGTTTAGGGTTAGGGGTTAAGGAAAACAGGATTTTGAATGGGAATCAATTGTGGGTCCCCACAAGGTTAGTTAAACAAGACTGTGTGTGTGTGAGCTCTCCTGTATGTGTGCGTACTGCGTACATACAGTATGTTTAGCTTTTCCTTTGTGTCTATATCCTCTTCAGAGGAACTTTGAACCATTCAATTACAAGTGTCAAATCCCCCACCCATAGATCACAGATCTGTGAGAAGTGAAATCGCTAGTTTCCCTTTTCTCCCCCTAAGATCTGTCTCCTCACATCAGGCCAGTGGTTGACTCCCACTACATGCTCCTGCATGCTCCTATACCCCACAGCTATGGAGATCTTACATCTCTCTGTACTGCTATGCTACACATGGTAATTGTCATGATATCAGAGGCCCCACTGATCTATCGTCCTAATGCTTCACTTTGTTACTGATATGGTGCAGTGTAGAGTAGTGATCTCTAGAGCCAAATAGCTAAAGGCATCACCGCTTCATCACAGCATCTACTTTACTGTAGATAGTCTTTGGTTTACTGTGAGTGAGCCACTTTCTCTCTCTCTCTCTCTCTCTCTGTGTGTGTGTGTGTGTGTGTGTGTGTGTGTGTGTGTGTGTCATCTGCCTGTCTAACAGAAGTGATGTACATCGATGCTAAGGCAGGGAGACAAAGCACACAGATCTGAGAGTGTCTTGAAGCAGTGTCAGCGTTCCCCCATCTGTTTTTGGTCAATTTGTGTGTCTTAAGTTTTTAACTTCCATATAGGGGATACATTTCACTGAGCTGCCCCTCTTGGCCAGATCTCCCTTGGGAAGAGGTCTTCTGACCTCAATGTGAATACCTGCTTAAATAAGGTTAAATATATATATGTTTTTATAATAGAAATAGTAGTTAACAGAATTCGTAGGTGTAAAATTATATTAATTCATATCATCAAAACACTAATCTACTCTAGCTTCCCAAATTACCCTCTGTTTTGTTCCTATACATTCTTTAATGGCAGTGGAGAAATGTACAGTAACGGTACATTGTTGACAAAAAAAAATAAAACAATTCACTCCCCAAGGACCCACCAGGAGTCCCCAAGGACCCACCAGTCGCATTGATCGTACTGGGAGCACTTAACCATGGCATGAATTAGACGAAACGATAACCCAAACACTGCAGTGTAGATTAGGATTCATCCATCTATTTTAACCATCCATCTATTCATCCTTCCATCTATTTATCCATCCATTTGCTATAAGTAACATCTCTCGGTTTTAGCTCCCTATGTGAAGTCTACGATCATGATTAAATTAATTACAGTTACAGCGATGAATCCTTATTGCACTTCATTCTAACCTTTAGAATTTCAGCCCTTTATTCATTGTATATTAAATATTGTTGATGTGTTTCATTTATGTTTTTGGCATTTGACCCTGCCCAGTGAGATTAGCAGATGGGTTCATTTTATGTGATGTGTTTGGCTTAAGATAGCAGGAGATCAATAAATAAATCACTAAGGCTGAGAGACTTCTACATTAATGCATTGATTGGCTCTGCGAATATCGCTCCACAAATGCAAATGCAGCCATAAACGTATACTGTAGATCCAGATTGAGGTGCTGTTACGTCTCTTTACAGAAACCCATCTCTAAAACTATTGTACCATTTTTTCTTCTTTTATCTTCCTTTTTCTTTTTTGAAGGGTTCACTTTTTAGGCCACCTACGTTTTTGTCATTCTTCTCCCACTCAGAGCGTTTTCTCAATTCTGACCCATTCCCCTTGACCTGTTCTGCGATTATTCATTAAAAAATATTAAGGACAATACTTTTGTAGCTATGGTTCTATTTTGCTTTTATATTGTTTAGATTCATACATTTTGCTATGGACATTGCCTTATTCATACATGTTTCGAAAGACAGAGAACAAGGGAGTCTTTATAGCTGGGTGTGCAAAGGCATCATTGTAAAAAGGCAGATCTGGTAGGGGAGAGTGGGGTAAGTTGAGCCACCCTTGTTTCTTGGAAACCATATACAAAAGTAATTTTTTGACCAAATATTTAGGAGAGGTCATTTTTTCATGGAGTATGTGAAGGAAGAAACTACATGGAAAAAAGTGGTAAGCAAGTTAGATCCAAAAAACGTATTTTCACCAAGTCAAATTAATATTTTGTGTTAGAGGTTTCATGATGCTTGTATCTAATTTAAAGATTTTATACATCCATTAGGATCTCTATAAGCTTCAATATGAGGTTCTAAACCTAGCGTGAAAGTGCATACTTGTAGCTGTGTGGGCTAACAAGGTCAAAATGTTTGCCTTGCACAAAAAAAAATGTGGGGCTGTTTGGTTGACTCAATTACTGGGTTGCAGGCGTTGGGTCACTTAGCTGGGTTGTTTTCTTTAAAAACAGTTGGGTTATGGATGCTGGGTGTTGGGTTTTTGGTGCTGGGTTATTGAGATATGACCCAGCAGGTCAGATCAGAAGACTGGAGGTGTAGTTTTGTAGGGGTGTGTCTTCCAGATTATTTTTAGCCACCTATGAGAGTAAATGCCATTCATGTTCATTTGTTTTGTTGCATAGTTATCACGTATTAAAGTTGAACATTACATTTTTGTAACTTTGATGACGCTTACAGAAGTGTATGAGTTTTCTAAAAGCCTATGCTAATCACATTGTTGGGATACAATAAGGTGGTATACATTATTAGGCAATAACATGGTATACCTTATTATAATATGCAATAAATAATCTTAATATTGTAGAAGAATGTGTAAAAGAAATACTGAAATTTGAATTTGCAGTATGTAAACTTGACATGAAGAACATGAATGACATTTACTCTCACGGGTGGCCAATAAGATCTATAACTTTAGGATTATGTTCAAAAAGACCCAGCTGCTAGGTCAACCCATTATGAGAGTAAAGAAATACCCAACTGAGTGTTAAATTAACCCATGTTTGGGTAATCCCAACAAAACAGCATTTTGGGTAATTCATGCAACCCAACTGGCTAGGTCAAAATAACCCACTATTTAACCAGCACTTGGTGAACGAATAACCCAAATTGGGATATTTTTAGCCCATCATTTTTTTGTTTGGGGTAAACTAGGCTAATGACCATGGGGTAAGTTGAGCCAATGGCAAGTTGAGCAAATTGAAGTGTTTTCTTCCCAGGCATTATCACTGGAATATGAGGTAACATCAGGGCCTATGTTAAAAGTGTTTAAAAAAGTACAAGGTGTTTGTTAGGTCTTAAGCCTGTGTTAAAAGATGCTTAAAATGATTAAAAGACAAGCAAGCGATTATGATTGTGCTGAATTGTGTTTGGGAAATAAAGATAGACATGGTTTTAAAAAGTTAGTGGTAATATTTAATTCAGTACAGACATTTGTAGGCGGCTTAATTTACCCTTTCCCGCGGCTCAACTTACCCCATAAATTGGACAAGCTATATATTCAGATTATTTCCAGGGATACACAACATCCTGAAATATATGTAGATATCTTTGTTAGAAAGAATACTATATTTCCCTTGACGGAGTGATGCTGAATGTAAAAAAAGGCTGAACTTACCCCACTCTCCCCTAGTGCTGAACCAATGAAACAACGTTTAGCACCACTGAACTGTCTATTACTTTATGGTTTTGTGGCGTGCACTGCTTTTACAGACTGCTTAGAGTGGGTTAGTGGTGTGTCTAGTGAGCTGCTGTTTGTCAGCTCACTGCTGCGTGTTAGAGGTCAAAAAGGGGGTGCTTAGGTTTATGTAACCTGTACAAGTGTCTGCTGTGAAATGGAAATGTGTTTTTTGCATATCCCACTTCCTCAGAGAGTAGGGTCTGGGCCATTATTGGCAGCGGCCCTGGACCAATTAGGGTTAAGTGCCTTGCTTAGGAGCAGATTGACAGATTTTTCACCTAGTCATCTCGGGGATTCAAACTAACATCATTTCGGTAACTGGCCCAACGCACTAACCGCTAGGCTACCTGCCACCCCATAGAGTTAGCAGGTCACTGTGGGTACAGGACATGAGGTGTGTTGTAGTTAGAGGGTCACTGTGGGTACAGGACATGAGGTGTGTTGTAGTTAGAGGGTCACTGTGGGTACAGGACATGAGGTGTGTTGTAGTTAGCAGGTCACTGTGGGTACAGGACATGAGGTGTGTTGTAGTTAGAGGGTCACTGTGGGTACAGGACATGAGGTGTGTTGTAGTTAGCAGGTCACTGTGGGTACAGGACATGAGGTGTGTTGTAGTTAGAGGGTCACTGTGGGTACAGGACATGAGGTGTGTTGTAGTTAGAGGGTCACTGTGGGTACAGGACATGAGGTGTGTTGTAGTTAGAGGGTCACTGTGGGTACAGGACATGAGGTGTGTTGTAGTTAGAGGGTCACTGTGGGTACAGGACATGAGGTGTGTTGTAGTTAGCAGGTCACTGTGGGTACAGGACATGAGCTGTGTTGTAGTTAGAGGGTCACTGTGGGTACAGGACATGAGGTGTGTTGTAGTTAGAGGGTCACTGTGGGTACAGGACATGAGGTGTGTTGTAGTTAGAGGGTCACTGTGGGTACAGGACATGAGGTGTGTTGTAGTTAGATGCTCACTGTGGGTACATGACATGAGGTGTGTTGTAGTTAGAGGCTCACTGTGGGTACAGGACATGAGGTGTGTTGTAGTTAGAGGGTCACTGTGGGTACAGGACTGTTGCTGTGGGTACAGGACATGAGGTGTATTAGAGTTAGAGGGTCACTGTGGATACAGGACATGAGGTGTATTAGAGTTAGAGGGTCACAGTGGGTACAAGACATGAGGTGTGTTGTATGAGAACTGTGGACTTTAAGTTGTGGGTGAGCGGCCCACCACTTTCAAAAACATTAGTGTCTGTGTTCTTGGTGATGTTAGAAATAGTCAATTATGTCTTTGACAATAAAATCCACCCTCCTCCCTCCAAGCCTGCCCTGTCCATCTCCGCTTGCATCCCAAATGGCACCCTATTCTCTTTATAGCCTCCTCTTCCTGTTAAAAAGGCTCATCAAGGTTGACTTCCTGAGGTGAGATTTGCTATGATCAAATGGAATAAACCCTATTAGCTCTCACTTGGCTTAACTGACCTGACCCCAGTGCAATCCGTAGCCAGGGGTTAAAGTGTGGTCTCTATAGCTCAGTTCACTGTTAGCCATCAGCTTCTACCCCCCTCTCAGCTCACTGTTAGCCATCAGCTTCTACCCCCTCTCAGCTCACTGTTAGCCATCAGCTTCTACCCCCTCTCAGCTCACTGTTAGCCATCAGCTTCTACCCCCTCTCAGCTCACTGTTAGCCATCAGCTTCTACCCCCTCTCAGCTCACTGTTAGCCGTCAGCTTCTACCCCCTCTCAGCTCACTGTTAGCCATCAGCTTCTACCCCCTCTCAGCTCACTGTTAGCCGTCAGCTTCTACCCCCTCTCAGCTCACTGTTAGCCGTCAGCTTCTACCCCCTCTCAGCTCACTGTTAGCCGTCAGCTTCTACCCCCCTCTCAGCTCACTGTTAGCCGTCAGCTTCTACCCCCTCTCAGCTCACTGTTAGCCGTCAGCTTCTACCCCCCTCTCAGCTCACTGTTAGCCGTCAGCTTCTACCCCCTCTCAGCTCACTGTTAGCCGTCAGCTTCTACCCCCCTCTCAGCTCACTGTTAGCCATCAGCATCTCAGAGTGCCTTAAGTGCCTGTGACAGTTCTAATGAATGGAAATGGCCTTCCCTTCTAGAGGAGGCAGTGGTTTTCACAGACTAGCCACTTCAGCTGTAAAAGCTCTATTAGCCTGTGTTGGACTAAGGAAACTGTGTCCGTTTACCCGATTTGTACAGTTGGTTTATGTTTTTTTGTAAGTTAATTATTTTTATCCACAGAACTCGATATGAACGATATACCTAGCATAAATATGTCCAAGTCTTTATTTATGTTGAAATGCCAGCATTATAAAAAGCATAAAAGACCCATAACTATCAAATTGATCTTAACATTGACAAAAACTAAATTGTTGAACAACAGGTGGGAAAGAGGGTTTGGAATGTAGAAATGTCCCACGCTGAATGGGAGAAGAATGCATGGAACTTATGTAAAAGTGGAGTGGTTCTTCATGTAGGTGAAGGATGGGAAAGGAAGAAAGAAAAAAAAATTACTTGAAACTGCTCACAGAGGAAAGAAATATACTTACTTGAAAAGAAACTGACAAACCTACTGTATACATCAAGTTCCAGTCAAGAGAGTTTACATAGCACTTCAATCCACATGGATCTGCATTCTTCTAGCCTGCCCGTATGACTCAGCATTTTGCGTGAGGACACTGTCACCAGGTGAACACATGTCAATGAGTTGCATCTCAAATGGTACCCTATTTCCTATATAGTGCACTATTTTTGACCAGGGCCCAAGTCTGATAAAGTTTGAACTGTCATTAAACTCTCATCTGTGTCGTTGCTGATTACTACGAATAGTATAGCCACAGCCTCCAGCGGCCCTGGCATCGGCACAGTGCCCCCGTGCCAATTTAGTCAGCCATCTAATGTGCCCAGAGTAGCACTGGCGCCTGGCAAGCACTTGATCTTTCTAATCTACCCTTATACCCTGCCTAGTCTGACTTACTGTAGTGAATTAAAAACGTTTCTGTCCCCAGTGTGGCTCTGTAGCAGCTCGGCTACTGATTAAAAGTATAATCACTCCTTATACTACAATACATTATTTTAGTAACACAGGAACGAGTCCTAGTTTGTCTTGGGTTAGCCTGATCACAATAAATTATTTGAATAAACTATATTTCAGTAAAGAAATATGTAGAAGAAAGTTGTTCTATAAAATAACTAAATTCTTTCACGCAATGCGGGTTCAAGTCCCTTCAAAGCCTGTCAGTTTCAGACATGAGAAAGGGGGTTCGTTGCAGCCTTTAGCTGATGATATGCAGAGTTATGGGGGTTGACACATGCATCTCTCAGATGTAGCGATATAGCAAGACAGCTCTCTCATGCTTTGTTAAAATTCACATGCAGTGGTAGTATGGGCTCTCATTGGCAATGTTCACCGCTGTTTGGACAGAACTTTTACACGGCATCTCCCAACAAATGGTTTGAAAGACTGTTGACATGGAACACAACAGATTCACAACAGATAGTCTTCGGCTAGAGGCTAAAGGATTTATTCATTTTAACATGGAGTTGTGGAGAAATAGTTTATCTTAACCGTCAAAACACACAGAAGATCATGAATTACAGAGTAGGTTAAATACAGTAGTGCACCACTAGTGGTGTAAGACTAGCACTAGCCCTTGCCATGGTTTTGCTTGTTTATTTTTATTTTATTTTTTATTTCACCTTTATTTAACCAGGTAGGCTAGTTGAGAACAAGTTCTCATTTACAACTGCGACCTGGCCAAGATAAAGCAAAGCAATTAGACACATACAACAACACAGAGTTACACATGGAATAAACAAAACATACAGTCAATAATACAGTAGAACAAAAGAAAACAAAAAGTATATATAGAGAGTGCAAATGAGGTAAGATACGGGAGTTAAGGCAATAAATAGGCCATGGTGGCAAAGTAATTACAATATAGCAATTAAACACTGGAATGGTAGATGTGCAGAAGATGAATGTGCAAGTAGAGATACTGGGGTGCAAAGGAGCAAGATAAATAAATAAATAAATAAATACAGTATGGGCATGAGGTAGGTAGATAGATTGGCTGTTTACAGGTGGGCTATGTACAAGTGCAGTGATCTGTGAACTGCTCTGACAGCTGGTGCTTAAAACTAGTGAGGGAGATATGGGTCTCCAGCTTCAGAGATTTTTGCAGTTCGTTACAGTCATTGGCAGCAGAGAACTGGAAGGAAAGATGACCAAAGGAGGAATTGGCTTTGGGGGTGACCAGTGAGATATACCTGCTGGAGCGCGTGCTACGAGTGGGTGCTGCTATGGTGACCAGTGAGCTGAGATAAGGCGGGGCTTTACCTAGCAGAGACTTGTAGATAACCTGTAGCCAGTGGGTTTGGCGACGAGTATGAAGCGAGGGCCAACCAACGAGAGCGTACAGGTCGCAATGGTGGGTAGTGTATGGAGCGTTGGTGACAAAACGGATGGCACTGTGATAGACTACATCCAGTTTGTTGAGTAGAGTGTTGGAGGCTATTTTATAGATGACATCACCGAAGTCGAGGATCGGTAGGATGGTCAGTTTTACGAGGGTATGTTTGGCAGCATGAGTGAAGGATGCTTTGTTGCGATATAGGAAGCCGATTCTAGATTTAATTTTGGATTGGAGATGCTTAATGTGAGTCTGGAAGGAGAGTTTACAGTCTAACCAGACACCTAGGTATTTGTAATTGTCCACATATTCTAAGTCAGAGCCGTCCAGAGTAGTGATGCTAGACGGGCGAGCAGGTGCGGGCAGTGATCGATTGAATAGCATGCATTTAGTTGTACTTGTGTTTAAGAGCAGTTGGAGGCCACGGAAGAAGAGTTGTATGGCATTGAAGCTCGTCTGGAGGTTAGTTAACACAGTGTCCAAAGAGGGGCCAGAAGTATACAGAATGGTGTCATCTGCGTAGAGGTGGATCAGAGAATCACAAGCAGCAAGAGCAATATCATTTATGCATACAGAGAAGAGAGTCGGCCCGAGAATTGAACCCTGTGGCACCCCCATAAAGACTGCCAGAGGTCCGGACAACAGGCCCTCCGATTTGACACACTGAACTCTATCAGAGAAGTAGTTGGTAAACCAGGCGAGGCAATCATTTGAGAAACCAAGGCTGTCGAGTCTGCCAGTAAGAATGTGTTGATTGACAGAGTCGAAAGCCTTGGCCAGGTTGATGAATATGGCTGCACAGTAATGTCTCTTATCGATGGCGGTTATGATGTCGTTCAGGACCTTGAGCATGGCTGAGGTGCACCCATGACCAGCTCTGAAACCAGATTACATAGCGGAGAAGGTATGGTGGGATTCGAAATGGTCGGTAATCTGTTTGTTGACTTGGCTTTTGAAGACCTTAGAAAGACAGGGTAGGATAGATATATGTCTGTAGCAGTTTGGGTCTAGAGTGTCACCCCCTTTGAAGAGGGGGATGACCGCGGCAGCTTTCCAATCTTTGGGAATCTCAGACGATACGAAAGAGAGGTTGAACAGGCTAGTAATAGGGGTTGCAACAATTTCGGCAGATAATTTTAGAAAGAGAGGGTCCAGATTGTCTAGCCCGGCTGATTTGTAGGGGTCCAGATTTTGCAGCTCTTTGAGAACATCAGCTATCTGGACTTGGGTGAAGGAGAAATGCTGGGGGCTTTGGTGGGATGCTGTGGAGGGTGCCAGGTGGAAAGCATGGCCAGCCGTAAAGAAATGCTTATTGAAGTTCTCAATTATAGTGGATTTAACGGTGGTAACAGTGTTTCCTAGCCTCAGAGCAGTGGGCAGCTCGGAGGAGCTGCTCTTATTCTCCATGGACTTTACAGTGTCCCAGAACTTTGAGTTAGTTCTACAGGATGCAAATTTCTGTTTGAAAAAGCTAGCCTTAGCTTTCCTAACTGCCTGTGTATATTTGTTCCTAACTTCCCTGAAAAGTTGCATATCACGGGGGGCTATTCGATGCTAATGCAGAACGCCACAGGATGTTTTTTTGCTGGTCAAGGGCAGACAGGTCTGGAGTGAACCAAGGACTATATCTATTCCTAGTTTTAAAAAAATGGAATGGGGCATGCTTATTTAAGATGGTGAGGAAGGCACTTTTAAAGAATAGCCAGGCATCATCTACTGACGGGATGAGGTCAATGTCATTCCAGGATACCCCGGTGTGTTGTGTTGTCCAGCAACCTCTCATATATCCACAGCTAGTTTAGCCAAGGCTAGCTCTGCCTCCAGTCCAAGGTTACATCCCAAATGGCACCCTATTCCCTATCTAGTGCGCTACTTTTGACCAGAGCCGTATTCCCCCCTCATCAAAGTAGTGTACTATACAGGGAATAGGGTGCCATTTGGCATACAGCCTTCAGAAAGTATTCACACCCCTTGACTTTTTCCACATTTTGTTGTGTTACAGCCTGCATTTAAAAGAGATTACATTTCAGAAAAGCTGAAATGTCTTGTCAATAATTAATCAACCCTTTTGTTATGGTAAGCCTAAATACGTTCAGGACTAAACAATTTGCTTAAGGATTGGCCCCTTTTTAAAATTTTTCGCCTAAAATGACATACCCAATCTAACTGCCTGTAGCTCAGGCACTGAAGCAAGGATATGCATATTCTTGGTACCATTTGAAAGGAAACACTTTGAAATTTGTGGAAATGTTAAAGGAATGTGGGGGAATATAACACATTAGATCTGGTAAAAGATAATACAAAGTACCTTCTTTGAAATGCAAGAGAAAGGCCATATTGTATTATTCCGCCCATGTGCATTATAGATGTTGGCCACTAGACGGCAGCAGTGTATGTGCAAAGTTTTAGACTGATCCAAGGAACCATTGCATTTCTGTTCAAAATGTTGTATCAAGACTGCCCAAATGTGGCAAATTTGTTTATTAATAACTTTTCATGTTCAAAACTGTTCACTCTCCTCAAACAATAGCATGGTATTATTTCACTGTAATAGCTACTGTTAATTGGACAGTGCAGTTAGAATAACAAGAATTTAAGCTTTCTGCAAATATCAGATGTCTATGTCTTGGGAAATGTTCTTGTTACTTACAACCTCATGCTAATCGCATTAGCCTACCTTAGCTCAACCATCCCTCAGGGGACCCACCAATCCTGAAAAAGTTTTAATTAACAAGTCACATAATAAATTGCATGGACTCACTCTGTGTGCAATAATAGGGTTTAATATTATTTTTGAATGACTACCTCACCTCTATACCCCACACATACAATTATCTGTAAGGTGAATTTCAAACACAGATTCAACCACAAAGACCAGGGAGGTTTTCTAGAGTTTAATGGCTGTGATAGGAGAAAACTGAGGTTGGATCAACAACATTGCAGTGAGAAGAAGGAAGCCTGTACAGAATAAAATATTACAAAACATGCATCCTGTTTGCAACAAGACACTAAAGTAATACCGCAAAAAATATGGCAAAGCAATTATATTTTTGTCCTGAATACAAAGTATTATGTTTTGGTCAAATCCAATACAACACATTACTGAGTACCACTCTCCATTATTTTCAAGCATAGTGGTGGCTGCATCATGTTATGGGTATGCTTGTAATTGTTAAGGACTGGGATGTTTTTTAGGATAAAGAATAAACGGAATGGAGCTAAGCACAGGCACTGGGAGATATATTCACCGTTCAGCAGACCAATAACCTTTAACACAAGGACAAATCTGCACTGGAATTGCTTAACAGGAAGACAGTGAATGTTCCTGAGTGACCGAGTTAGTTTTGACTTAAATCTTCTTGAAAATCTATGTCAAGACCTGAAAATGGTTGTCTAGCAATGATCAACAACCAATTTGATAGAGCTTGAAGAATTTTTAAAAGAATAATGGGCAAATGTTGCACAATTCAGAACTGGCCCAGAAAGACTCACAGCTGTCATCGCTGCCAAAGGTGATTTTAGCATATATTGACTCAGGGGGTTGAATACTTATCTAATCAAAATATATAAGTGTTTTATTTTCATATCTTTTTACAAATGTTATAATTTTTCTTCCACTTTTGACATTCCAGAGTATTTTGTACAGACGTTAACAAAAAAATGACAATTTAATCCCACTTTGTAAAACAACACAATTTTGAAAAAATCAGGGGGTGTGAATACTTTCTGAAGGCACTTTGAGTTTTTCAGTGTAACTGGAAATACCTCTCTAAAAAGAGGCGTGCTTCGGCATTTTACATTTACATTTGAGTAATTTAGCATTCCGTCTAACCAATTCCTCGTTTAGGTGCTAAGGATTCCTTTAAAGTACATTATGCGTGAAGCAGGTAATGTCGGTTACACGCTGAGGCTGAATCTCAAATGGCACCCTATTCCCTATGTAGTGCACTACTTTTGACCAGGGTTCATAGGCCTCTGGTTCAAAAGTAGTGCACAATATTGAGAATATGGTGCTATTTGTGACACAGCCTAACCGTAAGGGGGGTGGGTATAATCCAGAGAGTATGTGTCAGTGTATGTACAATAGTCCTTTGTGCAGAGTGCAAATTAGAGACATGAGTCCCCCTAAATGCAACAAAGTCAAACTTGGTGGTGGTCTCTAAATAATGCTAATTTAACTATTCTCTCTTTTTAAATGCAATTTGTACTGCTAGTGGTAAACGTAAAAAAAAAAGCTAATTTCAAATTAAACGAACACCCCCTCCTCTGTGTCATGGTTTAATAAAACATACATCCATCTGTCTGCACTTGTCATCCCGGGACCGTCCCTTATCTCACCCCCTTTTTAATTTAGGTGTCCCAACGTTACTTTCTACAAAAAAAGGCATTTTGTCAGCAAGACGCATCAATTATTTTAGGCTTTAAGAGTGTTTCAAGTTCCTTGGTGTCCATGTCACCAACGATCTATTATGGTCCAAACACACCAAGGCAGTCATGAAGAGGGCACGACAAAACCTTTTCCCCCTCAGGAGACTGAAAAGATTTGGCATGGGTCCCCAGATCCTCAAAAAGTTCTACAGCTGCACCATTGAGAGCATCCTGACCGGTTGCATCACCGGCTGGTATGGCAACTGCTCGGCATCTGACCGTAAGGCACTACAGAGGGTAGTGCGTATGGCCCAGTAGATCACTGGGGCCAAGCTTCCTGACATCCAGGACCTATATAATAGGCGGTGTCAGAGGAATGCCCATAAAATTGTCAGAGACTCCAGTCACCCTAGTCATAGACTGTCTAGGACCAAAAGGCTCCTTAACAGCTTCTACATCAAAGCCATGAGACTGCTGAACAATTAATCTCAGTTAGCCTACCTTTTTGAAGTGATTTGTTTAAATGTCATGACATAATCACACTCTGCCTTTGTGGAACCCACCGTATGTGACATGCCCTATCCCATTCTAATTGGTACGGGACGTTTGTGTGTGTCGGACTTTACTGGGTGCAGGGAGGTGATAGTAGTGGTACTGTGGGTAGAAGTACAGTGGTCAACATGGTACAGATTAGAATAGGGTCAGCCTAAGGGTTAAGCCTAGAGGCTAATTAAACTGGCTATTTCACTCGAGGCTTGGCATTGCCAGTCTGTTTGCCCTTGTCTACAGGACTGGCTGCTTGAGTGATTGTGTGTGTGTGTGTGTGTGTGTGTGTGTGTGTGTGTGTGTGTGTGTGTGTGTGTGTGTGTATTTTACAAGTGTGACTGAACATCCCCCAGCCTCCTCCACCTCTCTGTTTGGTGGTCTTGTGGTCTGGTTCCCTGTCTTCCCCTGTAATGAATAGGGATCTCTGCTGTAATGATCTGTGGCAGAGGGCCTTAATTACATCAAGCCACATGGGATGCCCAGTAGCCTACTCCA
This sequence comes from Salmo trutta, assembly GCF_901001165.1. Taxonomy (NCBI): domain Eukaryota; kingdom Metazoa; phylum Chordata; class Actinopteri; order Salmoniformes; family Salmonidae; genus Salmo; species Salmo trutta. Next base: position 62,216,151 of record NC_042960.1, read on the forward strand.
TGGCTTGGCAGTTGGCCAAATGAGTATATGGTTATCTCTTCCATATCCCCTTCAGTCCACACACATGAACCCACCTCCCCTTAGTACCAGCAAGAGTACAACTCCCTCAAATACACCAACCATGTTTTTCTCTTTTCAAACAAAGGTTCATGTTTATTTACCGAATACATTTTGTGGACGTGATTTAAAAGAGTAGCAGGCCCCAGTGTGTGGCGTAAAATACACAATGTAAGTGGTTCAAATGTAGTTTTGAAAGCAGGAGACTGTGACAGTAGCTGTGAGAGGGTTTGATGATCCACTTACAGATTACTGTTCTGTGCTGTTCTGTTCTGGTGGGCTATTCTCTCTCTGTTCTGTTCTGGTGGACTATTCTCTCTCTGTTCTGTTCTGGTGGACTATTCTCTCTGTGCTGTTCTGTTCTGGTGGGCTATTCTCTCTCTGTTCTGTTCTGGTGGGCTATTCTCTCTCTGTGCTGTTCTGTTCTGGTGGGCTATTCTCTCTCTGTTCTGTTCTGGTGGGCTATTCTCTCTCTGTTCTGTTCTGGTGGGCTATTCTCTCTCTGTGCTGTTCTGTTCTGGTGGGCTATTCTCTCTCTGTGCTGTTCTGTTCTGGTGGGCTATTCTCTCTCTGTTCTGTTCTGGTGGGCTATTCTCTCTCTGTGCTGTTCTGTTCTGGTGGGCTATTCTCTCTCTGTTCTGTTCTGGTGGGCTATTCTCTCTCTGTTCTGTTCTGGTGGGCTATTCTCTCTCTGTGCTGTTCTGTTCTGGTGGGCTGTTCTCTCTCTGTTCTGTTCTGGGACGCTATTCTCTCTCTGTTCTGTTCTGGTGGGCTGTTCTCTCTCTGTTCTGTTCTGGTGGGCTGTTCTCTCTGTGTTGTTCTGGTGGGCTATTCTCTCTCTGTGCTGTTCTGGTGGGCTATTATCTCTCTGTTCTGTTCTGGTGGGCTATACTCTCTGTTCTGTTCTGGTGGGCTATTCTCTCTCTGTGCTGTTCTGGTGGGCTATTCTCTCTCTGTGCTGTTCTGTTCTGGTGGGCTATTCTCTCTCTGTTCTGTTCTGGTGGGCTATTCTCTCTCTGTGCTCTTCTGGTGGGCTATTCTCTCTCTGTGCTGTTCTGTTCTGGTGGGCTATTCTCTCTGTTCTGTTCTGGGGGGCTATTCTCTCTCTGTGCTGTTCTGTTCTGGTGGACTATTCTCTCTCTGTGCTGTTCTGTTCTGGTGGACTATTCTCTCTGTTCTGTTCTGGTGGACTATTCTCTCTGTTCTGTTCTGGGGGGCTATTCTCTCTCTGTTCTGTTTTGGTGGGCTATTCTCTCTCTGTTCTGTTCTGGTGGGCTATTCTCCATCTGTGCTGTTCTGTTCTGGTGGGCTATTCTCTCTCTGTGCTGTTCTGTTCTGGTGGGCTATTCTCTCTCTGTGCTGTTCTGTTCTGGTGGGCTATTCTCTCTCTGTGCTGTTCTGTTCTGGTGGGCTATTCTCTCTCTGTTCTGTTCTGGTGGGCTATTCTCTCTCTGTGCTGTTCTGTTCTGGTGGGCTATTCTCTCTCTGTTCTGTTCTGGTGGGCTATTCTCTCTCTGTGCTGTTCTGTTCTGGTGGGCTATTCTCTCTCTGTGCTGTTCTGTTCTGGTGGGCTATTCTCTCTCTGTGCTGTTCTGTTCTGGTGGACTATTCTCTCTCTGTGCTGTTCTGTTCTGGTGGACTATTCTCTCTGTTCTGTTCTGGTGGACTATTCTCTCTGTTCTGTTCTGGGGGGCTATTCTCTCTCTGTTCTGTTCTGGTGGGCTGTTCTCTCTCTGTGCTGTTCTGTTCTGGTGGACTATTCTCTCTCTGTTCTGTTCTGGTGGGCTGTTCTCTCTCTGTTCTGTTTTGGTGGGCTATTCTCTCTCTGTGCTGTTCTGTTCTGGTGGGCTATTCTCTATCTGTGCTGTTCTGTTCTGGTGGGCTATTCTCTCTCTGTGCTGTTCTGTTCTGGTGGACTATTCTCTCTGTTCGGTTCTGGTGGGCTATTCTCTCTCTGTTCTGTTCTGCTGGGCTATTCTCTCTCTGTTCTGTTCTGGTGGGCTATTCTCTCTCTGTGCTGTTCTGTTCTGGTGGGCTATTCTCTCTCTGTGCTGTTCTGTTCTGGTGGACTATTCTCTCTGTTCGGTTCTGGTGGGCTATTCTCTCTCTGTGCTGTTCTGTTCTGGTGGACTATTCTCTCTCTGTGCTGTTCTGTTCTGGTGGACTATTCTCTCTCTGTGCTGTTCTGTTCTGGTGGACTATTCTCTCTCTCTTCTGTTCTGGTGGGCTATTCTCTCTCTGTTCTGTTCTGGTGGGCTATTCTCTCTCTGTTCTGTTCTGTTCTGGTGGGCTATGCTCTCTGTGCTGTTCTGTTCTGGTGGGCTATTCTCTCTCTGTGCTGTTCTGTTCTGGTGGGCTATGCTCTCTGTGCTGTTCTGTTCTGGTGGGCTATTCTCTCTCTGTGCTGTTCTGTTCTGGTGGGCTATTCTCTCTGTTCTGTTCTGGTGGGCTATTCTCTCTCTGTGCTGTTCTGTTCTGGTGGACTATTCTCTCTCTGTGCTGTTCTGTTCTGGTGGGCTCCTATTTGTATGTGTTAAAATCAGTAGCGGCCCTGCTGCACTCAGCTGTTGAACCCGCCCACCTCTCCTACCGCCTGTGAACCCAACCACCCACCCCAACACCCTGTTACCACCTGTGAACTGAACCACCACCACCCCAAATCCCTGTTACCCTATGGCCTCCCACAACAACACTTCTATTGTATCTCTGCTTCACATGGCAGTGGGGGTGGTGAGACTGTATAGGGTTTCCTCAAATCACAACTAAAGTGGAAACGGAAGCTAATGGACTTGAACCTGTATATTGGAGGGGTGCGGAGATGTCATCTATTCTGAAAGATGACGGTGAGACGTTCTCTTCACTCGAATTGTACTGTCTGTATTTGCATTGGGAGATGTCAGGTGAAATAAGCAAGTCGAGAGTGAATTTAAACCCACGATTTAAAGCTTAGTGTTAAGTTTCTTTGTACTATAATTGTGCTTCAGTACAACGGACCCCATGACTGTAACAATTAACTGAGGTCTACCCAGAAAAGGATGATGTTCGTTCAGTGGGGTTCAAAGTTACAGAACGTTCATACTGGTATGCCTCTGTCATGTAGACTAAGGTCTAATGTCAGCTCTATACAAGACGTTTCTATCTGCAACTGCCAATGTAGCACAGCCACCATTTTTTCCCATTTCCCTCCAAGTCTACCCTTCTGTTCCCTCCACATCTACCCTTCTCGACACTTCTACACTTCTACCCTTCTACCCTTCTACACTTCTACCCTTCTACACTTCTACCCTTCTACCCTTCTACCCTTCTACACTTCTACCCTTCTACCCTTCTACACTTCTACCCTTCTACACTTCTACCCTTCTACACTTCTACCCTTCTACACTTCTACCCTTCTACCCTTCTACCCTTCTCGACACTTCTACCCTTCTACACTTCTACACTTCTACCCTTCTAGCCTTCTACACTTCTAGCCTTCTACACTTCTACCCTTCTACACTTCTACCCTTCTACCCTTCTACACTTCTACCCTTCTACACTTCTACCCTTCTACACTTCTACCCTTCTACACTTCTACCCTTCTACACTTCTACCCTTCTACACTTCTACCCTTCTACCCTTCTACCCTTCTCGACACTTCTACCCTTCTACACTTCTACACTTCTACCCTTCTATCCTTCTACCTTTCTATCCTTCTAAACTTCTACCCTTCTATCCTTCTACCCTTCTACCCTTCTACACTTCTACCCTTCTACACTTCTACACTTCTACCCTTCTAGCCTTCTACACTTCTAGCCTTCTACACTTCTACCCTTCTACACTTCTACCCTTCTACCCTTCTACACTTCTACCCTTCTACACTTCTACCCTTCTACACTTCTACCCTTCTACACTTCTACCCTTCTACACTTCTACCCTTCTACCCTTCTACCCTTCTCGACACTTCTACCCTTCTACACTTCTACACTTCTACCCTTCTATCCTTCTACCTTTCTATCCTTCTAAACTTCTACCCTTCTATCCTTCTACCCTTCTACCCTTCTACACTTCTACCCTTCTACACTTCTACCCTTCTACACTTCTACCCTTCTACACTTCTACCCTTCTACCCTTCTACACTTCTACCCTTCTACACTTCTACCCTTCTACCCTTCTACCCTTCTACCCTTCTACCCTTCTACCCTTCTACCCTTCTACCCTTCTACCCTTCTACCTTTCTAAACTTCTACCCTTCTACCCTTCTACCCTTCTACCCTTCTATCCTTCTACCCTTCTACCCTTCTACCCTTCTACCTTTCTAAACTTCTACCCTTCTACCCTTCTACCCTTCTACCCTTCTATCCTTCTACCCTTCTACCCTTCTATCCTTCTACCCTTCTACCCTTCTATCCTTCTACCCTTCTACCCTTCTATCCTTCTACCCTTCTACCCTTCTACCCTTCTACCCTTCTACCCTTCTATCCTTCTACCCTTCTACACTTCTACCCTTCTATCCTTCTACACTTCTACCCTTCTACACTTCTACCCTTCTACCCCTTCTACCCTTCTACCCTTCTACCCTTCTACCCTTCTACCCTTCTATCCTTCTACCCTTCTACCCTTCTATCCTTCTACCCTTCTACCCTTCTATCCTTCTACCCTTCTACCCTTCTATCCTTCTACCCTTCTACCCTTCTACCCTTCTACCCTTCTACCCTTCTACACTTCTACACTTCTACCCTTCTACCCTTCTACCCTTCTACCCTTCTACCCTTCTACCCTTCTACCCTTCTACCCTTCTACCCTTCTACCCTTCTACCCTTCTACCCTTCTATCCTTCTACCCTTCTACACTTCTACCCTTCTACCCTTCTACCCTTCTACCCTTCTACCCTTCTACCTTCTACCCTTCTACCCTTCTACCCTTCTACCCTTCTATCCTTCTACCCTTCTACCCTTCTATCCTTCTACACTTCTACCCTTCTACACTTCTACCCTTCTACCCTTCTACCCTTCTATCCTTCTACCCTTCTACCCTTCTATCCTTCTACACTTCTACCCTTCTACACTTCTACCTTTCTAAACTTCTAAACTTGTACCCGTCTTTACACTTCTACACTTCCACCCTTTCTCAACACTTTTACACGTCTACCCTGTTCTATATTTCTACCCTTTTACACTTCTACCCTTCTCTAGACGACTACCCTTCTCTAGACGTCTACCCTTCTCTAAACATCTACCCTTTTACACTTCTACCCTTCTGTAAAATTCTAGGCTTCTTCTCTTCCCTTCATACGCCAATCCAACGGTTTTGAATTTAAAATAAAATTGTATTTGACATGTGCACCAATTACAATGGGTTTCGACTTACCTTGAATTGCTTGCTTACAAGCCCTTCACAATGATACAGAATAAAAAAATTGTAATTAAAAGAAAAATAGGCGTTTGGGATTTCTGCATCACTGGGCATGTCACTGCTGGGTTTCCCTTCGTAATCCGTTATAGTCTGCAAGCGTTGGAGCCGTCCTCCAAAATTTTCCTTTTGCATGTTTGATGCCTCGTCGGAGGTCATAGCAGGCTTTCTTGTATGCGTCAATGCCTGTGTCCCTTTCCTTGAAAGCAGTAGTGCTAGCCTTTAGCCCAGCATGGATATTGCCTGTGAACCATGTTTTCTGGTTTGTATACGTTTGTATAATTACTGTGGGGACGACTTGGTCTACAGATTTATTGATGAAGCCCCTGGCTGATGTGGTAAACTCCTCAATGCTATCAGATGAATCTCGGAACATAACTTAGTCTGTACCAGCAAAACAGTCTTGTAGCTTAGCATCTGCTTCATCAGACCGCTTCCGTATTGAGCACATCACTGGTACTTCCTGTTTGAGCTTTTGTTTGTAAACAAGAAGCAGGAGAATAGTGGTCAGATTTGCCAAAGGGAGGACGAGGTAGGGCCTTGTATGCATTTCTGTGGTTAAAATAAAAGTGGTCTACAGTTTTACTGCCCCTAGTGGCGCAGGAGACGTGTTGGTAAAATTGAGGTAGAAAATTGAAAGCTTGTGGGTCAACAGTTGATCAGTTGACTAGGTAGTACAGAGAGACTAGTATGCTACTACACCCTTCAGCCAGCCCCCATCCACCCTCTGTAAAATAGCTGCTTGCAAGCATTCTCCAAACGTGGGCAGGATTAAGTTGCACCAAGATGCTGATCTTGGGTCAATTTTGCATTTACCCCACTAATGGTTAAGGGTAAGATCGGGTAAGGTTGGCAGATCCTAGATCTGTACCTAGGGGAAACGTCACCCTGGAGCCCGTGGCCGGTAGATCCAACAAAAGCGAGAGGCAGAGCAGGTGTCATCTGACAGATGAAAATAGTGTCTCAGTAACGGACACCGTGCTAACACACACAACACACATCTGACTAGGGCCTCTAATGGTTTTTACAGCATTTAGATCTTGTAGTGGCTAGCTGGTTACAGTACACACCCGGCCTGTTTTACTCTTGTAGTGGCTAGCTGGCTACAGTACACACCTGGCCTGTTTTACTCTTGCAGTGGCTAGCTGGCTACAGTACACACCCAGCCTGTTTTACTCTTGAAGTGGCTAGCTGGCTACAGTACACACCCAGCCTGTTTTACTCTTGAAGTGGCTAGCTGGCTACAGTACACACCTGGCCTGTTTTACTCTTGTAGTGGCTAGCTGGCTACAGTACACACCTAGCCTGTTTTACTCTTGTAGTGGCTAGCTGGCTACAGTACACACCTGGCCTGTTTTACTCTTGTAGTGGCTAGCTGGCTACAGTACACACCCAGCCTGTTTTACTTTTGAAGTGGCTAGCTGGCTACAGTACACACCCAGCCTGTTTTAATCTTGAAGTGGCTAGCTGGCTACAGTACACACCCAGCCTGTTTTACTCTTGAAGTGGCTAGGTGGCTACAGTACACACCCAGCCTGTTTTACTCTTGAAGTGGCTAGCTGGCTACAGTACACACCTGGCCTGTTTTACTCTTGTAGTGGCTAGCTGGCTACAGTACACACCTAGCCTGTTTTACTCTTGTAGTGGCTAGCTGGCTACAGTACACACCTGGCCTGTTTTACTCTTGTAGTGGCTAGCTGGCTACAGTACACACCCAGCCTGTTTTACTCTTGTAGTGGCTAGCTGGCTACAGTACACACCTGGCCTGTTTTACTCTTGTAGTGGCTAGCTGGCTACAGTACACACCCAGCCTGTTTTACTCTTGTAGTGGCTAGCTGGCTACAGTACACACCTGCCTGTTTTACTCTTGCAGTGGCTAGCTGGCTACAGTACACACCTGACCTGTTTTACTCTTGTAGTGGCTAGCTGGCTACAGTACACACCCAGCCTGTTTTACTCTTGTAGTGGCTAGCTGGCTACAGTACACACCCAGCCTGTTTTACTCTTGTAGTGGCTAGCTGGCTACAGTACACACCCAGCCTGTTTTACTCTTGTAGTGGCTAGCTGGCTACAGTACACACCTGGCCTGTTTTACTCTTATAGTGGCTAGCTAGCTACAGTATACACCTGGCCTGTTTTACTCATGTAGTGGCTAGCTGGCTACAGTACACACCTGGCCTGTTTTACTCGCGTGTGTGTGTGTGTGTGTGTGTGTGTGTGTGTGTGTGTGTGTGTGTGTTTGTGTGTGTGTGCGCCTGTGTGTGTGTGAGACTGTGTGTGTGTTGGGGTGGGTGTGTATGTGTTTGTTTGTGTATGTGTTTATGTGTGTGTGTTCGCACATGTTTTCATCCCAATGGTTAATGCATGATACCTAGAGCACTGATGCCTAACTCGAGAGCTGTCAGGATCCACCAGCCAAATCAACTCTCCTCCCCTACTACATCAAATGGACTGTGTAGAGCAATAAAATGACAACGACAACTACCAGCTACTGTAGCCCCAGCTACTGTTGCCCGAGCTACTGTTGCCCGAGCTACTGTTGCCCCAGCTACTGTTGCCCCAGCTACTGTAGCCCCAGCTACTGTAGCCCCAGCTACTGTTGCCCCAGCTACTGTAGCCCCAGCTACTGTTGCCCCAGCTACTGCTGCCCCAGCTACTGTTGTATCAGAAACATACACTATACTTTATTTAGAGGTGGGAGGGAGAGAGAGTCAGTACCCAATAGTGCAGTTGGAGAGGAAGAGAGAGAACAACTGGACAGAGGATTTATGTCAGAGTGAAAGCATAAAACTCAACATACTGTATGCCCAAATACCAGGAGTCAGGCCAGAGAGGAAGGAGAAACTCCAGGAGTCAGGCCAGAGAGGAAAGGAGAAACTCCAGGAGTCAGGCCAGAGAGGAAAGGAGAAACTCCAGGAGTCAGGCCAGAGAGGAAAGGAGAAACTCCAGGAGTCAGGCCAGAGAGGAAAGGAGAAACACGAGGAGTCAGGCCAGAGAGGAAAGGAAAAACTCCAGGAGTCAGAGAGGAAAGGAGAAACTCCAGGAGTCAGGCCAGAGAGGAAAGGAGAAACACGAGGAGTCAGGCCAGAGAGGAAAGGAGAAACTCCAGGAGTCAGGCCAGAGAGGAAAGGAGAAACACGAGGAGTCAGGCCAGAGAGGAAAGGAAAAACTCCAGGAGTCAGGCCAGAGAGGAAAGGAAAAACTCCAGGAGTCAGGCCAGAGAGGAAAGGAGAAACACGAGGAGTCAGGCCAGAGAGGAAAGGAAAAACTCCAGGAGTCAGGCCAGAGAGGAAAGGAAAAATTCCAGGAGTCAGGCCAGAGAGGAAAGGAAAAACTCCAGGAGTCAGGCCAGAGAAGAAAGGAAAAACTCCAGGAGTCAGGCCAGAGAGGAAAGGAAAAACTCCAGGAGTCAGGCCAGAGAGGAAAGGAGAAACACGAGGAGTCAGGCCAGAGAGGAAAGGAAAAACTCCAGGAGTCAGGCCAGAGGGGAAAGGAGAAACACGAGGAGTCAGGCCAGAGAGGAAAGGAGAAACTCCAGGAGTCAGGCCAGAGAGAAAAGGAGAAACACGAGGAGTCAGGCCAGAGAGGAAAGGAGAAACACCAGGAGTCAGGCCAGAGAGGAAAGGAGAAACTCCAGGAGTCAGGCCAGAGAGGAAAGGAAAAACTCCAGGAGTCAGGCCAGAGAGGAAAGGAGAGATCCACTCTTTAGCACACACACACACACACACACACACACACACACACACACACACACACACACACACACACACACACACACACACACACACACACACACACACACACACACACACACACATCCTTAAATCAGTGTTTAGGACAACTGCTGGTGTGTGTGTGCTGTGTGTTGCGTGCATGCTACCAGGTGTGTATGTGAGAGATGGAGCAAGAGAAAGACAAGGATGATATCTCTCCTCTCTACAAGTGGTGATCTCATGGGAGGCTGCTGTAGGCAGTAAAG